>NC_084703.1:39115646-39426955 GCF_033807575.1 Cydia pomonella
ATCTTAACTATGGGAAGCATATTTACTTACCACTTTCCATGCCTGCACTGACTTATTGGGCCCGTGCTCCCTTAAGGCCTGTGCAAGGGCCTCCCATTGCGCCTCGTACCTCTGGGGTCCTTAGAGGCCCGTCAAATTCCCGGTTGGCGAACCGGGTGTGCTGTGACATGTATTCAACGAGCAATCTAATTTGTGCTGCGTTCGAGCGACTGAAAAAAAACAGTCACATAAGTTAACGATCAAAGGAACTGGCAAATAGCTATATTTTTCTGCAAATAAATTCTTTTTGTTTTGTGTAACTTACATTTTTGGATTTTTGGGTGGCATCCTTTCAAAAGTGGTAGCGGCGGTTTGGCCAAACACTTCACAGTAATAACACGCAAACTGCCGATAAAACTTTTCAAGTTGTCAAAATAGCAAACAACGGAACAACATAAACGGAAAAGGCTTTAATATTTCCTGAGGAGTAGTGGGCAACATATTTTCATCACTGTGATCACTGTCACACATTTTTATTTAGTATTATTCACGGTTTCACTCACAAAACAAAACTTTATGAGTTTTCAAACTTCAACAATGACTTCAACGCAGAGGAATACTCGTGGGCGTCCGTTGTAAAAAAAATGTTTGTGTTTGCCTAACAATCACAGAACAGAGGGCCTACCGTGAACCACGTTCGACGTGTTGCCTCCCTGTCATACTTACGTACGAATTTATAAGTGCGACAGAGAGGCAACACGTCGAACGTGGTTCGCGGTAGGCCCTGACGCGTCGCAGCAGCGTGCAGCGCGTTTAAGTAGACCGAAGTATGACAGACGCCGCGACGGTATTACATTTCGAAACGCCACCGTTGGCAAATTTGCATTGAATTGAGTCTCCTTAAACAAGAAATATTTTATCGAAATATGTGAAGTTCTATTTTCAACATTTTTATAGTAGCGATAAAATTCGGTGGTTTTCCGATTAATATTATTTAGGAACGCACCGTAAATTTTATACTGCGTACTCAACTTGAATTTGCGTACTATTTTTAAGAGGTGCACGTAACGGAACGCAAAACCCATCTGGCAACACTGACTAAGATCTTTCAAAGATATTCTAACGTCAAAGTGACATTGGTCATCCGAATCGTGCAGCTTCTGTCAATTATACCACATACAAACGATATCTAATTGAGAACTTATCTATATCTAAACCAGAACTTAACGATCTCATATCTTTTCCGTATTGCATTTTTCGAATAGGGCCGTATGGCTGTGTTGGCTGTTTTTGTGTAGCGTTGGAGCCTCAATTATCCAATAGTACTCTCACTAGTAGGAACATAGTTCAGATTCGGAAACTACTACCAATTTTTAGTATGGTGTTAGACATGGTATTGAGTCTCCAAAACTGCCGGGACACAGCGGTGCCGGCTATCTACTTCAGTGGGATGACGTCATCTATACGACTCTCGTCTCGTTGTTGTGAATACTGCATATAGCACCCAAACTGGATATTTCACATACCGTCAGCTAAAGTCGCAAACCTCGTAACTCAACCTGACCAAATTTTACGAAGATACGAGTTTTTGTTAAGAAAATTGTAAAGCTGAGAAAATGGCAGTTAGGAGTTTTGCTATAAAAAATGGACGAAAATCTTTTAATCCGAACAAGTCTTTGTAGACTGACAAATAATAAAAATTCTTCAATTTTGTGAGTTTGTCACTTAATTTTCAGTCAGATCTCGGTTTTCATTATTTCTCCGCTTTGCTTTTACTATAATTTCATAGATCGCCTTTTCCCGCAATTCTTTTTGTTATTATTTGACCAATTGCTTTTTTTCTAAATTTTTCATCTCCTTCGTCTTGGAATATCTTCTACATCCATATCCTGTTCTATACTATTTTTTCTGTAATAGTGCTTAAACGACTTGTTTGCGAGTTTTAAATGTTTAAACATATAGGTACTGTTAGTGAAAGAGTAATGAAAAGCAAACCTCGTATTTATCTCCAAACGCCATCGCCAACTCTAGGAACTGAACGGGGGAAATACGTGATTTACTTTAATAAAATAGCGGTCGGGAGATGTGGTTTTCTATTTTGGTTTTAAATTGTAAACGGTTTTTTCTTGGTATTTAAATTTTTCCCATTAGATGCGTCCAGAATAGTGTGATCTAAAAGTGTCAAAACATGATTTTCAATAAAAATGGAGTTAGGAGATATGCGACTTTAGCCGAAACACTTATCGGAACCCAGTGCCCGGTTACGACTAGTAAAATGCCACAGCCCTCTATAAAAAAAGGTTTTATTGGAACACGCAGACCAACGGGATCCACGACGTCAATGGTTTGTTGGCGCCGCCTGACGTGCCGTGGTTTGAGCTTATTCAATTCAAAGAATATTAACTACTTACCAGTTCGTCTCGAGTCCATAGCCCTCTGCAGCTTCAAGGCCAGCAACAAGGGTTGGATGATGATATTTACCATCTCATATATATTGCATAACAACCTAACTCTATAGTCAGACCTGTAACTGGTCAAATATTACCTACCTCATTCACCAGGAATAACAATAAAGGAACCATATAAAGGACTAAAAAATTATTAATCAAGATAAAAATATCGTAATACGTCATCGTTAATGCCTTAAGGTCGTTGATATATACATAAAATAGAGAATTTATTTGCCTTATATTTTTTTATATAAAAAAAAAAATTATTGGTTTGTTTTACCAATTTATTAGCATGGCTGATTTACGAATTGCAGCTATCTCGGGTTTAAGAATCTTTATTTTCTCATAAGAAGATATAACAAAATTCCCTTAAATGAGAAATATACACTAAATTGAAAAATATCTATGTACAAACAATCTCTGAGCTCTCTAATAATTCCTTAGCCATTTTGGGAAGTGTGTTTTTTTTGGTCGATTTTATAGGAGATTACGAACGGTATTTTAAACAATTGTATGCAACTAAAATCGGTCCGAGAGGCAGTTGTTCCTTTCGATATGTATCTTGTTTACAAACAAGCGTAGAGACAGCCATATTGTTTAATGCTCCACTTTCCTCTGAATAACCACTCTTGCTACTAAAATAATTAAAAAAACGCGACCGTGAATGGTATTAATAATAAGTAAATGGTAATGATAAGGTATTCAAATATGAGCAAGCAAATGCAAATGATAATTTGGAATAACTCTCTATGTTACCAGTATTTTGCGAAGTATTATGAGGTAGAACATTTATAATTTTATTACTCCCGTCTTGATTGTATGGCGCTTAGCACACTGGATCCGATTCGTACGTCGCTACGATGTTTGAGCGAGACAACGCTATACCCGTATTATAGCGACATCCCGCTCGCACATCAGTGCGACATACGAAAATAATGACATTCTCGTAAATCCATTTACAATCCATCGCTGGTGTATTACTCATCTCAGTAATCACCGCAAGCAAACCGACCAGTTTTGGATATAAATGCGAACATTTAATCTTATTCATGAAGCCTCGGACCCTAAATGCGTATACCGGTTCTATTTTTCTGTCGGAGTAAAAATAAATCAATTTAGCCGTTACATCAAGGTATAGGTTTATAATAAGTACAACACATGTTTTGCGATTGATTGCAAAACTATCGGAAATATTTCTGCTTATCTAAGAATACCTACTTACTTTTGCGTCTATAAAACGATACTGAAATCGAGTTATAAATGTATTTTTTACCTTTTACTCTGAAATCATTGTAAAATGTTTAACCGGTCGGTATTGTTAAGTATTGTTCTCTGCTCATGCCAATGGGTCGGTTTAGCGAGACTGTCGTCTCACGATATAAAAGATAGCGACGAAGGTGATTTCGGAATAGGCTTGATAACATCTTTAAAGGATGACGCTAACTTGGATTTATCAGTCGACGAAGAATACGAAGACCTGAGAGCAGAGCTTCTTGCATACCAGGCCGCACTAGCCTCGGTCGTCTCTAGAAGTGAGTATCGTCTTTAGGAGATACTCGATGTTTGAGTTTATAATGTTAGTCAGTCTTGGTACACGAATGTCTATTAAAAATACTAATTAACCCGTGTTGTTAGGATCGCTGATGACCACTCCCTGCTGGCAATCTGGAGGGATTTGTGTCAACTCTAAGCTGTGTAAGGGAGCAAAATATATAACTCAAGCTGCCGGCTGCAGAGACAAAAATAACGTTTGCTGCTACACATGGAACCGGTATTTTGTGAAGGATTACAGAGATAAAGGCATAGCCAATATAGCGTTGCCATGGATAACTATGCAACGGGAGTTTGGTGGGAAGGGAATCCAGGGACCTAAAAGTAGCCTAAGGAAAGGCAAAAAGAAAAAGCACAAGAAAAAGATGGCAGTGAAATCGCATTTTCACCGAAACTCTGAACAACTTTTTGACGTTGAATAACTAGGACTGCCAGCATATTTATTAATTCAAAATCATCAAACACTACGGAACTGAGTAATAATAATAGATTGCTACTTTTTTTTAAGTCAAAGATTGTTCCTGAATATTTATTAATTATTGCCGTTAACGTTCTATTATTGTCCCTGTATATTTGCATGACTCCACTAGGCTACTACTGACTCTAAGATAAGATTTTTCGGATCATCTTCAAATATTGAAGAAAATAACATTTACTGATGGCCGGTGTATATAGCTTTTATTATTAACTTTTAACAAACACGCTCAATTCCAGTCGGAACCTGTATTGTTTGATATACCTTCGACGCGAAAGTTAGTTAGCAAAGTATGGCCGCCAGGCTCTTAGATAACAAGGATTCTTGATTCAAAGACGCTTTGTTTGAATATGTGCCAAATTAGTTTACCTCGCGTCCAAGTAGGTACTTCAGACCACGAAGTAAACGAATTTATGCTCCCATATACAAATTACTGCACATAGTATACATACGCATGTTTGCAGTCGTCGTTTGTCGTGCGGTTGTTCACTCACATTTGTTCTACTTACTTAAGTAAATATGTAAATCTCAATCCCGCACCGAGTCTAAAACTCTGTACCGAGAGAGTAGAGACCTGGCGCTGGCGATTAATTTTGGACGCAAGTTAACTTTTACCTATTTATTGTAGATGGTTTCCTAATATATTTAGCACCTACACCTAAAATTATCGACATACTTTTTAATGTGAAACTTTTATTCCATCGCCTCAATTCTTTTCAGCCATCTTTGGCATGGCGTATTACAGCATTATAGCTGGTCGATTCGGGTATGTACGTTAGTAAAATTCTAATTTATTTCTAGTACTGCGAGTAGTATTGTTTGTTACTCTGTTAAACTAAAACGTTGATCGATTAAAATGTTAACCCCATGTTAACCCAGTGTCATATTGTACTGGTAACCATGGTAACTCCCGGTTTAACCGGATAACTCTGGGTTAGCAGGATGGTGCAAGTGGCGCTAAATGTCGAAGAACATTCGCTACTCTACGGTGAATGACAAATATTCATTTCATACTAGGAAGTTGACAGTCACATACGGTAGAAGTACTAGTCCTCGACGCGGTACTAGTACTCGTCATCCATACTTTCAATTGCGATAAATAAGATAAGATTACCGTTACATTCATCGCAACTAGATTTAATAGATGAGAAATGTTTGTAGCTTTCGCATTTCACACGCCAAATTATAAAATATACAACCTATTTTCAATTTATAAATAATATATTTTGTTAGCGATTTGTTTAAGCTTTGCTCGTATTTGCTGACTTATTTAAAATACTTCAACGGTAAGTTATGAACATATTTTATAATTGTGTTGATGCTAGAATGTACAGGAAGATATTTAAGTTATTAAATGTCGATTTCGTTCATTTTTACTGCGATAAACAAGCGTGTTATTTATTAGGACTGAAAACCGCCGCAAGTCTAAAACTCGACACGGCTGACATTTATTGGGATTATTAGGTTATTTTCTAAGTGCCAATGTTTGTCGAGCCGTTTTTTTTAGGATTTCATGATTAAAGTAAATAAAACGAATTGTTTACAGTTTTGTCATATCAGCCTATTTCTCAGTAAGTCACATTTATTTTACTGGGAAAAAACAAAATACACGCGCATAGGTTTTTGTATTTCTTTTACGGTTTTTAAATGACGATGAAGTGGAGCCGGCAAAGTACTCCAGAATCTGTGGAATACAATTTGTGTTTTGGGGGAATCCTTATATTAGTTCATTCCATAATTTATTTTGCTCAAAATGTGGAGCCGATTTATTTTATTTTATTACAGGAATGTAAAGCATAAAAAGTAAATATTATCAACGGAATACGTTTGTTTGATTCCATTATTTAATTTCGTCGTCAGTTTTAACACAAGTCACATGTTTTTCACTGTATTTCCTGAATTAGGACTGCCAGCAAAAGTACGTGACATTTACTCGGACAATCCTATTGATTTACATTTTATTTCATTTTGAGATTTTTTTATATTATCACTTTATAAAACAAATGATAACAGTACATTAATAGCTATATTATCAAAAAACTAAGCCTAAATTAGCCTGAGGCATTGTTCCCAGGACACTGGCCGCGTTCCCTCTCTGCACAGTTAGGCTAAGTTTTTGTGCGAAAAAAGCGCCAGCTCGTAGGTCGCCAGACACCCAGACTAGTTGGGTAGAAATTTCTTTTACTACTTTTTTGATGTCTGACGACCAAATAAAACAAATTGCATTTAACAACGGTAAAGGTCAAGATTAGCCGGGGCAGAGGCAGACCAAAAAAGAGATGGCGGGATGACCTCGACGCTTTTTGCAGAGACTGGCGGGAACATACTTCAAACCGTGATGAGTGGCGGAAAAAAGGGGAGGCCTTTGCCCAGCAGTGGGACACAAGATAGGCTATTAAAAAAAAAAAAAAAGGTCACATCTCCCAAAAAAGAGATGAATACGTTTTATATAGATGTGTAAATTATCATAATATTTATCACGAAACACATAAATATTTTCGATTGACATGTCGAGCACCTGGACGTTTACATTACTTCAACTTTAATAAACTACATTTTTGTTATTATTTTGAAATGAAAGTTAGACGAAATCAATTTTCTCCAGAAATTACTTCAAAACAAGTGACAATTTCTTTGAAAATCGACTTAATTTCAACGTCATTTTGATACTTAAATAATCGACAACATTTCCTGAAACTTTTCTCATACATTTTTTTGTATAATTTACCACGATATTTTTTATGAATTTTTATAACTGTCCCTTCTCGGCACATATTACCGGGTTCGCACGCTTGCGACCTCATTATTAAAAGGCAAGATGAGAAGACGTGCTAATAGAAACCAATACTTGTTATTTAGATATTACGTAACAAAAGGTGTACAATTCCAACGACTAAATCTATCAATTTTACATTTTTAAATAAATCTCTCGTAAATAACACATCATATGAATTTATTTTACTATAAACTAGCTAGCTAGCGATAAGAACTGAAATAAATGATACCTAATGTATAGATTAACCTACGTATAAATAAACGAAGTTCGTTTTCTGCCAACTAACTGCTATGTTTCAAGTGTTAATTATGACTTCTAGATAGATGGATAGATAGATAAACCTTTTATTCGCTTGTCACAATACACACAACTAAACAAAAAAATAATACAAACAATAGCAACACCAAAATAAAAATTAAATAAAGAACAAATAGCATCAATAAAAGGTAATGTGTGCTGTGTATGTTGCAGCAAAACAAAAGGGTTCTGGCTCAGTAATACGCTCCACTCTTTCGGGTGAAGCACTGATAATTCTGCTAGATCACGAACGATTCACGATGTAACAAAAAAAAAACATATATATACATAAATATTTAGTAGCATGCCTATAAAATAATAATAAGTGTCGTAGTATGGATTATGTAAAAGTGTGGTGCGTGTTGGTGTATAGTACCTTATTATATCAGTACCCCTAGTGTAGTTTTGATCGACATCATAACGTGACGAACGCGTTTGCGTTAAGTCTAATTTTGTATAGGATTTTGAGTTTCCAAAACGTCCCGCTTGGCGCGCTCTTTCTAAATCCAATACAAAATGAGACTAAACGCAAACGCGTACGTCACGTTTCAAAATCGAATTTATTTACACTAGGGGTACTGATGTCGAGTATAAAACGGCCTACAATAATATAAAGAGTTTGTACACATACAGACTAGATTCGGTAATCTGTAACCAAGTACCCGTGCGGTATTCCTGCAATTTGTTAATTTAAAAGGTACATTTTAAAATGAAACTTAAACGACTTCTACTCATGTAAATAAGTAATTGAAATAAGTACTTCAACTTATTCTGAAATAAATCGTCTGGGACTGTAATTAAGCGCATTGATCCACGCCACGTGGCGTCTATGACAGCAAGGAACTCTAAAACTCCTCCCTAATTTACAGCTTTCAACATTACTATTTATCTCTCCTTACCCGTCCCCAGGGAAAACGGAGGGATTTTCTGGTTTCACATTCAACGCTGAATTTTCAACGCTTTCTGTAACTTTATCAAAAATTTATAAAATAAGTAGGTAGGTACTATGATTTGTTATAGCTTTGCTGTCCCGCTCGTACAGTGGCATTGACCACTGGCTTGGCGGGACAGCAATATCATTATGCACGTATCTATCTATGTACGAAATTCTTCGTGCTTAGTGTTCGTATATCTTATACCTTTAAACGAGCAATTCTTGTATATATATAAATATATATATTTCCGGGATCTCGGAAACGGCTCTAACGATTTTTCTGAAATTTGGTATATGGGGGTTTTTGGGGGTAAACAATCGATCTAGATTAGTCTTATGTTTGGGAAAATGCGTGTTTTCGAGTTTTCATGCGTTTTTCTTTCGACGCAGAATATGGTCGCTAATTTCGTGTTGTCGGCCACTGTCCGTCTGGTCCAGCGGGTTAAGACGCGGACTGCTAAACGAGTGTTACGGGTTCGAATCTAACTTTGTGACTAACTTTTTTTTTTATATGTTCAATTTTATATATAAATTTTTAATTTTTATTGTTTTAGACAAGTTTAATTTAGGAAAAAATGTAGTTAAGATTATCATCTATACACCACCATATTACAATAAATAGTTATAACCGAGCAACGCTCGGTCGCCCAGGTACTTTAAATATTATACGAGTAAGTATAAAATAGTTCCGTCACAATAAGATACATACGCATAGATACCGCACACTACCACACAATAATAATAAATAAATAATAAATAAATATTATAGGACATTATTACACAAATTGACTAAGTCCCACAGTAAGCTCAATAAGGCTCGCGTTGAGGGTACTTAGACAACGATATATATATATAATATATAAATATTTATAAATACTTAAATACATAGAAGACACCCTTGACTCAGGAACAAATATCCATGCTCATCACACGAATAAATGCCCTTACCAGGATTTGAACCCGGGACCATCAGCTTCGTAGGCAGGGTCACTACCTACAAGGCCAAACCGGTCGTCAAACAATCTACCCGTTTATTATATTTACCACTGATCGATTGCGCGGTTTATGAAAATTTCGTGTCAGTTGGTACATCTTGGCTCCTCTACACGATGGCCCAGTGCAGGACGAGCGAATATTTATAAGAATCGTGTTAAACAAAAGCTTAATAGGTCAAAGGATTTCTATTGTCATAAGGGAAAACAGTAAACTTCAATAACGTAACTGTTAATATGTTACCAGTTACGTTATTGAAGTTTACTTACTTGTGTTCTAGTGTATAAGATGTGAAACCATCGTGCAGGTTTGAATTAAAGTTCTTCAGCTTTGGTGTGCTCTAATGTGGAAAATATGTTAAAACGTCGACCATTTATAATTTAACGCATGACATGTTTTGTTATCTCTTAAGCCGCGCGCGGTCGGCTACATGAGGAGGCACAATCAGAAGAGTAATTGAATCGTCCCGCGCCGCTTTTTACTTTGCGGCTTGGGGCATGTAATCTCCTCATTTCAATCGCAGACATATAATGTATATACGCCATTTAGCAACTTAATGTGATTCACCCTCTTCTGTCCAATCTTTGTGTAGGCATGGGCAACTGGGTTGTGTTCGGTTTATTCTAAAAGAGCGTAGCTGTGTTTTCATGGAAAAGCGGCCCTTCCACGAAATGTTTACAGTATTTTTTTTATTGAGAGCCCTTATGACAATTATTATTTCTTGTAAGTTTCAGCTTCCCATCTCTGTTATTTTCTGAGCTATATTTTTTTTTTTATAAGTTATAAAAAAATCTCACACTGGCTAATACGATTTACGTAAACTTTTGATACGGAAATCTCTAGATACTCATATATTCTTTAAAAAATATTTTATTATTCTTTAAAAAAATCTTTAAAAAATGTAGGAATTAAATTTCAGTTTTTTTTCTTGCTTTCTAGAAGAGCGACACTAACAGTTCTTCGTTACGTTATTGCTTATATAAAGGTCTACAATATATATTTTTTTCAAAATAATCCAGTTGGTACTTCATACTAGAAAATAGAAAAATAAAGGATAAGGTACCTATACCAACACCAGATAATTTAGTCGCAAAAGAGATAACGTACATAGCAACCTCTTTATCATTGATGATATACTGGCACTGGCAGATTACATTAATTACGTATGTCGATGTTATGCTGTAATTATTGCATTTAATGCGTTTGCCTACATTAATTAAATATATTTTTTTAGAAAAATAAAATATGAGTAACTATATAGAGATTACCGTACCATAAGTTTACGTAAATTGCATAAGCCAGTGTAGGGTCTTTTTTATTATTTATAAAAAGTACAAAAAAAAACCTAGCTCAGAAAATAACCTAGATAGGAAGCTGAAACTTACGAGAAATAATACTTATCATAGTCATCAATAAAAAATACTGTAAACATTTCGTGGAAGGGCCGCTTTTCCATGAAAACACGGCTACGCTCTTTTACAAATACCATTAAAGTACGCTCGCTAGTCACAATTGCTAATATTACATTGTTTACAGTTTAAGCATTGTAGGATAGTTACAGGACGGAGTAATTTATTGTTACTCTGTGACGAAAGTTCAGTTAGTCTATATGTGAGAGCGGAGCCCAGGAACGCCTCCGTTGCTCGTCGCTTTTAAAGCATTTGTATGCAAATGTGTTGAACACTACAATACATTTCGCTATTTGCATTCTAGCTAATTGCTTTTCCTTTCGCCGCCGGCGCGTAAACGACGAGTTATTTTCTTTGTGTTCGAGACACCTTATCGGCGTCGTAAATTGTGGGATTGCTGATTGCTCCACTCTTTATGCCTCTTTTACAGTAGGCGTTCATAGGAAATGGTTTGTTTAGATATTTAATGCTAGAATGTCAAATATAGGTAATTTTATCAAAGTGAAATAAACTGGTAAGTCGCGATAATTTATATTTTATTTCTTGTTCTTTGAAAAATAGAAGGAACTGTAATGTTAGACTGACGTCACTCGACTTTCCTGTGACATAAATACTTGAAGGGGGAGTTCACAACGCTTAAACTTATACGCTGGAGAGGTCTGTCCTAGTGATGACTTTGAAACAAAGAGCCTGTTGTTTAATTTTTAAGTCGGTAGCGAGAGAGCGAGCAGCTGCACTCCACGGCTCCATTACTTGCCGGCGCTCATTGTGCCCGCCTCGCGCCTCCGCCGCCGAGCTATACCCTACGTCCGAGACCCTTAAGCGGAGCCTTGTAGTTTTCTTTTATTTGTGCATGTATTTATAATTTGCATACTAAATATATTTTATATAATTATAATTTTTAACTTGTATATCAGTCACACTGACAAAATAGGCAAATAAAAACATGAATAAAATATTTTTAGGTAGATACCTTCCCCTAGATGTAAAAAGGGGATGAATTTTTGTTTTTGTATCAACCATATGTTGTGAAGTGACGTTGGATATGTGTTTAAAAAAAAACGAAAATATTAAAAGGGCCTCGATAAAGTGAATAGTTTAAGAAATAACCGATGCGAAAGTAAAATAATGTGTCCCCCTGCCCGTAACTTTTAAGTAGTGAATCTAAAAATATGAAATAAGTAATCATAAAATTAAAAGTTAACAATGACTTTCGATGAAAACTATTTTGTACCTGACCGGTTCAGCCATTTAAGAATTTTCGCAAAAAATCATCCCTTCGTAGTAAAAGCTCTAAGTACTGCTTATTATAAATCAATACAAAAATGCCTTTTAAGTTTGGCTGCTGTGACGAGCAGGTAACTACGGAACCCTAAACTGAGCATGGTTCGACATGACTCTGGCTGTTTTTTTAATTAGTTGTGTCAATTAATCACCGTTCTTATCGTTTTGTGTTTTTGATTGTATTTATTAGAAAATTTCTCTAAAAGATAAGTTACAGCGAAGGTGTAAGTTACGTAAATTAATTCATAATCGTTAACTGTATTTTAAACAAGTGCGAGTCGGACTCGCGCATGAAGGGTTCCGTACCATTTAAGACGTATTAAAAAAAAATCTACTTGCTAGATCTTGTTCAACATTTTACCACTTTGGACACACATTTTACCACTTTGGAACTGTCTCTCGCGCAAACTATTCAGTTTAGAAAAAAATGATGTTAGGAACCTAAATATCATTTTTGAAGACCTATCCATAGATACCCCACACGTATGGGTTTGATGAAAAAAATTTTTTTTTTAATTTATTCACGTATTAAAAAAAATTATTCACTAGATCTCGTTCAAACCAATTTTCGGTGGAAGTTTGCATGGTAATGTATATCATATATTTTTTTTAGATTTTTCATTCTGTTATTTTAGAAGTTACAGGGGGGGGGACACACATTTTTTCACTTTGGAAGTGTCTCTCGCGCAAACTATTCAGTTTAGAAAAAAATTATATTAGAAACCTAAATATCATTTTTGAAGACCTAACCATAGATACCCCACACGTATGGGTTTGATGAAAAAAATTTTTTTTTTAAATTTTTATGACGTATTAAAAAAAAACTACTTACTAGATCTCGTTCGAACCAATTTTCGGTGGAAGTTTGCATGGCAATGTATATCATATATTTTTTTTAGTTTTTTCATTCTGTTATTTTAGAAGTTACAGGGGGGGGGACACACATTTTTTCACTTTGGAAGTGTCTCTCGCGCAAACTATTCAGTTTAGAAAAAAATGATATTAGAAACCTAAATATCATTTTTGAAGACCTATCCATAGATACCCCACACGTATGGGTTTGATGAAAAAAAATTTTTTTTAAAATTTTTATGACGTATTAAAAAAAAACTACTTACTAGATCTCGTTCGAACCAATTTTCGGTGGAAGTTTGCATGGCAATGTATATCATATATTTTTTTTAGATTTTTCATTCTGTTATTTTAGAAGTTACGGGGGGGGGACACACTTTTTACCACTTTGGAAGTGTCTCTCGCGCAAACTTTTCAGTTTAGAAAAAAATGATATTAGAAACCTCAATATCATTTTTAAAGACCTATCCATAGATACCCCACACGTATGAGTTTGATGAAAAAATATTTTTTGAGTTTCAGTTCTAAGTATGGGGAACCCCCAAAATTTATTGTTTTTTTTCTATTTTTGTGTGAACATCATAATGCGGTTCATAGAATACATCTACTTACCAAGTTTGAACAGTATAGCTTTTATAGTTTCGGAAAAAAGTGGCTGTGACAGAATCGGACAGACAGACGGACATGACGAATCTATAAGGGTTCCGTTTTTTGCCATTTGGCTACGGAACCCTAAAAAGCTGTTATCATTGACATGCTTTGGGAAAAAAGTTCAATAAAACTACTTTACAAATTCAAAAACAAGAGGAAAGCTGGCAAATAAATTATGTCGTAAAATAAAACGTGGTGTATTTGCCAGTTTTCTCCATTACGTTGACGTGAATGTAGGAATAAGTCACTAACACGGTAGGTAACAGCACATTCCTTCTACGATTTTTCTTGATTCTTTATCTTAGCCATCGCCATAATGGATTTGAAAAAAAAAATTGTCATTTGATCTATCGTTACTCTCAAATGCTGCTCCACCACGCTTTAAAAAACGTATACATTTTAAAATCAGTTTAAACTAGGAATTTGTTGCAATAACAATTGAATGAGTTTTAAATCGTCAGAAGTCATCGCATTTATACAAATCATCGCACTTATTGCGATCTCGAATCTTGCGGTTGTAACTCGTGTTGTTACAGATGTTACTCGAATACACTCATAACAATGGTAACTGACAAACGAAACCTCACTAAGTTGTTTAGGTGACGTACCGTAAATTAAGCCTACTGTATTCCAAAATTCGAAATTTTATTCAAGTTTCAAAATTATTAATATTATATTGTGGTAGGTAAGTCGATACATATATGTATATGTCGAGTTAAATAAGACCATCATTAGTATCTATAGATTCACAAAGACTTGACTCGTATTGTCATGTTATTAAAGGTTAGATTTCACTAATCTGCGCGTCATCGTGGATGACACGAACTATATCATTACTATCACGTTGTAACACTAAGCGCCACTTTAACCTGGTTAAACCTGGATTTACCATGGTTACTGTCAATTTATAGGGCCCTTTCAAACTTACTCAGAGCTAGTCTGACATTCGCAGAGGTGGCAGCAGCAATAATCTCTTATGTGTGTCGACGTTATTGGCCTAGGACGGCAGGACCCCCGATAAAGCCAAAGACTGCAGCCGGACTGGCGAATCAGTGAGCCCTTTAGATGTCTTAACTTTCAACCCCAAATCCCTAAGGCGAGGTAGCCAACATGACTTGTACCTACTATATTTTTATATAAAACGGTGTCTATTCTGTAGTCCCATAATTGATAATCCTTTGCACGCACCTTTTTTTAGAAACATATTATCCTATACCGCCTTAAGAAACATACTCATGATTTAGCTTTACCTCTTTTACTATTTCTTATTACGAGTATTACTTACTCAAGTAAGTAACAATAAGAAGGGTTTTCCTATTATCAAAGGACTATCATAGACCGTCGGGAACATTTCATATGTATTAAGTTGAAAACTAATGTATTGCTTCAAGATTTCATTTCATTTGAATAAAGAGAATAACAAAGTGTGTGACTTAGTACATTTTGTTTACTTATGTACCTATAATACTCATGATATCGGACAAAGAACCCCGGAGGGGTTCAAATAAGGCTTTGGAAGTTGTATAAAATGACGACCAGTTTGGCCTAGTGGGTAGTGACCCTGCCTACGAAGCCGATGGTCCCAGGTTCAAATCCTGGTAAGGCCATTTATTCGTGTGATGAGCATGGATATTTGTTCCTGAGTCATGGGTGTTTTCTATGTATTTAAGTATTTATAAATATTTATATATTATATATATCGTTGTCTAAGTACCCTCAACACAAGCCAAAGCTTACTGTGGGACTTAGTCAATTTGTGTAATAATGTCCTATAATATTTATTTATTTATTATAAATATGAATGTGCGATTAAGGCGAGGTACATACTACTTATAGCCGATATTTTCTATCCAATTTGTTACCAAGCGTACTTTATATAATCGTGTTCAGGTACAGTCAGCATCAATAGTAGCGTATGAAACAACGCGCCAAAAGTATCTGATATTCTCGATAACTTTTCCAAATATAGATAAATCTTTAAAATTTACATTCAAAAGTATGTATATCTTTTGCCGTCTTAATTGTTCTACATATAGAACCATCACATTTTATTAAGCTGTTACAGAATGGTAGATACTTTTGAAACCTTGTTTGATCCGCTACTTTTGATGCTGACTGTACCAGGCCGCGTCCTACTCCTACGTGACGTGAGCGTTCTTGTTGCGAACGCGAAGCGGCGCGATAGGGAGCGTGCATGAACTGTAGGAGGCAGCACAGGAGCCGTCAGATTTTTGGCGCGAGGCGTAAATGTGATGTTTATTGTTCCGATGTAGCCCACAAGATGGCAGAACCTACTATGCACAAGAAAACACTTGACGTGTAAATACATGTTTTTGGTTCCGATTCAGGCCACAACATGGCAGACCCTCCAACGCGCACGGTCCCTATACAGCGTGATTTCGACGCGACCGCAGAACGGTGCGGCGCGGAAGAAACAAACTTGATTATGTATTATGTATGTGCCATAGCAATTGTTGTGAAATTTAAGAAATACCAATAAAATAACTAATGGCTCTGTGAGCCATAAAGCTTACTGACACTTGAAGTATTTTATGGCGTGTTCCACGATTTTCAACATCTAAAAAAAACGAAACGACAAAAAAATATCGGTTGAACTACCAAACCTGCTTACTAAAGTCACAAAAATCGGTTGTAAAATGCGACCTGCAGAAGAGAACACCCGTACATACGAAAGCAGTTTCATCCGCGCCGCACCGCTTCGCTTCGCGTTCGTGAATAAGGCTATTCGCCTATAGGTTAGACGCTGCGTATTTAAACATTACTACTCGTACATGGTTTCACGATACCAGTAATTTCATTTGATATAAAATTTTATCGACAACGGCGGTCCCTAATCAGCTTGAGAATATTTCGGTTTAAAATAACGATAGAAGTATATTTAGGATTGTATAGAGAAATGGCCGCAGACAATTTCTTCATGTAGGTACCAGTTAATTATAAAAAAAAATTGTGCGTGGAGTCCCTCCGCGAGGAAGAAGTGAAACTTCGTAATGTGGAGATGAAAATAATGCTCTAAAATATATATGGTTCATATTAAGAGCAATGGTTTATATTATTAAACTTGTTGGAAGTAGCATAAGAAGTTTCACTTCAAAAAATATTTAAATATATATATTCTAAAAGTCCTAAATAATAGAAAATATATAAAGAAAAAATACAAAAGTTCAGGTTCCACCGAGATTTGAACGCGGATCGCTGGATTCAGAGTCCAGAGTGCTAACCATTACAACATGGAACCGGCTGAGCCAATCGACGAATTTACTCATCACAAACTTTATGTTACCGATTATAGCGTTAAACGTTTAACGCAACCTTGTTGGAAGTCGCATAAGAAGTTTCACTTCAACAACAATAATAATATTGTTTATTCCGTATAAATAAGTGTTAGTTTACATTATACGGGGTTGGAACCTCTTTTTAAGTAACATACTTGTAGTTAATAAGTATAGATCACGTCATTCACGCATTAAAGGTTAGATTTGACAAATCTATGCGTTATAGTGTATGATTGATTACTCCCAAAGATAGGCACTATGTCGAAATGAATGACTTACCTACCTATTTCAATACGTTTGTTAGTCTTATACCTCGAAATCAAAAAATCCTTGTAGCTTTTCACCTATTCGCGTTTCGCCGTGATAGCGTATTTTGTTGTAATATCGGTGGTATATTTTGTTACTCGCATTTATTTTTATTAGATTTTTACAACAGTAGCAAATTTAGATGTAGCATGTATTATAAATAGCCTATTTAGTTAGCCGCAAATATTTTTAGTCGCATTTTACCTGGTAATATTGTTGTAGTGTATTGTATTAATCGTAAATAAATGGCTATATCACTGGGATATAATTAACATACGGTAGCTTATTGACATCATTGTTACAGCTATACATTAACTAGCTTTGGAGAATTTGTTGCTTAGGAAATCTATCTTTAACTAACGAACTTGTACGATGATTTGGGAAAGGAGTTGTCGAAATTTATACAATTTAAACAGATCACACTCATAACCAGGAGATAAACTACAAGTGCGAAATGCATTTACAAAACAAAACTATAGAGGTATAGTGCTTAAAGGAAGTATCGCGATATGTAATAACACATTACAAACAAATATCTATCTAGGTGATAAGCGACTACAGGAAAAGTAAATATACTAAGAATTTTACCTATACACCATTGTAATTGGCGACCAGAAATCATACTACAAGAAAAAAAAAATCTGTTCAGAAATTTTGAGATCGCGGCGAAAAGCGAATAGGTAAAAAGCTACTAGATTTTTTTGATTTTGAGGTATACGACTAACAAACGTTTCAATACTAGTTAGTACTACTACTAGTACACCTAGGTTCTGCTACGAAAACAAAGAATGAGAAATACTACCGTGGTTTCGCTTACACTGATTCCCTTTTTACTGCACCTTACAATGTACTTGTACGTACAGCCCGCGAACTAGATGTGTCGTAAAACCGGGAATTTATGACCCGATCGTATCCATAGTGGTCCCAGCCAAGACCTGTTTCAACAAGATAGATTCTAGCTGGCCGATCACTTACCAAAATACCTATGTGAGCGTGTTGTTGTATTTTATACCTTGAACGGCACTATTCGAACATTGCCTATAAGATAACAACCACACGATACGATTGATAATCATTCTTCGAGTTGGGTGTTCTTGGTGCGTGCCAATCGTTAACGCTGCGTAGCGAACGAAACGCAGCTGGCACTGTCGCACTAATATTGAAGAGTGATGGAGAGAGACGACTACGCTACGCTACGGAGTATTTTGTAAAAACTAGTGCCTGTGCTAATTCCTGGAGGTTGCATAATAAAATAAATTAGAGGACATTAATACCCAAATTGACTTAGTCCCACAATAGCTCAATAAGGCTAGTTGTGGGTACTTAGACAACGATATGTTACACAATACGAGTATATGTGACCGCGGCCGGCAAAACATCCCACTTTGTCGCTTGCCATAAGGACGAGATTTGCTTGTTTATTTATATGAATAACCTGACAAGGCGACAAAGTGGGACGTTTTGTCGGCCGCGGTCACATACATATAAATATTTTAATACTCAAAACACTCATGGCTCAGGAACAAATATCATTCAGGAAATAATTTAAGAACCGATTTCATTTAAGACTGGTGGTTACATAGGCGCAAAAGCTACTCCCTATCAATGAGCTCGGCTCCGTTAAGTAGATAATGGAGGCGTACTAATATTATAAAGGAGGTAAAGTATACCTGTTGCCCGCGAGCTTTACGGCGGAGTAGCCAGGGAGCGCGTGTTGTGGCTTATGGTAAAAGTATAATTACTCCAACAGCGCGCGGAAACTTAGTTTCTTTGAACTATTAAGTACTGACGGTGAAATTTGCCTGCAACAGCGGATGCATTGACTCGCTAACTAGCGGCGTGCCACACGCTGCCGCCGCCGCCGCGGTTCAACTTGATGAGATCGACAACTAGCTAACATTTACTAATAATCTTTTCTAAACACTTCGTAAACAAGTAAAACCATAAATTTTTACGTAGTTACTCATTTTATTAAAAGGGTCAATATCAAATTCCATTTAATAGCACTCCAATTATCACCTAACGGTACCTATTCGGCATGAAACGTGCATACCAAAATAAATATTTTCATTTATGTAAAATTTGTATACCTATTGTTTTTATAAAATTGTTTAAGTCTCCCACCCCGGAAAGTCCTCCAGACTACTCCGATTTACTTTACGTAGAGATACTACTCCGACTTATTTTACTTATATATTTAATTTACCCTGCAAAATTGTATGTAAAATATTACTTATGTGTAAGTATACTTATTACGGTGGATGGCGCATGCATATTTTACAGGATACAATAACCCTCAGTCGTGTATATTTAGTCGACGGTTGCTGTTTGCAGAGTGAAGAGTTTGCGATGGATGTTTACCCGTTCTTTTCATTTGACGTTTTAAAACCGATCTAAATCGAGCATTGCTATCTCGAATTGCTACGTAGCCTTTGGATTACGAATTTAAATAATGTTTATTCTCTATTATCAGTATAAATTTTTGCATCCGTTTGAGCCATTTGGAAAATACCACGGCCACTCTTCTTAGACAACTCCGAAATTTTATAGTTGTAGTTGACTGTCATTTAAACATAGGGAAAATCATACTGTCTTTGACTTACGCTAGTACTAGCACCCAAAAGAATATATTTTTCCTGGTTCTTACTGACTGACAAATTGTGTTTGCCAGACTATACAAGCAGCCAGTGAATCTTCTTTGCTTGCTGTCCTACCATGTTTCTCTTATTTTTTCTTTAGAACTCGTAAACACGGGTATCATAAATAGTATAGTCAAGTTAAGAAAAAGTATGGAAGTAAGTCGTGTAGTCGTGCTTTTTTTGGATTTGTTAGATGGCGCAACTAGATTGATTCCCCCGAGTTGCACCGTTCCTATTATGTACGGAAGACCGTTAAATTTTAGGTATAAACTATAAAGTGCCGTAATTTTGGAGTAAATTAAAAGCTATTAGGTTCAAGCTAAGTAGTGTATAGAGAACACCTTGGTGCATAGTATATCTTAATTAAAAAGATGTGCAATGTATGATACCCTAAAAAAAATTTTTTTTTCGATTGCGGCTCGAGGATAAGTCAGTCGGTTGGTGCAATCTCAAGTTAAGCTTTTTAAAGCATTATAAACATTCAGTTAACTTTGCACGCCTGGGCAAATTATGGAACATGTATTTTTAATTATTTTGTACATTGTGCTTCGGGGGAAATTAAGAGAGACGTGAAAATTTTAAAAACGGTACTTATCTAAAGACACTACCTTTGCACTAAATAAAAAATAGATTTTTTTCACCGGAAGTTTGTCAAAAAGTAAATAGAATTAATCGCAACGAACTGCAAGCGAAGGTGGTTGGCAGCACGTGGCGCGGGGCGCGCGGGGCGGGGAGATGGCGCAGCGCGCAGCTAGGGTTTGCAATATCCGA
Organism: Cydia pomonella; assembly: GCF_033807575.1. NCBI lineage: Eukaryota > Metazoa > Arthropoda > Insecta > Lepidoptera > Tortricidae > Cydia > Cydia pomonella. Next base: position 39,136,310 of record NC_084703.1, read on the forward strand.
CAATTTTTCGGATCCGGATACATAGAAATAGGATATCAAGAACGACTGTCAAACTTCAAAAGTGCGACCAAAAATGAAATGCAAGTTTGTGCGTAAATTGTCTATGTGAGATCAAAAATAGTGATGTCATGTTACAACATATTAATAATCTATCGGTGTTTGACTGCTTTATCGACTACTTATTCAAATGTGTTTGATTGTATAAAAAAATGTTATACGCGTAGGTATGAAGTCGCTTCCCTTATGGTCATATAGGGCCCAAAAGGTGCCTATGAAACCAGCATCATATTTTAGTATGTTGTTAAGCATGTTATTCTGACTAAAAAACCATCGGGAGACAGTTTCTAACGTGGTTAAGTCACCAGTTATGACGTCATCAAAATGGCCGGTGCCGTGTTCAGAATATTGCGTATACCACAGCAAGTATATCACATGTAAGCTTGTGTGGGGTGTCATAAAAAGCAAAATTAAATCCCATCAAAAACAATACTTGTCAAAAAAACCAAGTCTCGCAACTCAGTTGTTCTGCGGTAAAAAGTTGTGAGATCCATGTAATACCAAGTCAGTTATTAATTTATTCAGTCTCTACTTAAGCGACTTTCTGTCTTAATACGTCCAGTCTCTAAGACCACGATCGTGGTCCATAACAATTGAAAATCAATTGTGTCTGGAATCTCCGTACTCGAAGCATTAAGTTGTTACGTAATAATTAACAGCATCTTATAGTGACGCATATCAATATTAAAATTCTTTAATGTTTTATATAAATATATTGAGACTTGGCCATCGCCTGAAAACACGTGTAAATTCAATCGCCTGAAAACACATGTAAATTCAATTATTTAGTGCGATGGCCAAGTCTCAATATATCTCTCTGTAAACCGTACTTAATAAGGAGGGTTTATATCTGGATTAGCTGGTGCATAGTTGGAAATACATCCAATGCCTCACCTCGTGTTCATTCGTCATGAAATACTAACTATGAAAGCAATACTTACTTACTTCACTGGATCAGTGACCCAAAAAGAATCTTGGCCTTTGATACAAGAACAACGTCACTCTGCTCTATTCTGCACCACTCCACGCTAGTTGGATACTCCGAGAGCATTTTAGGGCTACATCGCTCCTGCGGTATATCTTTTCACAGCCCGATTCTCTCCCGTCCACTCCAAGTGACCAAGCCTGCGAAGTCGTGCGGCTATAATCTCGCTAATTATATTGGGTGCCGCAACTAGCTACTCTAGCTCCCTATTTTTCCTACGCTTTCATCTTCTCTATCTTCATCTCTGATAGGTCCCAGAATATTCCGCCAGAATTTCGTCTTCTTCACTAAGAACTTGTTCTTTTTTTTCTGATTCAGAGTCCAAGTGTAATACTTACCGATGTCATTCATCAAAATCTAATTATTGTCTTATAGACTTGAATCATGGACAGTCTACTAATCAGCTTGGACACTAGAACTCGGCGAAGCGCTGCTGAGCATCTTAGGGCATTTTGGATTCGAACATCTATCTCCTCTTTCCGATTACTTTAGGTAGGTCTTTTCTTTTCGATCTGCGGTGGCAGCATGGTTCTATTTTTATCACTTGTCACTATGCCCTTCATGACAAATGATAAAGAGCCGACCATCTTAGCCCTATTCATTTGGAGATATTCTAGTGGTTGATTATCAGACCAATTTTCTCTCCTTCCTACTCTACTATCCTAGCCTTGGCCTTCAGGTTGCTTTTGTTTTGAGCCTATAGCCCCAAGTCATCAGGATATCCAATGATCTAATGTTTGCATTAAGCAACATTCGCATTCATTGTATAAAGTTACTGCATGACACCTGTATGTACCTCTCAAAATTGATGTGCTGTTAGTATTTGAATTGATTAAATATATGAAAATACTATATTTAAATGACAAAATGGTAAGAAATTATTCATAAATGTCATTAGAAAATTGTTCCGGTTATAGGTCAATAACCATATTTAACGGATCCGTAATATCCGGATCTTATGACCCGATATCCGGATATTTCGGATATCCGGATCTACGCGCATCGGTCGGTGCATCTACGCGCGTTCCTTCTCTTGCCACTAATCACGCGCTTGTCGCTTCTGTGTATTTATCGGTCTACGTTTTTGGTACTTGATTACAAAACTGCATGTTCCGTATAAAAATGCCAATTTTTTATGGAGTGCGAATGTAAACAAAATCAAATGAATATGATTGCATCAATTTCCAATAGTATTAAAATTTCCCCCGAAGTACAACGACAGTAAAACATGAAAAACTACTTTCCGGGTGTCGCACCATGGTGCGAATTTGACATTGGATTTAGATATTTTTTCTAATTATTTACTCAATTTGCACCGAGTACATTACTTTCCCCAGACCCGCAATGGCCAAAATAGATTTTTTTTAATGATGTATTTTTTTTTACCTGTTCCGTAGCTTAAATTAACATAAATAACACGTGCGAATTTAGATATAAGTGTTGTAAAACGTACGCCAAATTACACCGAGTACACCTTTTTTCTCTTCTTAGTTATAACCATTACATTATTTTCAGCCGATTTCACCCCTTTCCGGGGGGGTGAATTTAGTAACGATTGTATAAAGTTCGATTTTTAGCCCATACAAAACAATCCGTAGTGATTTTATTAGTCCTTAGAATTAGTTCCTGACTTTAGTGAAATTTGAGTTAATTTGACCGTACTAAAAATTCTAGGTTCTAGGCGGTTGAGGCAGGAAAGAGATGTTTTTGAACAAAAATATTCGATTGAATTTCTTACAGTTCTGTTCTATAAGATTTCTGGCAGAAGTGTGAGAACCGGTCCTGGTCCCGGTTTGTCGTGGTGCCAGAGCTTCCCGCGTAGCCAACATGACAATCGCCATAGCGAACGAAACGCAACTGTCACTGACGCAATAATATGGAAGGAGTGATAGAGAGAGATAACTAAGCTACACTACGGAGCGTTAACGATGGGCATGTTGGCTATGCGGGCAGTTCCGGATTGCTGATTTTGGCTGCTTGTCACACCAAGCTGACAATACTTTTGGGACACAAACGGTGACATACCATTCCGAATTAACTTTGTATCCTCCTAATTCTCTATCTAATAATGTAGCCAATGTGTTCCATTTTGAAGTAAAATGAGGCAACTTCTGTGTGCTTCGCGCTCGGCGACATTTTGTAGGAGTCTGTTCATTTTCAAAGCATACCGTCCGACTACCGTCGACTGTCGCTTTGTTTCAGGATCGAAGTTATAAAGCTATGTTTCGTCACCTGTAAATGTAAACGTTTTTTTTCTCGCCGTCGTCGAATTTATGAATCATACTTATAGTTACACCAATTTACGCGATCTTTCTGCCGCTGAGTTTGTGAAGCACCTATAACACTTACGAAGAGCGAGCCGTTAGTTATTAATAATTTGCTGAAATAATAATGATTCGTTGATCTAATGCTCTATTATCGGCATTATCGCTCAAATTATACATAGGTATGTAATTCGTCGATTTTCAGGAATATATATTATTTCACATCTTGCATATTTTTAATGAGTAACTGCTGGCCGCCTAACCTCCAATGGACAAAGCTCCACCGATCTCTTATAAAGATAATAAAACACTATTTTCTTTAAGTTTTAGATATACAACGTGTCTCTACCTTCTGGACTTACATGAATAGGATGTGTCGATTAGGGATTTCTAACCTATGTACAAAGTCTCATTCCAAGCGCCACAGTATTAACGGAGAAATTAATCAGTTACGATTTAATACTTTGGAACAACCTGTATGTAGATATATTTGAATTAATTTAACTTTATAAAATACTAACCATATTCTCGGGTTCTCAGTCAATGTCCAGAGAGTAGAGACACGTTGTATATAGATAAAAAATGTACTGGATAGTCGTGACGGGAATCGAGCTTTGAAGGAAAGGGAATGGCATTTTATTTCCTGTTAACGAGGATTTCGTCTTATCGAGGTTCAAGTTAACGAGGTCCGACTGTTTTTTTTTTCTTCCTAGCGTTGTCCCGGGATATTGCCACGGCTCAAGGGAGCCTGGGGTCCGCTTTGAAAACTAATCCCAAGATTTGGCGTAGGCACTAGTTTTTACGAAAGCGACTGCCATCTGACCTTCCAACCCAGAGGGTAAAACTAGGCCTTGTTGGGATTAGTCCGGTTTCCTCACGATGTTTTCCTTCACCGAAAAGCGACTGGTAAATATCAAACGTACATAAGTTCCGAAAAACTCATTGGTACGAGCCGGGGTTTGAACCCGCGACCTCCGGATTGCAAGTCGCACGCTCTTACCGCTAGGCCACCAGCGCTTTTTTTTAACGTGGTCCGACTGTATTTATTAAACGTTTTTTTAACGTCTTTATATCTAAAATAAGGCTTAACACTAGTCTCACACACCTAAACCGTGAGATTTTTTCATTAAGGAGTTATATTCTCTTTTCACTAAACTTTATGGTGGGAGACAAGTCTGTATTCTAATTTGATACTAACTGTTAATATTTTCTTCGGGTTAGTGTGGTGAACAATTCACTTGGAGGCAAAAATTGTTTAACCCTCGTGCCTCGAAACCCTCGCAACATTAAATATTCCATTTTTCGACTCACTCGCTACGCTCCTGGTTCTATTTTGCAATCTTTCGCTTGCTCAGGTATCAATATTAGCACGAGCGGTTAAACAACAACTTTGCCCTCTTGTAAAACAAATTAGTATATGAGATCACGATTCCAGTTTTATTCACATGCCAGATTTTGTCTATTTTCTTTTAAAAAACGCATGAACTATATGGGGATGAGAAAGAATTATATCCGCATATGTTTTTCAAAGTTTTTCTTGTCATATTCATGTTTTCACTGCAGGATTTTTCAACATTCCCGTTATTATGTAATTATATGTTTACCACCGTAATCTAGAATTTTCTGTTGCAAATATTATTATGCTACATTTTTTCCGGGCCCACCTTACAAAAACGCTTTGCAAAAATAGGCGGTCACATACACACACTTTTTTGTAGAAAATAGCTACATTGCAGATGGTTTTGATTAATAGGTATATAATATAAATACTTAATAATTAAATCTTGGTGACACAAAATATACTAGATAGGTATACTTAAATAAACTAAACTTTAGGTTGACTTTATGTGTAGGTATAGGTATGTACAGATGCTTCTCACACTTTATGTGACCTTATCCTTGCCCGTTGTTAACAAAACAAAAGCCTATGACAACAAGAAAATTAAGACACAAACACTAAAGCACATAACATAATAATATCTCGTCAAAAGCCAAAAGCTCTCCGGGGTGAACGCAACATGAGTAGCATTTATGTCAAAAACTACGACGCGTTTGACGCCCGGTTGTCGGTACGTATAATACAAATATATCTTTAGGAACGTTTTTAAAAAAGGTTTCCGTCATACGATGCTTCTATCGAACGTTAGACGTGTCTCTGAGGGACTGATAGAAAATATTTTGCGCCACGATGTTTACCGTTATTCGACACGTAGTCTTATTTTAGCCTGTCAATCAAAATAAAAAAATAAGATGTTAGTCTATATTTCCGATCTCATTTTCGTAAAACATACACGGATATACTATACAAGATTATCATGAAAGAGAAAGTATATGTTTTTGTTTTAAATGCTATTTATGCGTAAATAATACACCAAAATTATTTATATAGAATGAAATGGCAGGACGAGAGACACAGAAACATAATAGAACATTACGATACAAGTGCGAAAAATAGGAAATTCGAAACGAGTGGCGATAAATTAAAACACGACCGAAGGGAGTGTTTTAAATCGACACGAGTTGCCTATTTGCACATGTATCGTACATCGTTTTACAGTACATATGGCAATTTAAATTTTCGATACAGTTACGTAATGTGCTAATTATCGCTCTAGTGCGGTAAAGTAGCACCATAATAAAAAAAAAAAAGCCTTCTATTTCTCGCAGGTACTTAATTAACAAACATAATTAGCGAAAGCAATACACTTAAATTAACCCTAGGTTTAGTATTCAGTTACAATAATATTTGATATTCAAATGACCACTGAATGTTATAATATCATGCAATTAATAATAAATGTATTTAAATTACGATTAAATTTGTTTTTTTTTCTGCGGTATTTATTTATTTTTATTCTGCAAGAACCCCTCCGGTCCGTATCGATATTTTCAGACGTGACCGTACAAGAATAAAACAATATTTGCGTGTTTATTTAAGGACATAACATGAAGATGTACATATATCTAACGTGAAACGTGTAACGTGAAGATACGGCGTCTGAGGTCCTTTTACGCGATTTCCGCTAAAATAGCCGCAATAGATAGGTCTGATTGCATTAACCCGCTGCGGCGAGGAAGCTAGTCCGACACCGAGTTTTCATTTTCCCTTCAAAGCGTCATTTATATTAAATTGCAATTCCATTTTCCCCGACGCAAGATGAACGAATTACTAACCGGAACAAATGAGTCAGTCAATTCACTTATACTCTGTACTGGGACTTATGTAGTTTATAAAGTAAAGCCTTAAGTAGTATTTAGGAAATTATTAAATGCGAGTTTCTTTGGTTTCTTATTTTAATTATAATAATATATAATATAAGTATAGGGCGAGGATCGGTTAAGCTCAGACGGAGATGGCGGGACGAGCTAGACACATATCTCAACGACTGGCCGGAGATTGCTCAAAACCGTGTGAAAATCGATGGGGGCGCCTTTATCCAGCAGTGGGACATAAAACTGGTACAACACTAAAAACAAATACCAAATATTGACAGCGTGAAGAATCCTCAAATTTGTCCTATTTTTTTTCGATTTTAAGTTAGGATATTACATCATATGATTTAGAATAAATACAGTACATATTTTTAATATATGCCCAACTACCTACTGCTACTCGTATTACTATGTACCTACAATTTTATTAGTTAAATATGAAAAGTTTCACTAAGTACTTTTTCTCTTTTCCTTTTCGCAAGGTAAATCGATTATAAACGCACTCTTATATAAGCACCTCACCGCGGGACCTACTACTCATAAATAATAGCTTAATTCAATAGCAATTAAAAACGCTAAACGAAACGGATCTTTTTGTGCAGCTCTTTTCAAATGAAAACGATTTCTGAATAATCAATGACGCAGACCAACGGAAATATTCAACGAAACCTCCTATTTGGGGCAATTTCATCAGCATTTTTACGAAGTTTTTGTTCAAGTCAATATATTTTAGTTAAAATATAAAAATATGTATGTTTCTAGTTATAGTAGATACTTATATAATATGTTATGTTAAGGGTCTTACACGATGGCGTGGCTTTGGCCCCAGTAAGATATAGTGATTATCAGTTGATGGCTAGATTTGCTAGCGGAGCTACAGAGCTAGCTCACAATTGGTGATTAGTAATGACCCCAACTTCAATATTATTAATACTATATCTTTGACAGTTCAACGTGGGGGCTCAAATTTGAAGTACTAATTATGAATTATGAGCTGGCAATTTAATAATTATTTAATTATTATCAACCAACATTGGCAAACTCGTAAGAGTTCAACCCATGTAATAACTAGACCATTTTAGGAATGAGCACAGGCGAAGTAAATAGCACACTTAAATAAAGCCTGACCAGAAATATATGATCATTGTCAAGAGGGCGCTGTTATTCTCATGTATATCAGTTCTGTTTAGTATGAAAAATTTCGTTCCAATGAAATTCCGCAATATGGCACGTGATCAAATACTGGTCAGGCTTTAAATGAGTTTACACACTTAAATTAAAATACACTATTTTTACACAAATTATCGTTTCATATTATTGTTGATCTTTATTAAACGTTTTTCACATATATACTAAAACATTAAAAATCATCTACTGTACATATATGTACAGTAAATACCCCCTTCTAGAACAACGTTACGTATAACCTATAAATAAACTCATCATTGTATCGAACTCCATTATCCTTGACGATGTCTAGTTATAAAGTTTTCCTAGAGAGACTTAGTCGCAAGAAAACACTCATTTCCGTGCTCTAATTGACACAGTTACTTCGCAACTTCTTTAAATGAGCGAACGAAAACGCTTAAGAGTCCCTGGCAAGCTCGACCGATTTTCACCTTCCCATACAAACGGAGTTTCGTACTCATTTGAAAATTACGTGTTGGATTTTAATGAAACTTTGCACTCATATCTTGTGCTGAAATTAGTTTTCAACACACTTGCTCAAAAAAACGACGTTTTTATTCCACCGATTTTTGGCTCATAATTCTAGATATTAAACACGCGTGCTTTTTCAGTATATTATAACACTCGTGCTTTTTCATTACATTATCCGACTGAGTTTAGAAGGTAACTGATTGCTAATAATATGCATGGAAACGGAGCCTTCTTAATTTGGTCGAGTAATACATTTTTTTTTAACCAACTATTAGGTTTCAAATGTTAGTTCAAAGGGGTTTTATCACACCAAATATAATTTATAGATTAAATTATCTCGTAAATTACGAGTATATTAATGAATAAACATAATTTTATAGATTCGATCTCCATCCGTCGAATAGAAATACGAAAATATTCGCTTTTTACATCTTTTTATTGGCTGTTGTCGATTTCGTTCGCGCCTTTACTATGCGCGCGCATTGGAATTGTGCGTAAAAAAAAAATAACGCGCCAGCCATTTTCCGTTTTTGTATTAAACTCTCGCTGTATTTTTTAAACTATGGTGTCTGAGGCTAGTTACATAAACTGATCACAGCCCTAGATGTACCTTATCCTATTGTATGTACAAAGTTTCAGAGTAATCTAGCTAGTCATTTTAAAAAGAAAACGTGCGAGTAACTACGTAGTGCATAATAAGTTACGTCGCAGGTTGTAATAAACATTGGAAATACAATTATTTTTTTCCTACCCTCAATAATAATAATAAAAAAACGGATGGTGGTGTTAAGCTTTCCTAGTTTAAAAACAAATACGTAAATGTTTCTCTCAAATACTTAAAACTTGTACCTGTTCAATTTATTGTAAAAGTACATACATACAATCACGCCTATTTCCCAGAGGGGTAGGCAGAGACCACAGATTTCCACTGGCTACGATCCTGACATACCTCTTTCGCTTTCTTCACTTTCATAACATTCCTCATACACGCTCGTCGGTTTAGGGTGCCTTTCTTCAGGATTTTCCTGATTTGATCCGTCAGCCGAGGTCTACCCCTTTCAGCTCCTTCTTCTACTTTTCCCTTATATACTCTTTGTTAACCTTCTTTCACTCATTCTTTCCACGTGTCCAAACCATCTCAACATACCTTTCTCAATTTTGGTCAGTACATCTTCGTTCAGTCCACACTCTTCCCTTATCATTTCCCTCGTCACTATTGTAAAAGTGTCGTTCGGATTCAGACTGCACCAGCATTACTGCTGCTGTATTGCAGCGCAGCATTACTGCCGCAGCAACATAGATTATGCCAATAGCGGCAGTAATTTTTCACTGTGCAACATTTAAGTACTACAGGAAACGTCGAATTTGATATAACTTTCTCAAAAATTTTCGTTTCTGCGATAAAAAACGTCACTTTTAACACTGACAAATCAGTATCATATCAGAAACAGATCGAGTAACTAAAACTCGCATTGGCCTATTTTTTTTTATGTTAAAGACCTATTTAATAAAATAGGCATTTTTTACAGTGAGGGAATTTTATAGCAAATTCAAAATAACTTGATTGGTATAATTAGGTAATTATTGTCATTATTTGTATTACGACGACACGAAAAATATTTTTTTTAAATATGTGGTTTTGCTGTGTATTTGGTTTTTGTGTGTATATTTTTATCACAATTTTTGGCACATGTTGAACTTGAGTTTAATGATTGTGAATTGAATTGAACATGTACAGTCAAGGTATTAAATATCGACACGGCTAAAGCGCCAAATATATGTATGCACTAGGTACCTCAGATTAAGGTAGTGTGTACATATTATTAGAACTTTGTCTGTGTCGATATTAATTACCTTGACTGTATATATTAGTTGAAACTCAAAAAGTGCTTTCACAGAGCCACGCTATATATCAAACCGAGACGTATATTAGTAAGGTTATATCATATGAAGTTATTCGCAAGCTCATATTATTTCACTGCTTTTATTCGTATGACACGGCGATCCGCTACATTTGTGGGTGGCTCATAAATCACAGCGACGAGAGGCAGCAGCGGTGGTTGTGTAAACATCCACTGTACAGTTATAGGTATGTAAAAGTGCGCGCACCATACGTTCTCAGCCACCGATACAGGCGATTGATGGATCGCTATGTATCCAGTTTACTAATATCATAATTTCAAACGTCGTGCGATCCAATTCGAAAAATGCTTATAAGATGCTAGTGTCAATGTGACATTTCTTCAACCATAACCGTTACTTTTGACACTCACAGATCGGTATTGTATCGGTGTGACATCTTATAAGCATTGTTCCAATTGGGCCAGCAGTAACTGTTTCTAACGTATATAGTAGGTAATTAAATAATTATCGCTTCCAATCAAGGCCATCGCCCAAATATGTATAGGTATCTATCGCTACATCCACCTGAAGCGAATTGTTAACACTCGAGGAACTCGAAGTGCTAACGTGGCGCGCAGTTGTATTTCAGCCAATATCTTCAAATCTGGGGGTTTCAAACTTCAAAGTATCATTCTTTTTTCATATTTCAACCGCTAGCTATAATAGCTATCTAATTCATCATTTTCGTAATCAGTTTCCCCGTCAGTATAATTTCTACTTTTGAATTGATATAACTTGAATTATTTCAAAGATAATAATCTTCAAATCATTAACTTCGTCATTTCATGGCGGTTGGCTTTTCGAAAGCCGATAATCCGGCTTTTTGTACACGACAGCAGAAATTCTCGTAGAACATTATTCGCATCTCAGATATGAATGAACAGGCTTGACTCTGTAAAGTTATAACCTTAGAATCTTACTTAGCTTTTATACGTTTTGCTGCGAGAACCAAGTTGAAGTTCGGAAGCTCTCTTAGCCGATATTAAACTCTTGAGTCGTATTCAATTATTATCAGACTGGAATGGAATTGATCACTTAAAATATAGCAGTCAGGACAACTTAGCCAGTAAGTAGATAAGTAATTACTGATGACTCTAAAATGCATTCCAATATAACATTTAAAAAAAGAATGTGATTTTAACTAAACGACAACAATGCTCGACTTGGCGTTACAGTTTCTTTTTATTAGAGTCATAGTTTATTTTATTTACTTACGTTGAAGACTACTTCGAGTAAATTGATGGAATGATGACACAAATTAACAGTAGAATCTAAGAGCGATTTTTCTTGTTACAGGAGAGAAGATGAAAAATGCACGAAGAGGTGATCAATGACAGTATGTCCCCGCCGCGAGCGATGACCCAGCGCGGCGCGCGCGTCGGGCTGAGCGCGGCGGCGGCGGCGGCTGGGCCCGGTCACGGCGCGACGCACCATCCACCTAAAAAACCACATTTTATACAAAATTACACGCTTATTAGGTTATACCTACTCTCTTTACGGGTGATATCATACTTATATCAAAATGCCTCCCTCTCGCGAGCGCGGACGAACATTAATTTTTTAAAGCGTCCGCTAGTCAAATTAAAAGATTTTGTACATTCCTTAAGAACTAGGACAATTATTTCCGATATTAAGTCGTTATTAGTCGAGGTAATAGTGCAATTATTCGTTGTTGCCAAGTGTGTGTGCGTGGCGCGGAGTCGATGGAGGTACGGTGGGCGGAGTAAAGGCGGGCGAGCGCGAGCGCTGGTGCTGTGGCTGAGCGTGTTAAGTGCGTGCGAGGGAAGGAGAGACAACGACCTGCACATCGGGGGCATCTTCCCGATGGAGGGCGAGGGCGGCTGGCAGGGCGGGCAGGCTTGCATGCCGGCCGCCGAGCTGGCGCTGGCCGACGTCAACGCGCGCTCCGACCTGCTCTCCGGCTTCAAGCTGCTTCTGCACAGCAACGATAGCAAGGTAAATATTAACACTTTTAAGTGCCTGCCGCTCTTGATTCAATGACACGTCACTTAACTGTTTTAAAACGTTATGAATCATTTTGTAAGAAAAATAATATAAATTGTACTTTATACAATCTACATAATTAATAGTTTTTCAACTTATACTTTAACAAATACAATGTCTTATTCTTAAAGCAATAAACTAAAAAAATAAAGATTTGATAAGTTTGAAAATGTCACTAATAAAATAATTTTACACAATACTTTATCTAAACAAAATTACTGTCAATAATTCTGTGAACGTTCTACAACTGCTACCTGCATAGGTATTTTTTTAAAGGCACCGATTATTGGTGGATAGTGGACTCCTCTTACAATCTTGATTTAATTGGTGTAGCTGGCGGCAACACCTGGCCGCGTAACCAACGTGCAAATCGTTAACGCTTCGTAGCGTATCGTAGTCATCTCTCAGTATTACTGTCATACTAATGTGGAAGAGTGATAGAGAGAGAGATGACTATGATACGCTACGGAGCGTTAACGATCGGCACGTTGCCTACGCGGCGTGTCTATTGATCGGTGAAATTCATATTAGTTCGCCGAAGCGTTTCATAATGTTTCATAGTAAATAGTTGTATGGACCATAGAGCAAGTTTGTGATTATAGTTTGGTCTATCAAGTCTAAGTAGTCCGTACCGTACCGTCCGTCTATCCGTCTCATTTAACAATATTTTTTAACATTTCATAACTCCACTTGAATGTTTGAGAATCGACAGAAATTTGTTTTTAAATTAAAGTACACCGCAAATTAAAGCTAAGATACACTTCGTTATTAATTTGTGTTAAATTAAGAAATATGAAGCCTGATTAGAATTTTGCTTCTAGAGCATTATTGCGAAGTGTCTGTTTACGGTCTATTTAAATTTCCGTTACTGTTAAAAGGATTTCATGTCTGGCTGATAATTAAAAGTGTTAGATCCAATCCATTAAATCTGAAACCGGAGCCAGCTGAAATTCTCGTGCGGTAATTAACAAAAAGGACGGTAGGACTCGGTGCCGCCAGCCGCCCCAAGCCGACGCAAGGCGAGCCATAAATCCAAATGATCATAGGCCTACGATATTGCATTGCAGAGGCTGAGCCTGACGTTCGATTCAATTATTGAAAATTTATGAATGGCTCACGGAAGAAAATTTTATTGGATAGATTTTCCGAGCGGGCAGATGGTAATTTCCCATTATATCGATTTAAATTCACGGAGAACTCGACGGCTCCATCACTTTGGTGTGATTATTCGTCCATAATCGACTTAGATTTTATTAAAGAAAATGGCTTTTAAGAAGTGTGATTCAATCAACAAATTTTTATCTGCAAATTGGCATCAGGTATTTGACCAAATTCGATTGCTTACATTTCTTGTATCAATAAAGAAGGTTTTATGTGTTCGGCTTTGCTTAATTTTCTATCTTTTAATTCGTTGTTATGGAAGATGAGTTAATTGGACATTAAACAAAATATATTTTTAGAGTAGAATTTAGAGCAAAGATTCGATTGCACAAAAAGGAATAGTAGGTATCCTTCTCTGGAGCACGTAGTGGCTGTCACAGTGTGTTATTTCTGTGCCACCTCGTGCGACAAGTAATTCTGCACAAGGGAAATGTACAAAGACGCATTCGATGCAGTAAAGTATAAAAAGATAATATAAAATAGCTTTGTTCATATGAGGACTTAATTTTAAAAGGATTCAATGTAAGTAAGTGTGTCAGCAACTGATAAGCTATTTTCAGAAAAGGTTACGTTTCTCTGTAGGCGGCAGGTAGTAAGTACATAGACATCTCTAATTTGTTAGTCAAATAAAAATCTAGAAAGGTGAAAATGGAAGCAAGATTGGTTTGTATCGTCGTTTGCTTTATACTCTAAAAAAGCGGCCAAGTGCGAGTCGGACTCGCCCATGAAGGGTTCCGTACCATTTATGACGTATTAAAAAAACTACTTACTAGATCTGGTTCAAACCAATTTTCGTTGGAAGTTTGCATGGTAATGTATATCATATATTTTTTTTAGATTTTTCATTCCGTTATTTTAGAAGTTACAGGGGGGGGGACACACTTTTTTTCAATTTGGAAGTGTCTCTCGCGCAAACTATTCATTTTAGAAATAAATGATATTAGAAACCTAAATATCATTTTTGAAGACCTATCCTTAGATACCCCACACGTATGGGTTTGATGAAAAAAAAATTTTTTTTTAATTTTTATGACGTATTAAAAAAAAACTACATACTAGATCTCGTTCGAACCAATTTTCGGTGGAAGTTTGCATGGCAATGTATATCATATATTTTTTTTAGATTTTTCATTCTGTTATTTTAGAAGTTACGGGGGGGGGGGGACACACACTTTTTACCACTTTGGAAGTGTCTCTCGCGCAAACTATTCAGTTTAGAAAAAATTTATATTAGAAACCTCAATATCATTTTTAAAGACCTATCCATAGATACCCCACACGTATGGGTTTGATGAAAAAAGATTTTTTGAGTTTCAGTTCTAAGTATGGGGAACCCCCAAAATTTATTGTTTTTTTTCTATTTTTGTGTAAACATCATAATGCGGTTCATAGAATACATCTACTTACCAAGTTTCAACAGTATAGCTTTTATAGTTTCGGAAAAAAGTGGCTGTGACAGAATCGGACAGACAGACGGACATGACGAATCTATAAGGGTTCCGTTTTTTGCCATTTGGCTACGGAACCCTAAAAAACAAGGTGTAACGAATAAACATTTCTTGTTATTACTAAGTATATACTGTAAATGTTTTCTTTAAATATAAACTATTAGAGACTCAGTAAAAATAATAACTACATATTAATATTTATAACAATAATGACATTCTTATGTTTCGTAATGACAACATTCGGGGACCTCCCCACATACTTGTAAATATTTCAGATCATTACTAGCCACGAATATTTTTCTGTTTGGCTTAGTTGTGTACTGTTGTCCAGTACGCCTTGAAGAACCGAAGCCTTAAATTACAGGTTCTCACACTTATAACTCGCCATAACTATATATTCTTTATTCTAACCTATGCGATATGAGCTGTATGAAAAATCTGATATTGTGAGAAATAGTTAATAAAAACCGCATTAAAACATTTTTTAAATGGTTTAGAACCTGGAATAAAACTTAATTTAAATTATTCGTTTCGAGTCGATACGGCTAGGTAGCCATTGTGTTTAATAATAAAAGAAAACAACAACTGACAATGTAATGGATTGTATTATTCGAATTAAATGTATTGAATTGAATTGAATGTGTGTAAGGGCCACTTGCACCATTCAGGACTCGGAGTTAACCTTTAACACAGAGTTAAATTGTACTTGTAACTTCGGGTTTAACCCCGAGTTAGTGGGTATTAACCTTGGATGGCGCAAGTGGTCCTAAGTTGCTTATGGCTGTCGTCGCTGTGTGTAATAATTTGGCACAAACCCATGACAACGAGTTACAATAAAAAGTTGTGTAACCCAAATAAATATGTATATATGTATATATGTATTAATATATGCTGCTAATATCATAACTTCTCGCAATCGGGCAAAAAGCATTGATAACAAAAAACAAAAATCTTGAGATGCTATTAAAATCGTCACTATTTATTTGTCTTTTTATTTAAATAGCTGTAATTGTATTGGGGTGATTATTATTACTTTTATCTACCAGTACTAATGTTAGAACAAAAGTACATTACAATATTACAAAGTATTTCATTTGACGACACAATAACTCGGTAATATGCTAAATATCATCAGCCGCGGAGGCACGCGCAATTGACCACATTAACGTTATTCCGGAGCATTAATGCTTCGGTGGCAATCGCTCAACGGACTGTATAAAATTACAAGCCGTTCCTGATAACACTCGTATTTTTCTTGCCGAGATAAAATAAGACCTACTTACAAGAAATCGAACAGGAAGTTCGTAGGAAGGAAGCATTAATTTTCTTGTTTAGCAGGGTTTCGTAATACATCTACACTTTAGCCATTATGTCGCTCGCTGCATACATATAGATATGAAGCCTGTATATTACACATATCGTGCTATTTACATGGAACCATTCCATTAATATTTTATTTGTTTGACAGTGCGAGCCGGGGCTGGGTGCAAGTGTTATGTACAATTTGCTCTACAACCCGCCACAAAAGTTGCTGCTGCTGGCAGGATGTTCGACCGTGTGCACCACCGTTGCTGAAGCCGCTAAGATGTGGAATCTCATGGTTGTAAGTAACGCTCTACAGTATTTTCAGGGTTTACGTTATTCGTTCAGCAAAGACCAGAAAGCCATTTTTCTTGCTGTTTCTCCACTAAACAAACATGCGAGTATGAATTTAATTATCCACACTAAAGTCAATCATAATGTTGCCTTCTAAAATTCATGCGATGTAGCGTATGTAATAAGCTCCGGCGTAGGTATCGAGGGAGTTCTAATCAAAGTGCATATTAATCCACTCGGAAGTCAATCACTGCCTGTCTATGATACAGTGGTAGCGGAGCGGTTTGGACTGACAGCGGCTAATAGTTTATTTCGGATCAACATATAATAATAATTTCAGAGACTGAGAGTCTTGACATAGAAGTTAAAGCAAAAAGACGGCATTGAATTAAAAAATATAATTATATTCTTCGCGTTGTCCCGGCATTTTATCACGGCTCATGGGAGTCTGGGGTCAGCTTGGCAACTAATCCCAAGAATTGGCGTAGGTACTTGTTTTTACAAAAGCGATTGCTATCTGACCTATCCAACCCAGAGGGTAAACTAAGCCTTATTTGGATTATTCCGGTTAAAAGCGACTGTTAAATATCAAATTATATTTCGTAGATGAGTTCCGAAAAACTTATTGGTACAAGCCGGAGTTTGAACCCGCGACCTCCGGATTGCAAGTCGCAAGCTCTTACCGCCAGCGCTATTGAATTTAAAAATATAATAATAATTCAGCCTATATACGTGTCACTGCTGGGCACAGGCCTCCTCTCATGTGCAAGAGGGCTCGGGCTATAGTCCCCACGCTAGCCCAATGCGGATTGGGGACTTCACATACACCTTTGAATTTTTTCGCAGATGTGTGCAGGTTTCCTCACGATGTTTTCCTTCACCGAAAAGTTAGTAGTAAATATCAAATGACATTTCGTACATAAGTTCCGAAAAACTCATTGGTACGAGCCAGGATTTGAACCCACGACCTCCGGATTAAAAGTCGGACGTCATATCCACCCGGCCACCACCGCTTAAAAATATAAGTATTAAAAATTATTCTATGTTGAAACAAAGATAATGTTCAAATAGGGATGGATTTTCAAAGAAAACTTTGTAGCCACAGTAAATTTACTGCCATCTTTCGACATATGACTAAACTATTAGAACGCCATTTGACTTTGATCCTTATTCTTTCACTGATATGTGTTAAATACCAAAAAGTGGCGCCAACTTCTCGGGCATCGGCTAAAGCTTGTGCCGCCATCGCTCGAAACGATGCCGCCATACCTTTGGCCTTTGACCTATTACAAGTATGTAAGTTTTTGATTTTTATTCTCCATATTCAGTTACTTGCACTACCTGTAGATTTTTGTATAAGTTCTACATTTCCCGAGAACACTTTTTAGCGATAAGACCGCCTGTTGTTACCTAGGTTTATATTCCTTTAAAATTTCTTAGTAGTTTTACATGTAAAATGTATTATTAAAATACAATACAAATATTCTTTATTGCCTACCAATATCGAAAGAAATATGACATACAAATGAAACATATACATTTATAAATATCAAAATCACTTTTTGATAGATGAAAGAATAAGGATCAAAGTCAAATGGCGTTCAAAAGTTTTAATCATGTGTCGAAATATGGCAGTAAATTTACTGTGGCTACATAGTTTTCTTTGACTATCCATCTCTATTTGATTCGATTTAGTAAATTGAAATTGCGTTAAAATATACATGCTTGCTATGTTTTTCTTATAATTACCGGGTGCTTTTTTTCGTGCATGTGTGAATTAATTTATTTTAATTACACGAAAAATACCTATTATAGTAAATCTATAGGGTTATCAACTTATTTGAATAGAACTGTTGACTACCCATTATCCAGGGTTGAAGATAATACCCGAACTGACCTTGCTGATGAAAATCCTCGATTCGTATGGAATAATCCTCTCGTAAATATCTGTGCATATCTGTGCCAACAACATTGATCCTAAACAAACCTTTAAGCCTGCCACGCAACGAGGGTGCGGCGAATTGCCAACGTGTTATTGGCGAGATTCGGACCGAGGTAAGGATCGGAGAACCAAAATAAATAATTCATTGTAAATATTTATATGTTTATTTGTAATGGTAACCACACCAAACAATTCGTATTTACTATGTCAGTTGGCTAAAAACGCATGTATTAAGCAAATGTAAAACCAAAATTTCCTACGTATAATTATTATCATTTTCCGGGTCTTGTTTCTCTTAAAATCTAATCATACCACTTAATCACCTACCTAGTCGATTGAAAAATCGTTTATAGCAAACGCCAAACAAAACTTAAATGAATATACCGTAAAATGGTTCTACATTGCTTCATTATTTGCTCCACTTCAAAAAAAAATTAATATATTTTAAACTATTTATTGTTTAATATTCAGAACAATTGAAATTATCTGACAGGTTTTTATCGTACTAATCATACCACTTAATCACCTACCTAGTCGATTGAAAAATCGTTTATAGAAAACGCCAAACAAAACTTAAATGAATATACCGTAAAATGGTTCTACGTTGCTTCATTATTTGCTCCACTTCCAAAAAAAATAAATATATTTTAAACTATTTATTGTTTAATATTCAGAAGAATTGAAATTATCTGACATGTTTTTATCGTACTAATCATACCACTTAATCACCTACCTAGTCGATTGAAAAATCGTTTATAGAAAACGCCAAACAAAACTTAAATGAATATACCGTAAAATGGTTCTACTTTGCTTCATTATTTGCTCCACTTCAAGATATTTTAAATATATTTTAAACTATTTATTGTTTAATATTCAGAAGAATTGAAATTATCTGACATGTTTTTATCGGGAACTGGACGTTATGAAATATTGTTTTGTATATCTGAAGCAATAAAATAAGGAGCAAAAAATACCCATTGTGTTACAAATTAATAGGCCCCACCAAAGCAGAAGTATAATTTTTTGACTAACGTAGCAAATCAAAATATATATTAACATTCGTTTATAAGTATATAAAATAATAATAGTTACCCACCCAATTTTTCGTTTACTTTTTCTTCGTTCAATCGTTAATTTTCGATTGGCGTTTCTCGATAAACGATTGTCATCTTGGCTAGAGCCTCTTGCAAACTTAATATAATGTAAGTATTATAAGAACCAGGAAATATATTTCTATTTATTAGTAAAAAAGCTGCAACTATTCAAAAAAAAAGAAGTATAATATTTGTCTTATATTCATAAAAAAACAATCTGCGTACTAAACTATTCAATGAGCCTATTTTTGTTAAGGAGGTAGCGTATAGTCACATACTCGTAGGGAACAATGAATGCATTGGCGGATCCCTTTTATTTATTTCTTTGTTAGGGACCGGCGCCGCTCCGAAGAGTCATGCAATTTGTACCACCATTGTTAGACGCTGCTGCGGAACTGTGTATATAAAAATGTGAATAAATCATGCCAGTCAGCTTTTCCTAGTTCAGATGACGAAATTCTGAAAGTTAGGTAAGTAAAAGTTTTGGATATAATAAACATGGTGGCTCTATGAGCGGTAGACCTCGCGTTAAAATTTTACTTAGTGCGATGAGTCGTTATCTTAGTGAACTCACAGTGGTCTTAAGCGCCATAGACGCTGTTAACGCTTAAATCCTTTTATGTCAATTTCTGCAATTTGAAAAAAAATCCCCAAAATGGATCAACAAAAAAATTATTTAATCATAGAATCTGGTCACAAAATTTCACTAGAATTGATTAAGAATAGCGACCTGTAGAGGAGAACATCCGGACATACGAAAGCAAAATGCCCGAGGTAAAACAGAGACCTTCGCTAACGCTTCAGTCAACAAGATATACCTACAATACTGAATCTTATTACTAGTGTGCTGTGAGTTATATGTACACCTCGCAATCATCGCCAATGGCTCCATCATTATGGAATATATAAATCCAAAAACAGGATCGGCCACAAATCATATAATTATCGAACCTGCTGACTAAATTTCACGAGAATCGGCTGAGAAGCCTTAAAGACGACAGCATTTTCGTTCAATCTGAAACAAGACGCTTCGCGCTGGATCCACAAACAAGCTTTATGACAGTAGGACCGATAGCCGTACCAGTGGTATTAGACATTGACGTCACTTGACGTCTAATGCCAACTCGTGGTAGCCATGCAGGTCAATGTGTGAACGTGTGGCTCACAATATTAATTATACGTGCTCACATTGTCAACACAGTTTGGTTTATTATTGTAACTACCACTTGTGCCATCCAGGTTCAGCCAGAAACTCGGAGTTATAACCGCTAATACAGGGTAACTCCGGGTTAAACCGGTTAACCCCGAGTTAGTGGCTAGCTCTGGATGGCGCCAGTGGCCCTTCCCTAAAAGTTACTTATCCATTGAATACTTATTTATTATTAATAAACTGGTTTTAACTATTCCGTCGACATTCGAATATTCTGCGGTTAACCTCAACAAAGAACTATCAGATTTATTTATAACACAAACCAAAACTACATTTTAAAATAAAATCATAGTACCTACTTGATTTGTATTTCACGTTCGTGCTATAGAAACTAAGTCTAGAACAAGGATAAGTAGCGAATTAATTGAATGGGAGTATTCTTAATATTATAAGTATCAACATTTCCTTTCAGAATGCGAGTACAGAACAGAGTAAATATATCACACCGACATACTCTGGAGTTGCAGGCGTCCATAGGCTACGGTGACTGCTTACCATCAGGCGGGCCGTATGCTTGTTTGCCACCGACGTGGTATAAAAAATACTCGTATATGTGGCAAAATATTGGCATTACCTTCATTCTGTTGCAGCACCAATACCTATTAAAAATTTGATTAGGTACTAAAACTACAATAAATGTGAATCTTCAACATGATAAATATTAATAAGTAATTCCTTTCAATTGTTACTCATAAATTGTATTCACGATTTTATTTATCAGTTATGTATTTCGCCGTTTTAATAATCGGTTGTGGACTTTGTGGGTAATATCGGCATATTGACAAGGACGGTGCAGGTGGTAACGTTGATTAATTGTTACACAAGCCAGTATATCATGTGGAAAATTGAATCGAAAATAAAACGTTTCTTGTGAGTGTACCGTTAATAAAATAAAGCGTTATTATTCGGCATGATTAAATGTTTCCACAAAGCGTTATTATTGTTGTTGCGGGTCGCGTTGATGGTATTAGTAGCTGATCCACCCCATTGTGGATATCGAAACTTTAAATAATATGTTTAACTATTAACGTGATATTGTGTTTAAAAAAAATTACCAGTCGCGCTATAACTAATAGAAGTTATCCGAAGCTTTCGGACTGTGTTTAATTTCAAAATATTGTGAGATTTTGTTAGCATTTGGCATATAAAGGTGGATTAAGAAAAATTTAAAACGATTTCATAAGTAGAAAAAAAAATAGTTATTTATTGTAAAATTTGGTAATATTTGTTATTTTTTTATATAATTGGTAAGTAATTAGAATTGGGTAAATTTATAGTGTTAGACTTGTGGCACTGAAGCAAAATGCATTTAAAATCTAGCTGTCACAGTATATAATTAATTAATTATGTTAAAAATAACATTTTAGGATACAATTGTATGTTCTACTGATCATAATAAAAAGCGTAAACGGCTAATTTCAATGCAAATGGCATTTAATTTGGCCTTAATTTGTAGTCATCAGGTTAACAGGCACCAGTAATGGGATGGTATAGACAAATCCTGTAAAACAAGTATTTACCATCAATTTTTAATCGCCGGCAACGTTTTACCATAACCAAGAGCCAAAGAGCTGCTTAAGTTTAATTTTTCATTGATATTTGTTAGTTTGAAAATGAATGGCACCATACATCCCATGACTGGAGCAAAAAACCACAGTTTTAATTGGTTAATAATATTGAAACTAACTACAGTAGCTTTCATTAAATACATAGAAAACAAAAAGGGCGAAATGGACATTCAACTTTTAATGCGTAAAGCGGTAGAAATTTTACAGTTATCGGTGAAATATCAAAAATACTCCAAATTTTCTCTTAAATGTCCCATGATTGGTGCCGTTAACATAAGGCCAAAGGGGCGACCGCTTCTTCAAACAAGCGTAGTCGCCATTTTCCTCCCTGGATATTAACATTATAGACAATATTTTGTGTATATTAACTATATATACCTATGTCTCTTCATTTGTTTTTTTTTTGATCTTTTAATTATTAAAAAAGCTACTAGATTTTATATTTATGTATGGAAATTGTTTTACGCTACTAATACAATAATAATAAATAATAAAGAGCTTTATTTCTTCCACACATACTTTAAACAAAATAAATATAGAAATGAAAATAAAGTAATTTAACTTAAAATTTGACTTAAAAAATATGTGGCCCCCTTTCGGGTAATAGCCTTCCCCAAGCTATTCCACTTCTCTCTATCTTGGGCTGTCTCTAGCCATTTTGGGCCCGCTGTTGCTACGAATTCGTCAGACCATCTGCCACGTGGTCGACCTCTGCCTCTACGCTACTAACTCTTGTAATATTATTAATTAAAAAAATCGAGAAAACTCAAGCGAAGGAGCATGGCCATGATTAAAATATAATGAATCGTGTAAACACATTTTCCATAATATTGACCCCACACTTCGGTCTGTGAAGCAGGGATTAAATCGGATTTTGGTTATTTGAAAGAAAGGTGGCTAAGAACAATTCCTTATCCTTGATGTACTTAAAACAAAAGTGGAAGGCGGCCCTCTGGGAAGTGTTGCGTTATTTTAGGTATAAAATACTTATTTCGTTCTTTCTTTATTGTATAAAACCGTGCTTAAAGCAAATTTAGCTTAAAATTTCAGGGTTTTTTGTTTTCTAAGTAGCCAAGGTACATTTAGAATAGCTCTAAAGTGGAGAAGTTTATCTATGCAGAGAGTAGGATTAAATTTGAAGTATTTAATAAAGATGACAATTTGTTAGATAAAGTGATTAAGATGTATTAATGACTTAATGCACAGAATGACGAATACAAGCGGACCCTTATCTTGTTTAACTCAAGGATTCCACGGGTCTCCCGGGATCACTTGAGCTAATATTCATACAGCACCCACTTGTGACCGTTTTTCTCGACGGCCGAGACAATATCTACTGAATCAAAGCCACACATTCGTGAAAACACGGTTCATTATGAATAATACTTAGGTGTGTAATATTGGTGTGAGACCCTGGCTATTTATTTATTCCTTTATTATTAGTTACGATTGTTCTTGTTAATTATTTAGAAACATGATATAAATACATATCATGACCAATGACTTTTAATAAGAATATTTTTGTGCCACACAATAGGTAGTACCTATGTTGTATGCGTTTTGGAATTATTAATGAATAATAATTAGGGGGTCTATGAAAAAGAATGGACATAATTATTTACTATTGCCTAAATGCTTATGTAACTTTCTTAAATAAGAAATAAAAAACAACCTAAAATCTAACAACATTTCGAATAGTTTCCGGTTTTGAAAACAGCCATTCTGCGTAACCATCACTGTATATGCTATGTTATAGACGCAGAATGATAAATAAATCACTGTATATGTATATGTATAATAGATGCGCTAGATACATTCCAATGACTTTATGAGGAGATTTAAGGACGTTTGAATGTCAACTACAGCTGTATTACTGCGGCGTGGCTGCGACATTACTGCGGCGGCGTTATTGCCGCCACAGTATCTGTCAATTTCTGACATTTGCCGCCACATTACTGCCGCGATTATAAAACTCAATCACTCATTTTATCAAATAAATGGACAGATACGCCGTCGCAGGAATGTCGCAACAGTAATGCAGTTGCAGTTGACATACGAATGTCACCTTTACAGTTAGGTAATAATTTACTTGCCGATGAACAATAAATGGACGTAATAACAAATTGACCAAAGTATAGAAAACGGGAACGAGTAACTAAACAAATATAATAAACTAACCACAACCTATGTATGTTGCTAATATAAAAATTCCTCCTTCTCGAAATTGAAGTCGGTTAAAAGTTTTTATCTTTAGCCTTTAATTGTAAATTTTCTTACAGCTGTGTTACGGCGCATCATCGCCTGCGCTCTCCGACCGGGCGCGCTTTCCCACTCTGTTCCGCACGCACCCCTCGGCCACCGTCCACAATCCTACGAGGATCAAGCTCATGCAGAAGTTCGGCTGGTCTCGCATCGCTATTCTGCAGCAAGCCGAGGAGGTGTTTATTTCGGTGAGTCTACCATATTTTTTGCGGGATTATTGGAAATTACACCGCGGTAAATATGTACGAAATATGATATTTGCTTTTAGTTATGACGCAAAATAACAAGAAATATAAAAAGTAAGCCAGGCAAGGGTGCCTTTATTTGTTAAGGGATAGACTGTTTTCTTACTAAACTTCTATGTACATAGCCGCATTTATCATATAATCTTTTCTAGCTAGGTTGATGTTTCTACGCCGCTCGTAATGTATTGTATTGTATGACAAAATACCATACCAACTTCATATAAAGTTTATATTATAGTTCATATATTGCTTATATGGCAATTTTATTGTAATGAATAAATACCTAAAAAAACGTTAGTAGGAAAGGGAGTGAGAGGGATAGAGGGCACTTGTTTTCAGGCTTTATTTGGTTTCAATAATATTTGAAAGTAAGGACCTGTAAGTACGGCGACAAAATGACGGCATATTGGTACTTTGGGTACATTTAGAAAAGTATATCTGTCATCACATCACAAGGTACTTTTACAAGAGGCAAATGTAGTATTCATACTGTCACATGTCTAAAGGATCACTCACGTTAGACAGGCCCGTGTCCGGGCCGAGGCGACCGACACTTCGTTTCCTATGGTGGCTGATCGGTGAGGGGGGGGGGGGGGGGGGGAAGTGTCGGACGCTTCGGCCCGGATCCGGACCGTTCTAGTGTGAGTCATCCTGAAATGAGACCTTGTTCAAAAGCGGCTTGTTTGCCTGTTGATCCTGTTCAGATGGGTTTGACCACTTTCAATACGAATGATATCGCCTGAATAAGCGCTCGCGTGACCACCGATCATTTGATGGGCAGTTACGTGTTCGTACTTCGTATTGACTTCGAGTGGGGTGCTACACGCCAACCTCTCGGTCTGCTAATAGATAAACTATGTTTTTGATTAGCACTCATCATTGTTTCCACATGTACAATAATCTCGAGTTAATAATGTATTTCAACCTAATTATGATTGACATTACGATACGAATGTGATGGAGGGTGAACGCATTTTATAAAATATAAACATAGGTATGAGGTTTTTTCTGATTGATAGTTATAAAAATTTGAAGTTGCCGAGGCCGGTGTCTTCAGCTTTTGAAACCGTTATAAAAGCGAACTCAAAAACATGGCGGAAATACGCGGTAGGGAAGCATTAGGCACTTTTTTACTTAAGTCATAATAAACCCGTTATTTTTTTTAAATAATCGACTTTTTGTTCCGTATATCACTTGCACATATATGTATTTCGTTTCAATTATACCTAGAATACTTATTCAATTATGATCAGTCTCAACATTTTAAGGGATTTTCTAAAGCCTGTCAAAAGTGCCCATACCTTCCCATGGGTCGGGGTCATTTTTTTTGTACAACCTTGCGGTGGTGTTGTGAATTGTGATGGCTCATAATACTGGCATACAAACGAAATGTAGACATTCAATACAAGATTGCCCTCCACTGACTTTACTAATTCATTGAAATATGTTTTGTAATTGTAATCTAATATTTTTTTACCTCCATACGTATTAGCTTTCGAAAACACATAACAGACAAATAAAGAAACTTAGGTACACCTTTTCGCAGATGACGTTGCTATATCATTCGAAATCACATCAAAATAGTTACTTCTGCACATGCTAAACGGTCAACGGCATGTGATGCTGACAACTAAACAAAATAATAGATGATATTTGCCTGAGCGTTGTTGCCAGTTACAAAACTAAACTACCACTACCACAGTATACACAATTAATTATCAACAACACGTCTCGAGTTATGAGCTTTGAGCTTTGATTGTGGGCTTTTGAGGTCGAAACTTGTATTTGTTTATACCATTTCATCACTGCCAACATATTAAAAAAACAGAACTACCTCATTTGATGTTAGGTAAAATGTACCAATTCCATGGGCTATATTATTTTCCCTCGGGCCCACAATTGAATATTCTTAGCGACTAGTAAGTAGGATGACTATTATATTATGGATGAATATACATCAGGAGGCGATTTGAACTTACTAATAGATGTCAATATAATCTCATTTTGATACTTATCCTTAATATCGTTGCAAGCGCGATACGATGCAAAAATTAGGTACATTTCAATAACAAATCAAACATTAATATTAAAGTTCAAATGCCGCTCTTGATTGATGTCATTTAAGATAAACTCACCTCCCGTCGCTCTGGAAATCCCTTACGAAATCAGAGGAAAAGGATAAAGGAATCTTGGCACTCCCCCGATACAATTGGGAGGTCGGGAATTTAAGACCCATATTTACTAAATCGAACTGGTTCAAATGGCTGAAGGATAGTTGTATGGAAATGGAAATGAATATTTTATTCAAGGCATTCAGGAAAGATATCAGTCATGAATGAGAGTAACTGAAATGTGGAAACAATTTTAAGCTTTGAGATTACCAAAAGGGGAGATGCGACTACCTATCATTCCGCATACTTATACTTAGATTGAGGCATCAAAGTAATTAAATCCACAATGATAATTACCTACATTAAGTACTTTTCTGAAGAGCTGAGGCTACCGTTGCCGAGAAAAGTCAAGAGCTCGCAAAATTTGACTAAAAATATAATGTAGCATGTAACAGCTCGTAATAAATATATAGCCAAAAAGGGCGTGTAGTTTTTTGTTGGCGAAAATATGAATAAAATATTAAAATCTTGTTAAACCTAATTAACTCGTTTTTTTTTATCTTTTTAGTTATATTTATGAAGTCAGCTTGCTTTGTATTTTTTATACAAAATAAATAAAATATTGTAGGACATTATTACACAAATTGAGTAAGCCCCACATCAGTAAGCTTGAGAAGGCTTGTGTTGTGGGATCTCAGACAACGATATATATGTATAATATATAAATATACAAAACACCCATGATTTAGGAACAAATATCCGCATACAAATAAATGCCCTTACCGGGATTTCAACCCAGAACCATCGGCTTCATAGGCAGGGTCACTAATAACCACTAGGCCAGACCGGTCTGTTATTTATAGGGTTAAAGTTCCTATGAATAAGCTAACTGCATAAAAATAATAAAAAATATTATCTACTCTAGAAGTGATGTGAAAAATAGCGACTTTAAATAATCTGGACCCATAATTCTGCGTTTCACCAAAGCTGTGCGAGGTAGCTGAGCGGTGCGAGGATGTGGAATGATGGGAATGTTTCCATCAGAGATGTGCGAGGTAGCTGAGCGGTGCAAGGATGTGTAGCGAAGATGTGGAACGATGTGAATGTTTCCACCAGAGATGTACGGGGTAACTGAGCGGTTCAAGGATGTGTAGCGAGGATGTGGGACGACGTGATTGTTTTCACCAGAGATGTGCGAGGTAACTGAGCGGTGCAAGGATGTGTAGCGAAGATGTGGAACGATGTGAATGTTTCCACCAGAGATGTGTGGGGTAACTGAGTGGTTCAAGGAGGTGTAGGAAGGTTGTGGAACGACGTGATTGTTTCCACCAGAGAAGTGCGCGGTAGCTGAGCGGTGCAAGGATGTGTAGCGAATATGTGGAACAATGTGAATGTTTCCACTAGAGATGTGCGGGGTAATTGAGCGGTTTAAGGATGTGTAGCGAGGATGTGTAACGACGTGATTATTTCCACCAGAGATGTGCGAGGTAACTGAGCGGTGCAAGGATGTGTAGCAAGGAAGTCGAACGATGTGAATGTTTCCACCAGAGATGTTCGGGGTAACTGAGCGGTGCAAAGATGTGTAGCGGTACTAAGCGACGGTGTTTAGCTGGCTCTTTTCAAATAAGCAAGCGGGATGCGGTGAGGCGGGATTGGTGCTTTTTAATGTTTTTCGCTGGCGTTCGTACCTCGCAACACCTTAACTTTTTTGTATGTATATACGGTCAAAAACCTCCCTCCGCTGAGCTATTTCCACTAGAGCTTCGCTGAGCAAGGATAGGTAAATCAAGTGTTAATATTGGTTCATGACAAACACATCCCTCGCCACGCATCCATGGACAGTTTTGGTGGAAACGCAGCTTTATAAATCTAGCACGGCGCCAATCTTTTTATTTTTATGCAGGCTTTTTATTTTATGTGTTTAGTTACGATTGTGTAGAAACTGGGTCACACTAAAAATAAAAAATATATAAGTAAGTGAAAATACCCACCCACTCACCCATTTTGAATCGATATCCGTTTCATGTGGCCATTCAAAATTAATAATGATAAAATAAGTCTGGTACTTAACGATTTTTATTGACGCTGTATCTACGACGATAAGTATTTATTCTTCTCCACAAAGTGGCGAGGGGCGACCACAGGTGGCACAGGTCTAGAATATACAAGATCATGCCCATGAAATAACAAAAACGCGACGGAAGTTGGAATGGTGTAGTGTAACATCATCGGAATGATGTCTTGACATAATGATATCAAGTGCCATTGCAAGTATTGAATTCAGAAATAATATGTGGTGGCGTAAATTTATTGGTTTTGTAACAGTACAAGTTGGTTTTAAGGCCAAGCAATAAGAAAGTATAGAGGGAAATGCTTGGAACACAATTTTTGACTCCGTAACTTTGTTTGCACTAGTTAGGAGGTGAACATATCGAATGTCCCCGGCCGTAGCCCTTGAGCCAGATACCAAATACGGCCTAGCAGCTTAACTGATATAAATATAATTATTTATTTATTTGGTATTATGAGATTTAATTAAGAGATAACACTTTCAAGAGCGAATATCGCGAAAACCATACCATAAAATTTGTAACTAATGTAATCAACATTCATTTTGTACATGCCTGTCGCTAATACTCAAAGTTTTCAACATATAAGTGACAAACTGAAAAATGGAACCTTCAAACCCCCGTCTCCTCCCGGCTCAAAGGCTATGTTGACCTCCTAACTAGTCCAAATATAGTTACGAAGTTAAACTTTATTACAAGCATTTCCCTCTATACCTTTTTTTGAGCATTCGTTGTACGGCCTATTTGTAAATGTGTCAAATACTTAGAACTACCCATCGATATTAAAACGCAGTGTTTTTTTTCTTACTTACGCAAGAAAAACGTGAAAATAATATAGAAATGACAAAAAGTATCAAGATTGTGCAATCCTTGTAATCATCTTTGATTTTCTGCTACAGATTTTTTTAAATTGATGCGTTTTTACAGATTCAATTTTCATAAGCTGGACTATCTCCTGAATACAGTTGTGCGTACCTTACGCAACGTTACGTTTTGGCACATTCACGCGGCCGTTAGCGGCCGCCTAGAACCTCAAAAGTGGTCATGTTTTTTCATTTGTAGCCTGCCTTTCGCACTCATGAAATGTTCATGTTCTCATACGTAATGGTTTCCCTTTTGCACATTTTTATTTTATTGATTTTCTTTAATGGAGAAATAAAAGGGGTAAACAATAATAGTATAGATGTGCAATCACCTCCTAAAACGCTCTCACTAAGAACTATACATAATGTAGGTAAGGTAATGCTAAAGTAAACTAAACTAAACGCACTCTAGCGACTAGATGGTAATTAAACAAATTACACAAAGATGTTACATGTTACATTAAGTGTCATTAATTATCTTTATGCGTAAACGTCATTCTAGATCTGTGGAGGCGACAGCCGTATTTAGTTTTGATTACTGTTGTCTTTAGTGACATTTGGACAAGTCATACATAATGATTAACGTAAGAATCATCAGAATCAACCCATGCGTTTGGTTTCTGGGCACTCATGTGCTTGATATTTTTAGTGAAATCTATAATTATAAGATCACGGCTTGTAGCTGCAGCTACCAAAAGCAAAGGAGTGGCTAGAGTGCCACAAACCAAACGTGCATATTACACAATACAGATAATAAAGACCCTCCTTTGCGTCAATAGTACGCACATGAGGAAAATTAAAAATAGAAGGCACATGACGATGATATAAAGAACTCAAAACAATAATAAAGATGATGTAAGTGAAGGTCGGTTTATCATGGTTGTAGGTTTGTACTATTCAAATTAAAATGAAAGAGTTTTTTTTTCTAAGCACTCAGAGACAGCGCAGCGTGGCTCCCAGTAACAAGGAGGTGCATGCCGATTTTTTAAATATTATCATGATGTGACATTGATTTGATATTAGTTTCAGCGCATCTCGCTTGTACCATTATATAAATTCCTTCGAGTCACACTGAGAGTAATATCAAGTAAGGACGATATTTTTGTGATTGGAATGCGCCTGGAGGGCCGCGTAGTTCCACGCAATGAATGAGGCCAGTCTTTCACGCTGGATTCAATGTAATTAGAGCGCCCCCGGTTTTTTCTGCATAAGTGGGTTTGAAGCGTTCTTGCGCCTCTATTTTGCATTCTCACTGTAATAATATTTTCACTTCGTATCTCAGATAGTTTAAGGGTTTTAAATGGGAATTTTAGCACCATATTTTTTAGTATTTTGAGGTACATAGTTACCTAAGTATTTTAACTTAAAATGTTGTCCAAGTTACTCTTTTAGAAACGACACAAGTACTCTCTGCTTTTCCTTAAGGTTGATTGGTAGAGAATGCCTTTTGGCATTAAGTCAGCCTTTTGTACGATAAGTTTTCTTTTGTGCAATAAAGTTTAACCCCCTTATTCATAAACGTCTACTAAAGTTAACAAGCCGATGATGGAAAGGGACAAACGATTATTAGGGGCTAGTTATCTTTAGTAGACTTTTATGAATAAGGGGGCAAATAAAAAAATAAAAAATCGACATATAAGTACATAGGTATCAGCCTCGGTCCATCAAATTGCAAATAAGTATGAACAAGAAGAGTTTTTTCAGACGGTGGAGGATCTCGAGGCGCACTGCAAGAAGGCAAGCATCGAGATCGTGACGCGCCAGTCGTTCCTGTCGGACCCGGCTGACGCCGTGCGCAACCTGCGGCGGCAGGACGCGCGCGTCATCGTCGGCCTGTTCTACGTGGTAGCGGCGCGCCGCGTGCTCTGCGAGGTCTACAAACTCAAACTTTACGGGAAATCTTACGTGTGGTTTTTTATCGGTAAGCTCAAAATTGTAGTATGATATTGCAATACTCCTGGTTTATAATAAGGAATATTTTTGGGATGAGATTTTGCGTAAACTGATAGGGTTAGCATGAACCGTCTACCTATGGGCGTGAAATTACATATATACTTGGTCAAATCTTGTCAGTAGTAAAAGGTGGCAAATTTAAAAAATCACGTGTGAGCAACACTGTTTTCGAATAATTCCAAAATCGCGTGTCATCTGTGTTTTATCTGTGGAATGTGGATAGTGCATGACAGCCATCATGTTTTGTTTACATTCTGAATCGTTGCTATTTCAAGATAATTTTCTGCAGTCACCATTAAATACCAATATATTAAATAAGCTTAGGCATGAACTTAAGCAAAGTCAAGTTACCTCCAATATACAATCACGCTCGTTGATCGTAAATATTTGTAAAATTTTAGGTTATGATAATTACATGTTTTGGTTCGATGTACATTGCTGCTTTTCTTAGCGCAATACAACGCAATAGTGCTTTTTGAGTGTTGCCCTACTTCACTTTGCTGTACATTGCTACTGACATACTTTGCTTGACAGACTATATGTCAAGTTATTAACTCGGACTTTGGCCACAAGTTGGCATACCCTACAAAAGGTACAGCTGTAAGTATTAGGTATGTGTATATGACATAACCACACAGGTGACTTCTTGGTTGCCTTTTAAATTAGGTATATCTATTCCATCAGTAATTGTCGTGTTGTGCATAAATGCATGTACATCAAACGAATATTTATACTATACTAAATTTATTACTAAACAAAATCTACCCTAAAATAGTTTTTTAAGCCAGTTGAGGGTAGATGAAAACATTAGATGATCAAATAACGTAGGTTAACGTAAGGTCATTCAGTGATAGATCCAGGTGGTTTTGTATTTGGCTGGTTAACCAACAAATGTTATAACTAAGTACCCGAAAATGTACAAATTGCTTGTTTACTTTTATATAAATACCTAAAGATACAGAGAAATAGGTGATGGAAATACCTATAGAATGGGCGCCGTGATTAGAGAATAGAGTTAAAATAAAAAGCGGCTAAGTGCGAGTCAGACTCTCCCATGAAGGGTTCCATACCATTTATGACGTATTAAAAAAACTACTTACTAGATCTCGTTCAAACCAATTTTCGGTGGAAGTTTGCATGGTAATGTATATCATATATTTTTTTTAGATTTTTCATTCTGTTATTTTAGAAGTTACAGGGGGGGGGACACACTTTTTATCACTTTGGAAGTGTCTCTCGCGCAAACTATTCAGTTTAGAAAAAAATTATATTAAAAACCTAAATATCATTTTTGAAGACCTATCCTTAGATACCCCACACGTATGGGTTTGATGAAAAATTTTTTTTTTTTAATTTTAAGACGTATTAATAAAAACTACTTACTAGATCTCGTTCAAACCAATTTTCGGTGGAAGTTTTCATGGTTTTCAGTTTAGAAAAAAATGATATTAAAAACCTCAATATCATTTTTAAAGACCTATCCATAGATACCCCACACGTATGGGTTTGATGAAAAAAGATTTTTTGAGTTTCAGTTCTAAGTATGGGGAACCCCCAAAAATTTTTTTTTTCTATTTTTGTGTAAAAATCCTAATGCGGTTCATAGAATACATCTACTTACCAAGTTTGAACAGTATAGCTCTTATAGTTTCGGAAAAAAGTGGCGGTGATATAATCGGACAGACAGACGGACATGACGAATCTATAAGGGTTCCGTTTTTTGCCATTTGGCTACGGAACCCTAAAAAAGAGAATGTAATAAATTCTGAAACATAAATGTCGATCTCCGGAAATATAACCCATGTAGGTATGTGCATGTTAGGTATTCCAATAAATAAAGCAAACAAAACGTGGCTTGCCGAAAGCTAGGTTTTTATTTACGCTGTTAGGAATGACTACCATAGTACCTACCATATTTTTTTGATTGATGCGCACGCAGGATTTGTATACTCGTAAATTGGCTATATATTTTTATTTTATTCAAACTGAAAAAAAAAACAACATTTAGGGTCAGTAATACGTATTATATACATCTTTATCATTCACACTCCATCTTTACTAATGTAAAAACGATTCCATCGAGAGACAGATAATATAATATACATCTACGACGGACATTTACAATAAAAAGTCATAAATTCAAAATCAACTTTATTATTTACTACGTAGAAAGTAGTAACTTAAATTATAAAATTAAGAAAAGCATTTCGTACTATTGCAATTCCTTCCGCTCTTACTCATTTTAATAACTATTACCATAATACAAGAACAAAAACAGGGCTGCGGGGTAAGCGCACCGCAGCGCAATGCCGAGCCCCGCTCCGGCGCGCTCCAGCGACCCACACCAGAAAACGGCGTGTTTTATTGTCCTTTCTCATTTTTGTATTTATATTTTTAGTCTCCCTGAATAATAAATGTTGTACCCTGACGACACAACTCTGCCGTATTGGGAGTTTGCAATGTTGTTTACATTATTGTATCACGTTTCAAACGTTTGTCACTGCGGATTTTTTTAGATAGGTACAAGATTCAAAAATTCTTTATTCATTTAGGCCTAGCAACAAGCACTTATGAATAGTTAAAATCAATATAGCATCTTAAGCTAATGATCAGAGCAATTTATTGATATTATTATTATATATAATATGTATAAAGAAAAAAATAAGCAAAATAAAACTATGTCACAAAGTCCCAAAATTGGGGAATCAGTAGGACAACAATATTAATGTGGACGGTTTACTCAGTCTTAAGGGAAATCCTAATTATTGCCTGAAAGATTGTCAGTATCGGTATATTCGTTTCTTTTAAAATGCTTGGAATTCAAGGCCAACAGCCGGCGCGGGCCGTGATCGGTCAAATCCAGACTGACGGGTTGTTTGATCGCTAGGCTGTAATAAAACACGTGCGTTTTGTGCTGGTTTGCTTCCATTTGGAAGGGAAATTTCACACGAGACACGAGGACGTATGAATCACGCGAGCACGCAATTTTGTCCCACGTAAAAGAAGCTACATTACCTACTTAGTGACTGCTACTCACAGTGTGGGCATGTAACTTATACGAGATCTAATGTATGTGTTTCCATGAGCTTATCCGGCTAAAGATTACATTCGGTGTATGTTACGGTACATTTAATCATTTGTGCTATGTACATGTGCACAGTTGGAAACAATGAATTAACCCTGAACAGGAAATTAGCTACCGTTAAGCTCGTTTGCGCTCGGGAGCGTCAGGCTGTCGTTTAATAACCTTTCTGCGACGCCATTACCATTGCTACTCGCAACGATTCGTGGCATCTTTATCGCTTACTTTGTCAGAAAATAGTCAGTCCCTGTAGCTACTATAAATACATGTCGCTACTAAGGTATAGTCGTTAATAGTTTTCAATCTGGCCCTTACGGCTAAATTATTGTCTATTGTAAGTAAAACCGCACGTGCTACTTATCTGCACAAAAAAAGGGTTCGGTCACTTTAACCGGTTATCGAATTACAACTTCTGTATGGAAATTGCAAGAATATTCAATATAAACTAATGGAAAAATATCTTGCGAAGTTGTGTGGTCCTTACGGTTAGTGCAAGCGAGTCGAACGGTACAAAACTTGTCTAAAATATGTCATCGAGATGCGGAACAAAGGCGCATTATCGGGGAGTGCACTTACACTGGTTCTTTGACCGTTGAACTAGCCCGCGCTCAGGTGCCAATTAGAATAGCCAATGACCGAACCAACCTTTTTTATACAGATAATTAGGACGTGTGATTTTACTTACAATAGACAAAGATAACCACATGGGCCAGCTTGAAAACTAACGTCTGTAATACTCGTACTGTTATTCATGTCGTGTCACAGCGTAGCATATTGTAGTGATCGTAGATATGCTACGTCGCGGCATACATTCAATAATTCAAATTAAGCTTAAGAGTAATGAAAACGCGTGATATTTCTGGACCGGTATGCAAATACTTTTGTACCTGGTGCGGGAGTGAGGCATTATATATGATGTCAGAATAAAATCAATAAGTTAAACGTTCGAATTTCACTCCCTTATTGCAAAGAAAAAAAAGAACACTCTATTAAAAATATGTGAATACGGCGGGTAAGGTAATAATACAAATATTCTAGCGTTATAAATTGTTATAGCATTTTAAAAGAAACAGCGTCACGGCTCACTCCACCCTCACATAAAACACGTACAGATGCTTATGATAGGCAAATAAAAGAACTATCTTTTCACTTTTTCCTAGCAAATCAAAACATATAAACATATTTGACGACCGATCTGGCCTAGTGGGTAGTGACCCTGCCTATGAAGCTGATGGTCCTGGGTTCGAATCCCGGTAAGGGCATTTATTCGTGTGACGAGCATGGATATTTGTTCCTGAGTCATGGGTGTTTTCTATGTATTTAAGTATTTATACATATATATATATTATATATATATATCGTTGTCTAAATACCCTCAACACAAGCCTTATTGAGCTTACTGTGGGACTTAGTCAGTTTGTGTAATAATGTCCTATAATATTATTATATTAATATTAATAATATAAACCACTGCGCCCGTTTACGTACCTAAAATAAATATTGCATATATTTACAGCAAACCCCGCTCCAGCAATTTCTTTTAAACCTACGTACGATGTTGCGAAGAAGTTTCCGTTTAGGCGGGCTGACTGCTTTACTTATTAATGAATTTTCCGAATGATTCCCTCTTCAAGAAGAACCACCGCGACAATAATGGAAGTAAGAAAAAACGCTAAGATAAAGTGAGGAGCATCGAAGCGTCCTCTGCTTGCTTAATATCAAGGCTAGCCAATGCGATACAATTAATCTGTTTCCATTTTAAATCAGAAAATGGAGACTTTGTAGTATTACGGAGTAGTCTGAGCCAAATTTTAATTTTTCGCTTCTTGAGTGGATATTTTCTAGAATATTTTATAACTGGAGCTTCGAGCCTTACAATTTGCTCATCCAATTAGAGGTTCATTTTAAGTACCTATTTATTTAAAACATAAAAAACAGTTAACGTGAAACTTGAAATCTTCGTTAAGTCACAATATCAGTCACATGATTTCCGTTTCAGTAAGCTGAGGTTTCCCTTTTGCCAGTGTGTCTGTCTACGTTGCATAATCGAGGATGTCGGCCGGAGACCCTAACTGGGTAGTAGCCAGGCGCAATTACCTATCTCGACTTTGACGTTGCCTCGATACGTGATAGCTTGTACACCGGGTTAGCAAAGGGCTTCTATAGTAGACAATATAATCACCTATTTATTAACTATTAGTGTAAGATTTTATAATAACTAGGTTTTGAACCTAACCAATATAAGGGTTATATTATTGATCGGATGAGTAACACTGGATGCGGCACGTAGCTAAATAGGTACCTCAAAAAGGGTAAGCCGATTTAAGGGGGTAATCCCACCGCATAAACTTACAACCGTTTGCTTTTCATTTGACTCCCGACTTGGTTAATTATTCTATTAAACGAGTGAAAACAGCAAATTATAACTGACAGGAACTAAGAGGGGAGCAAGGGCGCTACCTACCTTTTTTCGATGCGCTCCTTTTTTTTAACCCCCATAACTTGGGTTTGGATTATAACAGTAAACAAAAAGCTCGGGATTTGATGTCAATAGTGGACTTAGTAAGCAGAGAAAGTTTAAATTACATAGCTCTAATACTTAAGATTTTATTGATATCTAAATTCCCGATTTCGTCACTGGCTCACTCACTCGCTCACTCACTGACGATCATCAAAAGTCTTAGGGTACTTCCTGAAGTCCTAGAAAGCAGAAATATGGCACGTAAGCTAGTATTAGTATACAAACAACAAAAATCTAAAACTAGGAACTTTTACCCCCCAACCCCTTAAACTAGGGGATGAAAGTTTGTATAAGACATCTGCAGATTTTGATGCTGGAGAGGTCTGACAAATAGGGGCTTCTCGTTATAAATAATAAAATACGTATTACAGATTTTTTTTATAACACCCCATCCTTTAAATTAGGGGATAGGAGATTGTCATAAGCAACTTACAAAAAGAAATGAAATTCCACCAAAAAATTGACATGTAAAATGTGGCCAAGACAAAACCATCATCAGAGTCGCACTGTCAAAAAGTTATCAGAGGGGCTACCGTGAACCACGTTCGACGTGTTGCCTCCCTGTCACACTTACGTACGAATTTACGAGTGCGACAGAGAGGCAACACGTCAAACGTGGTTCGCGGTAGGCCCTCAGATCTCATAGAGCCAAGCTTCTAATTAGAATAGAATTTCTTTCTTTATTTGCCAGAATACGTATGGTACAAGATGATAACAGAAAAGGTTTTACATATAAGTGTCAGTATTCAGTCGAAGACACGACATGCAAAAATTAACATAAAATAAATCAGTATAGAAAAATTAAGAAAATAAAACAGTGGCTAAATTTTTCATAGTAAAATAATAATTCTACAAGCCCTAACTTCACAAACTCTACTCTAAAAATGTTTTCACTATTCATTACTTTTTGTTGTAGGTTTCTACAATAGTTCATGTAACGAAACAGACAAGGCACATATTTTGGCTAAGGTGTAGACTTCGTAAAGTTAGGACTTGTAGAATTAGAATCTTGGCTCTACATAAGATCTGCGATGGCAGCATGGGTCAATTTTATCACTTGTGACTATGCCCGTCACTTTTGCACTTACATACTTGTCAGAACGTGACAGGCAGGTGACAAATGATAAAGAGCCGACCATCTTAGCCCTACAGATAACTTTTTGACAGTGCGACCCTTATGGTTTCGTCTTGGCAATATTTTACATGAAAATGTTTTTGGTGGGATACTTTATTCTTCTCAGGTTTTTCAAATTAAAAGTTAGATTTGGGTAAATTATTACTTGGTTTGAGTTAAGTTTTACTAGGTATTTTATTTTACTTATTCTGTGTTTAAGGTAAGAGGTACGAGTAATACCTACCTACAAAGAAAAGCTCGACTCACACTGTGCTTTATTAGAATTATTGCGTTGGTGAAAGATGTGTATCGACGTCAATGAAACTACTTTGGCACAACAATATAAAAAAACTTGTTCTAATCTTACTAAAATGTCTTTCAGCAGTAGTAGTATAGTCAAGTTAAGAAAAAGTATGGAAGTAAGTCGTGTAGTCGTGCTTTTTTTGGATTTGTTAGATGGCGCAACTAGATTGATTCCCCCGAGTTGCACCGTTCCTATTATGTACGGAAGACCGTTAAATTTTAGGTATAAACTATAAAGTGCCGTAATTTTGGAGTAAATTAAAAGCTATTAGGTTCAAGCTAAGTAGTGTATAGAGAACACCTTGGTGCATAGTATATCTTAATTAAAAAGATGTGCAATGTATGATACCCTAAAAAAAATTTTTTTTTCGATTGCGGCTCGAGGATAAGTCAGTCGGTTGGTGCAATCTCAAGTTAAGCTTTTTAAAGCATTATAAACATTCAGTTAACTTTGCACGCCTGGGCAAATTATGGAACATGTATTTTTAATTATTTTGTACATTGTGCTTCGGGGGAAATTAAGAGAGACGTGAAAATTTTAAAAACGGTACTTATCTAAAGACACTACCTTTGCACTAAATAAAAAATAGATTTTTTTCACCGGAAGTTTGTCAAAAAGTAAATAGAATTAATCGCAACGAACTGCAAGCGAAGGTGGTTGGCAGCACGTGGCGCGGGGCGCGCGGGGCGGGGAGATGGCGCAGCGCGCAGCTAGGGTTTGCAATATCCGACAATTTTTCGGATCCGGATACATAGAAATAGGATATCAAGAACGACTGTCAAACTTCAAAAGTGCGACCAAAAATGAAATGCAAGTTTGTGCGTAAATTGTCTATGTGAGATCAAAAATAGTGATGTCATGTTACAACATATTAATAATCTATCGGTGTTTGACTGCTTTATCGACTACTTATTCAAATGTGTTTGATTGTATAAAAAAATGTTATACGCGTAGGTATGAAGTCGCTTCCCTTATGGTCATATAGGGCCCAAAAGGTGCCTATGAAACCAGCATCATATTTTAGTATGTTGTTAAGCATGTTATTCTGACTAAAAAACCATCGGGAGACAGTTTCTAACGTGGTTAAGTCACCAGTTATGACGTCATCAAAATGGCCGGTGCCGTGTTCAGAATATTGCGTATACCACAGCAAGTATATCACATGTAAGCTTGTGTGGGGTGTCATAAAAAGCAAAATTAAATCCCATCAAAAACAATACTTGTCAAAAAAACCAAGTCTCGCAACTCAGTTGTTCTGCGGTAAAAAGTTGTGAGATCCATGTAATACCAAGTCAGTTATTAATTTATTCAGTCTCTACTTAAGCGACTTTCTGTCTTAATACGTCCAGTCTCTAAGACCACGATCGTGGTCCATAACAATTGAAAATCAATTGTGTCTGGAATCTCCGTACTCGAAGCATTAAGTTGTTACGTAATAATTAACAGCATCTTATAGTGACGCATATCAATATTAAAATTCTTTAATGTTTTATATAAATATATTGAGACTTGGCCATCGCCTGAAAACACGTGTAAATTCAATCGCCTGAAAACACATGTAAATTCAATTATTTAGTGCGATGGCCAAGTCTCAATATATCTCTCTGTAAACCGTACTTAATAAGGAGGGTTTATATCTGGATTAGCTGGTGCATAGTTGGAAATACATCCAATGCCTCACCTCGTGTTCATTCGTCATGAAATACTAACTATGAAAGCAATACTTACTTACTTCACTGGATCAGTGACCCAAAAAGAATCTTGGCCTTTGATACAAGAACAACGTCACTCTGCTCTATTCTGCACCACTCCACGCTAGTTGGATACTCCGAGAGCATTTTAGGGCTACATCGCTCCTGCGGTATATCTTTTCACAGCCCGATTCTCTCCCGTCCACTCCAAGTGACCAAGCCTGCGAAGTCGTGCGGCTATAATCTCGCTAATTATATTGGGTGCCGCAACTAGCTACTCTAGCTCCCTATTTTTCCTACGCTTTCATCTTCTCTATCTTCATCTCTGATAGGTCCCAGAATATTCCGCCAGAATTTCGTCTTCTTCACTAAGAACTTGTTCTTTTTTTTCTGATTCAGAGTCCAAGTGTAATACTTACCGATGTCATTCATCAAAATCTAATTATTGTCTTATAGACTTGAATCATGGACAGTCTACTAATCAGCTTGGACACTAGAACTCGGCGAAGCGCTGCTGAGCATCTTAGGGCATTTTGGATTCGAACATCTATCTCCTCTTTCCGATTACTTTAGGTAGGTCTTTTCTTTTCGATCTGCGGTGGCAGCATGGTTCTATTTTTATCACTTGTCACTATGCCCTTCATGACAAATGATAAAGAGCCGACCATCTTAGCCCTATTCATTTGGAGATATTCTAGTGGTTGATTATCAGACCAATTTTCTCTCCTTCCTACTCTACTATCCTAGCCTTGGCCTTCAGGTTGCTTTTGTTTTGAGCCTATAGCCCCAAGTCATCAGGATATCCAATGATCTAATGTTTGCATTAAGCAACATTCGCATTCATTGTATAAAGTTACTGCATGACACCTGTATGTACCTCTCAAAATTGATGTGCTGTTAGTATTTGAATTGATTAAATATATGAAAATACTATATTTAAATGACAAAATGGTAAGAAATTATTCATAAATGTCATTAGAAAATTGTTCCGGTTATAGGTCAATAACCATATTTAACGGATCCGTAATATCCGGATCTTATGACCCGATATCCGGATATTTCGGATATCCGGATCTACGCGCATCGGTCGGTGCATCTACGCGCGTTCCTTCTCTTGCCACTAATCACGCGCTTGTCGCTTCTGTGTATTTATCGGTCTACGTTTTTGGTACTTGATTACAAAACTGCATGTTCCGTATAAAAATGCCAATTTTTTATGGAGTGCGAATGTAAACAAAATCAAATGAATATGATTGCATCAATTTCCAATAGTATTAAAATTTCCCCCGAAGTACAACGACAGTAAAACATGAAAAACTACTTTCCGGGTGTCGCACCATGGTGCGAATTTGACATTGGATTTAGATATTTTTTCTAATTATTTACTCAATTTGCACCGAGTACATTACTTTCCCCAGACCCGCAATGGCCAAAATAGATTTTTTTTAATGATGTATTTTTTTTTACCTGTTCCGTAGCTTAAATTAACATAAATAACACGTGCGAATTTAGATATAAGTGTTGTAAAACGTACGCCAAATTACACCGAGTACACCTTTTTTCTCTTCTTAGTTATAACCATTACATTATTTTCAGCCGATTTCACCCCTTTCCGGGGGGGTGAATTTAGTAACGATTGTATAAAGTTCGATTTTTAGCCCATACAAAACAATCCGTAGTGATTTTATTAGTCCTTAGAATTAGTTCCTGACTTTAGTGAAATTTGAGTTAATTTGACCGTACTATAGATTCTATCTCGTCCGATCTTTTTTCAAGAAAGGAATATCCATTACAATTTCACTAGGTACAGAATACCACGAGAGTGGTTTATACTCACATATTAGGTCAAATAGTAATTAGGCTCCAGAGTCCATAACTTTAGGAAACATAATTTAAGGGAAAACTTTTCTTTTTCATTGTCGGTTGAACCCCAAACATTACAAGCTCACTTGTTTGTGGTTGTCTTTCAATAATTTGTTCGTAAATATATGGTATAACATTTTTTTTTTACTAAAATATGATTATAATCTTGTGAATCAGTTGGTTGCGCAAGGTTGCGTTGCGCTAGTTTGCACTACTTAGATAGATGCCGAGGACGGAAAATAAGAATATCACAAGAACCCGCTATGATAAGAATACGGGAACCGACATCCGCCGCAAAAATATTTGTGATATTATGTTGATTCACACTCTATTACTGAAGAAGGGCACTCTGAAATATTACAAGTGATATCTTTACGTACCTATTACTTACGACTAGGTATACAATCTTAAGTGTAAATTATGCTCCATTAATCAGCTAAGAACAATGCAGACTGTGTGCTAGTCACTACCGCGGTGGTTTATTTTAATTACATCATACAGATGGAGCTATCAAGACAATATATACTATATAAGTACCTACTTAAAAGGCCCTCGAGTAATTTTCTACAGACATGCCATGATTTATTAGATTTTGTGATTATGAGATGTGAGCATCAATTCGTATCTTTTATTCATACGATCATCAGCACGTAAAATAATTTTGCTACACAGATGTCAACAGAGCTTTTGTTAATGCTGTCTTTGCCTGAACAATCGTAACATTGAAAACGGAACGTTAATAAAAGCCGTTTTGTATATTCATGAATACATTTTGTCGAGAAACAATGTGACGAATGTTGGGAATTGTGATTGTCTTTCAAATCAATTCGGCAAACGGTGAAAACAAACTTCACTTGTTTTATTTAGAATTTGTCACTAATTTTATTTGAAACATTTATTGTTGGAGTAGAATTGGTTGCGCCATTTGTCTTTCCGCTACCTACTCCAATGTGTTCCTGCTCAGTGTATACTATAGGTACACTTAATACTCAGAAGATCTATCAAAACCTATCAACCATCCTTCTTGTTTAGATGAATAATGAGGTAAATATAGTAGTCGTTATAAAGCATGAGCATGTAGTATATTTTATAACATATTTATTTGGGTGCGGTCGAGTAAGTTAAGTGAATATAATTTGACATAGAAAGCGGAATCAATGGAAGGTGCCGGTTGGAGTCTGGCGCCGTGCCAGGGCGCAGTCGTGATCCACGTTCGGCAGGTTCCCAACGTCCGGCTGACCTTAATACAGCCTCCGAAAATCTTTTTACTTCCGTCGTAAATGTTTATTACCGCTATAAACGACCCACTAAAGAGATCACTTCATATCAAAATAATTGACACTTTTACCTAGATATTTCAGGAAGTCATCATCGTAGTTGATGTATTTTATTTTATCTTGGCGTCATATTGTCTTTACAAGATAAAAGTGCGTC
This sequence comes from Cydia pomonella, assembly GCF_033807575.1. Lineage (NCBI taxonomy): Eukaryota > Metazoa > Arthropoda > Insecta > Lepidoptera > Tortricidae > Cydia > Cydia pomonella. Next base: position 39,179,925 of record NC_084703.1, read on the forward strand.
TTCCCGTTTAACAAACATAACTTCGCAAATTTAATAAATAAATGCGTTAAATAAATAGGTCTACTCGTATTTGATACTATTGTAAGGTTTAATTTTACTGAAATGTTTTATAGATGCAATTACAAAATATCTTGGAAAGCACGTTAATCCCTTAATACCGGTTATTGGATAAATAATAATAGTCGTTAAGTCTAGTTAGTCATGCGGGCGGTTTGAAAACTTCTAACGGTCAAGCCATAAAAAATACTAGCGCTTATGTACATATTAAATATACACCGTGTTTTTATTGAATTGCGTTAACTCCGGGGTTTCGGTAAGTACGTTTAAGGAAACTAAATGGCATAGTTAATTTAAAAAAAAAAAAAATTTTTGTTTTTTTTTACTATTTTTATTTTTATAAAAAGTAACTAAATGTTGCATATAGCGTTGTTGTAACACGGGCATTACATTTAACTCAACCAAACAATTGAAAACTGTGACATATCAATGTCATTTCTAACATCGATCGTCCGAGATAGTACGTACGTTTAGTAGCAAATGTATGAACTCGCACTAAACACTAACTAATAAGTAAACAGGTCCTAAAGCAAGTGTACACGCTCGTAAGGGCCTTATAATATAAAAATTTATGATTGATTATCTCCGAAATGGAGTTAGTTAGAATATCGGTATCTTTGAGAAAGTTACTTAATTTAAGCTCAGGAATGCACCCTCGAAATTAACGCAAATCAAAAAAACACGGTGTATATTATATGTATAAATATATTAGGTAACTCACTATCCTATTGAAAAAAAGACCTTGTGCTATTATAAATTCAGGTTATTAACTAGGTATTTATCGTTTCAAGCGGTGTCAGCGAAAACGCGAAAAGTAGCCTAGGCTGGCGCCGCGGATTTGCGCAAAAACATTCAAGTGGCGGGGCCCCGATGGGCGGTGAGGGCGGATTTAGGAGCGAGTGGTCCGAGAAGTGGAATCTTGAGCGTTGCGAGGGTTTCAAGGCACGAGGGTTAAACAAACTTTGCCTCCGAGTGAAACACAACATTTTTCACCACACCAACGCAAGGAAAATACTAACTATGAAATACCAGAATAAATCAACCCAAAACAAATCCAAATGAACTTAATTAAAAATTTATCATCCAAAATCATCATTTAAAAGTCAATTCTACCAGCTAACATAAGGAAACGCCTCAAAATTTGCGTCTGATTACTTTGCCCCACATGTGGATAAAATACAACTTTCTCATTAGTTATTGAAGAATCAAGAGGGCCTTTACCAGTTCATGTGGTGAAAAAAATATGTTTATGTCCTAAAACGTTAAAAAATACTTTATTTTTAATAGACGTATTAGTAGAATGTCGTAACGAACCAAAAAACAAATGTTGCTTATAAGTAGTTTTTTTTATGGAAGAATATGTGAAACGGAAATTAAAAAAGAGCACCTTCTCGGCCTTCAATTTTGTATGAAAATTAATTAAAGAACTCTCGTCTAGCCGTGCCTGAAACGTGATCCTCAGCCTATGAGGAACATATGTAATATCAATATTTCATAGCATGTTTGAGAAAATGTATGGTTGGAAGTTTATGAAAGACGGCAATTCTTCATTAACCACTCTCTGGCGGCCGCCATTCTATTGCTATTCGGTCCCGTTCTTTTTTTAGTTACCATCCCATACAAAATGTTTCGTTTTTGCCATTTTCTTTTTTGCTTCAACCCAATGGTGTGGGGTTTAGATAGGTCTTTCAAAACGAATAATTGTCTCTAAAACATGTTTTTGATGTGGTAAATATTTTCGGAAATAATCGCTCCGAAAGAAAAAAAATATATGTTCTAGCTTTAAAACCATGGGTCCAAAAATATGAAACAAAACCTTAAACAAAAGCTTAATAAACACTTTCAAATAAAACTGTTGTTTTTGAGTTATTGCAAAGTAGTCTCTTCTTAAAGAAAGACGTACAGTCAGCATCAATAGTAGCGGATGAAACAACGCGCCATAAGTATCTGTCATCCCGGATAACTTTTCCAAATATAGATAAATCTCTAAAACTATCAAAAGTATATATTTTACAGTCTTCATTGTTCAACATACAAAACCATCCCTGTATGTTAAGCTGTTACAGAATGTCTCTCTCAAAGTTAAGTAGATACTTTTGACACCTTGTTTGATCCGCTACTTTTGATGCTGACTGTACTAAGCCCTGCGAAAGTATGCCCTATGCTATGCTTGTAATGTAGGGACATATGATACTTACAAATAGCTCCCGTTAGCCCATTCTGACAGAAGGGCAGCTACGGCACCTTACATTGAGTATGGCTCGACATGCTCCTGGCTGATTTTAGGTACTTGTAGAAAGTCGGACCTGTTTCACGCGGGTTTTTGCATGCTACATATTCCATGAAGCCTTTTCCTGTTGCTTTAAAACGCAACCTAATTGTGGTTGGGTTTGTTAGAATTGTCTCGTTGAATTTCAGTCAACGATAAATGCTTGTATTAAAAATTAAATTGACGACAAAAATCTTATGTTTGTTACACAGGCTGGTACGAAGACAACTGGTTTGAAACTAACTTGGAGAAAGAAGGTATCGACTGCACTGTGGAACAAATGCGAGAAGCCGCCGAGGGGCACCTCACCACTGAGGCCCTCATGTGGAACCAGAACGCCAATCAGACCACTATCTCTGGGATGACTTCCGAGGATTTTCGGTATAGATCCACACTTATTTTTAACTCCCAAAAGTAATTCTTACGTAAGAATTTCCCTTTTAAATTTATAAGTATTCTATAGAATGCTTGTAAATTGTAGTCTTGCACAAGCGAATTATTTTCATTAACTTACATGCTACCGGGCTCAAGCGAATGTCATAATTAAACTTCTTATGGATACCTATTTCAGCTGCGAGAATAGTTTAATATTATTTCACGAGAAAATGTTCCAGCAAAACATCTACAATTGCAAGGCAGGTAAAGGATATTCGCGCGGTCTGTTCTCGAATAAAACCTTTTGTCACTACTTTTACGCGGTGAAATGGCTCATAAAATAATATTCTATTCTCGTGGCACGACACTCTGAGTCTAAAATGCCTAGAGATATGCGATATCGCGATTCGTGACGGGACTTTATTGTTATCTGTGACTCCGTCACATAAGAATGTTGTTTAAAAAGTACTCTTTGTGCTCCATATAGCAGGAAAATAAATTCTTCAAGCGAGTCGCGTAATATGGAGAAAGCTTTCTTCTACCTACTTGTCATTTTATTAAGTAAGTTGTTGTCTCGAAGTTGCTTTTGGAGTGGTAGTGACATTATAATAATAACAATATGTTTAAAATGTAAGCACGCAATATATTTGTGTGAACATTAAACGCAATATATTTGTGTATAATGGAAAGAAATACTACATTATGTCACTCCCGTTCCAAATTCACAAATCGTAAAATAAAAACTGGCCATTAATCGCACTTTCCCCAAAGCTAACCGGCGGTCTTTGTGCAGACGTGTCGGAAATAAGTCCGTGAGACGGCAGAATAAATGTGTGGTTGTGTGATGGAAATAGCGGCCATCATTTGTTTGCGTTGTGTAAACAGATCTCGACTGAATGAGGCTCTGCGTGAGGCCGGATATGACATCGACGGAGAGAGGTACCCGGAGGGCTACCAAGAGGCGCCACTGGCTTATGACGCGGTTTGGGCGGTCGCATTAGGTAATATAATAACATAAAATGGACAACTTCAGACAATAATCCCTTTCTTATCCTAACAACTTGTTTGCAGCTTTCAACAAGACGATGGAAAAACTGGAAAAGAGCGGGCTGAGTTTAAAAAATTTTACGTACACCAATAAAAAGATTGCTGACGATATATACGAGGCCATAAACTCAACGTCATTCCTTGGTGTATCGGTAAGTAAGGTCAATGTATTTCGTGGGATAAATGGTTTGCTCTTCGTGCAAAGTGTGATACAGTTTAAAACACTATAGTCAGCTCCATTTAAATAGCTTTTGATAATAAAGTATTGCCAAACTATCTGTCAAAAAAAAATTTCACCTCAGCAGGTTGAACAAAGGTTCCTTTATGCTTAAAAATAGTAAGCAAATTTGATTCTACTGAGATTACGAGATAAACGACCTCGAAGTGATCTCGAAATTAAAATGTAATTTCATTTTATAATCGAAATGAGAACGAGAGCGGGTACGAGAACGGTACCGGGAACAGATAGCTAAAGGGCACGGGACCATCATGGGAATGGGCACAGGAGTCGGGTCCGAGACGGAGCCGGATAGTCTAAATCGGAATCAGAATTACAGAAGCGTAGTTTCTAAATGTATTTAGTTGAGATTTTCTGTCATATTGTATCTTTACCTTCAAATAATATGTTCTCATTCTCATTGATCAGGGGGCCAGCCAAGATGACAATCGTACATCGGCAAACGACAAACTTAATGTACTGGGATGACAGATATGTCACTTACGAAAAAACACGTGACTGTTTCCATAGATCGATAACGTTTTCAATCAACGATTGTCATCTTGTGGAATACGTAGTTGACAAGTGAAATATTGTATGTCCAACACGATACCTGAGCTTTTTTGCAACTCATGCGTTACAATATATTCTAAATTGAAGCTTACTTTGTTTTCTTGTTACACAAATAACGAAATTTACATTATTGAGTACCTATTATAAAAAAAAACAAACAACTATTTTGCTCGAAAATTGCACCAAAATTCGAAATTTAATTTAAATTTGGAAATTACATTGTAGCGGGTACTTGTATATATATATATGCTGATTTAATGTAGACCGTCACTACTATCCTAAGAGTAAAGTAAGTATCTACTATCACGTTGTTTTTTGATAAAGTTTTCATATGCGTATGAGTAAAAACTGTTATAGCACAATTACCCAGTGGGGAGCAAAGTAGGTACATTTTACGACACATCACGTGTCATTCTGCAATTATATACAGTAAAACAAATATTTGTTTTCAGGGTCTGGTGGCATTTTCATCCCAAGGTGACCGCATAGCTTTAACGCAAATCGAGCAGCTGTCAGAGCAACATTACGTGAAGCTCGGCTACTACGACACGCAAGCCGACAACCTGACGTGGTTGGACCGCGAGCGGTGGGTCGGTACGTACACACGCGAACTTTCACGCAGCATGAGCCGGCAAGGTTACCACCATTACATATTCATTAGCATTATGAAAAAGTAAAATATTCCGTATTTAGTTTACCATATCATTGGTGAAACATAGTACGTTGGATAGGTATTTATTTTTTACTCTTGAAAAAAAATCGTCAGCAGTCGGCATATCGGTTATATAATAACGCACACACACACACATTTATTAGCAAGAGCGAGCCTCTATAATCAGTTTTGCTATGTATGTATTTTATATACATGTTTATGAAATACATACATGTATTTTATATACATGTTTCATGAAATAATACAATACTGTAAAAAATCCCGATTCCGCTCAATATTTACGATTGTGTTTGCTGTTAAAAAAGCTTCAATAAAAGTTATATATTCGTTTTACTCCTCCTGCAGCCACGTGTAACTTCTCTCGGTAGGTCCATTAATACATTCCTCACGACTGCTACTAAAATAAAGTGCTCAACTTTGTTCATAGTTTTTTTGTCGATTATTTAAACATTACTAATACAAAATCCATTTTAAACGGATGTCAATTAATTACGCAAATCATCCACAGCGCAGGCTTCGTCAAAAACATAGATACAAAACAGAATCCGCAACAAACTTCGTCCAATCTACATAAGTGAAAATCCGCCACAGGCTTCGTCATTAATGTAGGTACAACATAAAATCCGCAACAAGCTTTGTCCAAAAACCTAAAACTACCTACGATTCCCCGTTAATCCCCGAGACGACACGTACCCGGCGCAAAAGTTCCAAAAATACTGGCCGCATTACCGCGCTGTACTGCCAATGATATTTGCTGGACCAGGTATGAGCCAGAACGGGGACCCAAACCTCGCCTCTTAACCGCCGCCCCAGATTTTTAATAAAGGTTTTTGCCTCAGAACACCAGGGTCCACCAGTTTCCATCGAAACCGGGACAAAGTCGTAAACTGGTTTCAAGTTCGAGTATTTGGAATGCTTGAGCTTTACTGCGCCCTCCGCCGCAGCCCCTGCTCTCCGCACCGTGTGACTAAGATGCGACGGAGCGAAAGTACTGACGCACGTCGCATCCCAAATGAGACTACGCCCCCTCGCCCAAGGAACCAGCGTTAACCCATCCGGTCATTTGCCGTCTGTCCTACTCTAACCCTGAGGCTCTAAAACACAAGGCAGTTGGGCGGATATCAATGCCCGACGAACGATATCATTTATGGAATGATGCCTCGAAAACCTACCAGCACATCATTAATTACGCACTCGTGACTTTGAACGTGGAAAGTTTAATTGGCCAAATTAAATACCCAAGCAGGTATGAAGTGTTATATGTATTCCCAAATTATTTATTGTAAACCTAATCCGAATACGGTCCCAATGGTAGTTTAGAATGAAAATATTCGTTACAGTACATTATCCTAAAATATTACTGTAAAAGTAACTATCCAGCAACAAGTAGGTACGATAGCAGGGAATGAATGAAAATGTTATTTTGAATTTTTAAAATAACAATAGCTGGAGCCTCCGAACGAATAATACCATGGCGAAATGATTAAGCGAAAAATATTTCAAAGAATAGCATAATTTACATAAAAAACTGACCAATTGAGTTGTTACCAACAGACAGAAATCGCTAGTGCGTCCCGTGTGCTTTACATTGGCTGGCAATACATGTACGAAGTATGATCGAAATGCACAAACGAATGACAATTAAATGACATACTTAATGTAGACATTAAAATGAAAGTTTAATTTAGCCTCCAGGACCTATACGAATTGTATTTAGGGCTAAAATATTACATTACGATACAAGTGTGAAAAATAGGAAATTCAAAACCACTGGCGATAACTGACTCAGTGCGAATTTCTTACTTTCCACATTTGTATCGTAATGTACTATTTAAGAAATATTTACGAGCGACGTTTTGCTTAAAAACAAATTTGTCATAAGTATTAGTAATACATCGCTTGCTGATTTGTTTGAAATAAGGGTTCTTTGTACCTTTTTGGTACGGAACCCTAAATTCAAATAGGCGTATTTTTTTTTTTTTATAAAACACATGAAAGTTAATTGTGGCCGTATCGTAAATACACGCTGTAAAGCTTGGATTACGATCAAGTATTGTAATTTAACCAGGATGTTTAATTAACTATGGATAGTCATTGAGACAATATTGCGTGAATTGTTCGTTCATTCATTTCAGTTCAGTCTGTTTTAGGAGTGATGTAGAAAGTTTTCAGCAAGGTTGTCTTTCACCCATCTTTTCTTTCATATTGCTTTATAAAACTTTTTTGAAAGACACTTGTACGGGAAAAAAGTATATTTTAAGAACTCTTCATGGCACTCATGCCAACAAAAAGTAAAAGTATAATATAACAAATCTTGATTAAATAACCAATGTTGGGTGATTTACGTAATACGAGTATTTAACAATAAACAGATATTAAAATTGGACGAATTGCAATTTAAAAGTACCTGTGTTCTGATCTTGAGTTTGTTTAATTTCACCACGACTACATCCAAAACAATTTCTGTTCATCAAAAACTTATCTTTTTAATAAAAATACGTAAGTGCCGTTAATTGCACGGTTTTTGCGGCTTTTTCGTATTTTACAAATGTACAAATGCGTGGGTCGGAACGCACTTGATCGTTTTTAATGATTTCTAGGCAATAGGTAATGTTACTTTTTCAAAACTCATTAACATACACGAATAGGCTCTTTTTTAAGGTTTTTACTTTAAACAGTACCCCTAGTGTAAATTTATTCGATAGCGTGACGTGACGTACGCGTTTGCGTTAAGCCTCATTTTGTATGGGATTTTGAGTTTCCAAAACGTCGTTCTTGGCGCGCTGTTTCTAAATCCCATACAAAATTAGACTTAAGAGCCCGGTAACGATTTTAGAGCAAAAATTTGAAATTGATAAATTTAGTCGTTGAAATTGTACACCTTTTGTTACGTAATATCTAAATAACAAGTATTGGTTTCTATTAGCACGTTTTTTCATCTTGCCTTTTAATAATGAGGTCGCAAGCGTGCGTCCCCGACGAGAAGGGACAGTTTTTAAAATTCATCTAAAAATTATGGTAGTAAATTATACGAAATGATGTATAATCACAGTTTCAGCAAATGTTGTAGATTGTTTAAATATCAAAATTATGTTGAAATTAAGTCAATTTTCAGAGAAATTGTCACTTGTTTTGAAGTAATTTCTGGAGAAAATTGATTTCGTCTAACTTTCATTTACACTACTTCAAATTCATAATAACAAAAATGTAGTTTATTAAAGTTGAAGTACAGGATATTTGTAATGCAAAATTACTATTTTTAGCAGTACAAACTTTACGAAATTTACAAATAAGATCGACAAAATCACTGCTTTACGCGCGTTTACCTAAACGTCCATCAGAAAAAAAATCATTACTAATTAAGTGAGTCTGTTTTCAAAAAAATGATTTATTAAAATGAAAGATAACAAGACGTGCTAATATAAACCAGTACTTGTTATTTCTAATAGTTAACAAAAGGTGTACAATTTCATGCGTTAAATCTATCAATTTGATATTTTTGCTACTAAAATCGATAACGGCCTCTTAACGCAAACGCGTCACGTCACGCTATGTAATAAATTTACACTAGGGGTTCTGAGCAGAGTAAGACTGCCGATGCCGTTGTGATATGTACACGTGTAGTTTTGAGGTTATTCTGCCCGGCGCGCCATTCCGTTGCCATCCGCTCATACGTGGCGGGCCCTTGAAATTTAATTACAAGTCCGGGCCAAAGTACCTAATCCCACCATATACGCTTTTCGGCGTTACTTTTGAATGATACACTATATTTAGATTTTGAATGTAACTCGTTATTGATCTACCGTGTCGTTATACACATATTTTGATTATCATTTAATTACTTTATTATAGCGGAAATTTTCATCGTTGTTTGCTATCGGGATATACCCTTAATATTCGTTGCCATAATATGGTAATCACGCATACCCACACTAGGAAATTAATTACGAATTGAGTACAGGTAATATTCAATATTACCAGCACCGATGACAGCGACGTTACAGATGATTTTTTTAGGAATAGCGTTGGTAAATTGTGTAAAATCTTTCATATTATTTTTATAACATAACGTAAAAGAGTATTCATTATGTAAGCATCACAATAGTTAATATCCTGTATGTGGCCTTATACTGATAATAACGTGTAGTATGCACCGGGCTTTATACTTTTTGGTTGTTGTGTTTATGGTCATTTTAGTTTTATATAGAGAACTGTCAGATTTTGGCGGAATGCCGTCGACCGATATTATGTACGATTTGATCTTAGTTAATACGGTGTATCGATGTAATAAAAGAAATATTAACTGGATGCAGTGGTTTGTATGATAAACCCCATTTACTGAGCTTTAAATCAATGGACTTCTACAATTAGTAGTTATTGCTTAAATTATAACTTTATAATATTTTATTTTCTAAAAATATTCTAACCGATATAAAAATAAGCTGTTGTAAAAGACATAAACTACTATGGAATACTACATACACATATTTACAGAAAAAAATGTTATCTAACATAAAATCTGTCGTGCATTTATACATTTTTTAATATGCTATTTGTGGCTACTGTGGTGTATTCGCTAAGAACGGATGTTTAGCAGCATCTAACATATCTAGCATCAATTATGTGCAAATAGACAATTAATATACGTGTAATAATATACTTACAAGTAAAATGAACAAATGTTACTTGACATCTTACACAAATTGGCTACTTGTTATGCCCTGAATAAGCTCAAAGGCAGGAATCATTACCTACTAACGACCAGACCGGCCGTGAAAGACCCCTATTGGCTATATTCTAGTAGGATGTTATTTTGATTTATGATAAGTATCCACCAGAGCTAAACAGGAAGACGCAACTGTGTTGCATATTGCAGTATAATTTTAGTATAAAATAGCTTGTGATATAGCCGATTGATGACACGATCAAATCTTTAATATATTTAAAGATGTATAATAATTTTGATTTAATATATATAAATGTTTTATTTCAAAGTTAATTGTTTATATCCTTTTTATTCTGCACGTCGCAAGTTCCGCGCGGTGTGTTTCGGTCTAGTTACCATTTAATTATATTTCTCCCTTGGTTTACGCCCCTCTTCACAAATTATTGGATGAACAGGTGGCAAGGTCCCCCCGGACAGGACGGTGATAGTGAACGAGCTGCGGACGGTCTCGCTGCCGCTGTTCGCTTGCATGGCGTCGCTGTGCGTGGCCGGAATCATCGCGGCTATCGCGCTCATCATATTCAACTGCGTGCACCGCCATCGAAGGTAACAGATCATAACAAAATGTCTGTTTATACACGGTGTAACATGTGGAAATCGAAAGATTTTGACATTGTATTTCTTATCACATTTAGAGACTAAAATATCATAGAAACTTTTATGGATTTCGCCTAGTTTTACAGTTAATACCAATAAAAAAACATCTTATTGTAACTTAGTGGAGAACGCCTTTTTGATGGCGATGATGCCATTATAGGGCGTGATAGATGTCAAAAAGTGACAAGTAACCTTTGCAAAAATTAGTTTTTACAAAAAAAATTACGTAAAAATGTATTTTCAGTGTCAGTTTTACCATAATATTAACTATTTATGTACAAATACAATCAAAAATTTAAAACAAAATAATGTTTTCTTCCGCGAAATTAGTCATATAATTTTTTTTCCTTCTTTTGGCCTCAGAAGTACGTGGTTCAAATCTTTCGGGTTTCTCGTGTTACACCGTATATATTATAGCCAAATAGTCGTGTAGTTTTTGATGCCAATCGTTACACTTCTCAAAATGCACATTTAGAACCTTTTAATTTTTGACGATCTATGTATAAACCGCCTTAATGCTATAGTCGAGTGTACTAACAGAAGGCGCGATTAATCTTTCGTATGCCCCTGTCAAAAATTTGCTACTGAAACAATAACCTTGAAATTGTAAATTACAGTCCAAATTGTCTGGGACTAGGACGTATACGGGACAAGGCATACAAAAACAAAACTTACAATCGGACTTTATTCAATTTGAATTATTAATATAAGCAAAAGAAAATAAAAACTTCGCTTTTGAGTCAAAACGAAGCAAATTTTATGTAAAATTAAAAAAAGACCTTAGTAGAGTATGGATTTTATGTACATAATTACTCATGCGATCAACATTTTAATCATCCTTTAACTTTTATATAGACACTATTAATAGTCCTTACTTTTATTGCTAATCAACGAAACGATAGAAAGAGCTCCTAACCTACTCGAGGTTGCCAATAATTGCTATCCTTAATCTTGCGATATTGGTGTACTCGTAGTTCCAAGGAAAATTGTACGCATTTGTTTGCCCTTTCGCATACAGACCGCTATACAGAATATAGATTTACGTTATGAACATGAATAAGAAGGACCATGTCCACTTAATCAAACATTTTCCTCTATTCTGGCTCTAGATTCAGTTTCATGATTGTGCCGCATTTTTTACTACTCTGAACGATATTAATTCAATTTCAGAGTTTGACTTATAGTCCGCTTTTATTGCCGCGAATATTATAGCAGTCGTTAAGCCGTAACGTTCTTTGTGTTCATAAATTTCGCAGTTATTTTTGTATATTTTGTATTCAGTGGAAGATAAAGCTCGGTAGAAATAATACAAAATAAATGATGGATATATTTAAAAATAGCGGCACTGTTATTTAAAAGACCAATAGGCAGGCAAGTCCCTACTGCTTGTTTTTAACCTACACAGGTATAATATGACCACAGTATCAAATGTCTGATTATAATAATTTATAAACAATTTATAAACTCTATTGTGATAAGGTTTTACACGCGATTTAATTAATAGTTTCTCATTACTCATTATATATTCAATATAAATACCTGCTACATAATATTCATTGAAATCCCCATCATAAAGATTGTTGATTCAGTAAAGGGGGGAGGGTCATAAAAATGTATTATATACTTAGGTTTGCAGATAAAATTAATAGCAGCCATTGCCGAAAATTCAAAAAAAAAAAAATATTTATAACAGGTTACACACAAGGGGGGTCATAAAAAAAGTTTTATTTGGTTATTAATAGGTCTTCAGATAACATTAATAGCAGCAATCGCCGAAAATTGTTATTAAAATTGTTTATAACAGGTTACACACATATTATTAAGTGGCACATGTCTCGATCTCGTATGTTTCGATTCATTGTTGAGGATCTTCCAATAAAGCACCGAGTCTTTACTGATCGAGCGCGTGACGCGTATACGTCACGTCGTTTTGAATGAAGTTTGATATAAGTACAGATAATTTATATGTAATTCTGATATCACAAAATAAGTCTAGAGTCGCACCAAGCATGGATTTGCAATGACAAAGTGGGACAATAGCATCATTTTTGTTTAAATTTCTATGAAAATATGACTTATAAAATAACGTTTCTTACGTTACGTTGGAGGTTGTCTGAAAGAGATCGCTTTTTAGCGATAAGACCGCCTGTTGTTTACCTCTGCTTTATATGTTGTATTATTTGTACTGTTTCTGTATTGAGGTGTGTAATAAAGAGTATTTGTATTGTATTGTATTGTTTCTTGTGTTGAATTAGGCGCAAAATTAACTTATACGGACTCTAGTCACAAAAAAGTCAATAATTGTTATTTGTCTTTCAATGTTAAATTTTTTACAATACAATTAAGTTACAATACATTAAACACTTGCCAACTAGACTTTCACTCAAAAATGAATGATTTTAATTAAACTGGTCGGCCGGTGTACCGAATACAATGTGTGACCGATATTTATTTGTCGTGATTTGGGCAGGGTAATCCAGTGGTCCCACCCAGCGTGCAACACGGTGATGTTGTGCGGCTGCTGCATCTGCCTGGGCGCGGCCGTGGCGCTCGGCGTCGACGGCCGCTGGGTGCAGCCGCAGCACTTCCCCGGCCTGTGCGCGGCGCGCGCGTGGCTCCTCGCCACCGGCTTCTCGATGGCGTACGGCGCTATGTTCACGAAAGTCTGGCGAGTGCACAGACACACTACTAAACCTAAGGCTGATACCAAGGTGAGTTCAATGCATTCTAAAGAGATAGAACAAAATTTAATGCCGTTTCGCTTAAATATAAAGCAGATTAAGTAAATAAGTTTCTCCATTTGACATAAGCATGCAATAAAATAATAGCATCTTTTACCTACCTACTATTTTTCAAACATAGTTGTGCTGAATACGCCTATTAGAGCAATTGCATTATCATGAAATATGTATAATATGAAATAAATATTAAAAAGTGTCTGCATCATCCTTACTTTTTAAGTTTTTACTTGTAATTTGGACAGCGTTACCAGCGCGCTCCCGATTTTTTGCAGACTATTATTTATCACAACGCACACGCTTTGCCACCAAAAGGGTTTTACCTTGTTTTGCCGCGGTATATAAAAAGTACTGCGCTCATTAACGTTGGTAACGTATACAATCTCTTTATCTTTACAATACCCTGGCACTCCATTCTGCCGTTTTCCCCGGATATTCCTAGTAATGGGGTAAGTAAGTGCAGGGAGTATACACTTTTGGTTGGCGATGCCGCTTGGAAAAATTGTTCCTTGAGTTAATCAAAGCTGGTCTAGCCCGCTAGCCACGAGATCATGCTGTGCCCGTGACTACCAGGCTAGGCTATCAGCTATATTTGATCCAAGGAACAATGGTGCCAAGCGACATCGTCCGAGACAAAAGTGCATACTGTTCCATATATTTCTGCACTTACTTACCCCACTGTAGTGCATCTTATTATTTAGCAGCAAGCACACGAGATGAAAAGTCATATTCATATCATAACCGAGTAAATACGTGCAAATGAAGTGCCTCTGTTATGAGTGAAAAAGATAATAGAAGCTCGCAGAAGTATAATAAGTCTGTGTATTTCAGTGAATATACTTAGTATATGATGAATTTGTTATATACCAAGGAGAATTTGATTTTACGTGTAGGTAAACCAAATCGTGTGAATTCTTAAAACTTAATTTTGTTTCTTTGAACCTCCATTTTAAAAACCTGTAAATAACGGAATCGGAACACGACAACCTATAGTTACACTTAAAAATTATGTTACACATTTGTTGTGTATCATACTTATACCTTATGACTTAATCGCTTACACTTCCCTCGCAACAAGTAAATACCTATATCTGAATAATTGGTACGCAGAAACGTATGCACGGCTGGAAACTATACACCATGGTGGGCGGTCTGTTAGTGGTGGATGCGACGCTGCTCACCACGTGGCAGCTGCGGGACCCGCTGCAGCGCGAGGTAGAGACCTTCTCGCTGGAGTCCCCGCGGCACCACGACGACGACGTCCACATCAGGCCCGAGCTCGAGCACTGCGAGAGTAAAAACAATACCGTCTGGCTAGGTAAGATATCCACCACCCCACCACGCTACAACGGTCCACGTTCTACCACTACAAAAGAAATAGATCATCTAGACATTTAAACAATGAAAAACTACATCCAAGAGATACACCTTCACCTAAAACTGAAACGGTAGTTAATACCAGTTTTCTGAATGATCTTGGTTTTAACTGTGTAATTTTTTGTTAGAATCAGATTTCACAAAGTGCCTTGGTGAAAACTTGGTTAATACATTTTTCTTACATATGTAGGTCTGATGTCGTCTTCTAATACATTAGGTATATTAAATTAGTGGTTAAGGTACAAAATTATAAACAAAACAGTCAGCTACCTCCTGTCGAATAGCTACACTACAACGCGAAGTCAGATCTAAACAAGTGAACAGAGTGAGGCTCGTTTATCTTTTAACAGCCATTAAATACCCCCAACGATGATTTACGTTTTAATAAAACTCCAACAACTTTAGAAATTTACAGCCATTACCCAAAACCTTGACAGTATTAACCTATGCGAGATGAGTTTTGATGTAAGCAGTAAATTACATATTAAGTCATTTATTAATATTTTTTTTAGAGAAAATATCAGATTTATTAGTAAGCTTCAAACTGCTGAA
The DNA here is from genome assembly GCF_033807575.1 of Cydia pomonella. Classification (NCBI taxonomy): domain Eukaryota; kingdom Metazoa; phylum Arthropoda; class Insecta; order Lepidoptera; family Tortricidae; genus Cydia; species Cydia pomonella. Next base: position 39,195,126 of record NC_084703.1, read on the forward strand.
TCTGAAGTGATTTTAAATTGCCTTTGGTCGTTAAGATAGGCACACTCTATTAAATGTGTTAAAAATCTGTTGTTATAATTGGGACCTGCTTACATTCGTTTCCAATCCTGAAATGACACAATAACTTGCTAATATTGGGTATCATTCATTTTTGAAAATCATATATATAATCATGTTTATTTACATGTTAACTCAAATATATTTGAGGCTGCCTGATATACAAGCCACCATCTCTATTTAGGTACATACTAACTATTAATTGGCTCTATCGCTCTTAACCCAGGCGTCGACCAAAGTATACTCTAGCGATCAATTCAAAAGTTTTTAATTTCCACCAAATACATTATTTAAGTTCAATTTTTTTTTACGTAGGACTGATGTACGGCTACAAAGGCCTGGTGCTGGTATTTGGGCTATTCCTGGCCTACGAGACGCGATCCGTGAAGGTGCGGCAGATCAACGACTCTCGCTACGTGGGGATGAGCATCTACAACGTGGTGGTGCTGTGCCTCATCACCGCGCCCGTCACGCTGGTCATCGCCTCGCAGCAGGACGCCTCCTTCGCCTTCGTCTCGTTGGCGATCGTTTTCTGCTGTTTCCTGAGTATGGCACTGATATTTGTTCCTAAGGTAAGCTTTATACGGTTCTTGTTAGCTATGCAAATGAATGATTCGAATTCATATGTAACTCGAATAATATTCATTATAGTCTTATATTTTATGCAGCAACTTTATAATATTATGCAGATGCATAATATTGATTTATGTAAAAAAAATGGTAGCCAAAAATACGAAAAACCCTCTTAAACTTACTATTAAACGCTAAACGGAGTGAGTTTTTATAAAAAGAAAAATCTTAAAATTTAAGTCGCGTTCATTATGTAGGTACCTACACGTGGCTTTTACTTCAAAGGTGGCTTACCGCAAAGTTTGTAAACTTCAACCAGGATTACTGTTTTAATGAACTAGGTATAAAAGCTTTTTGTTACTGCTCTAAAGATTAGACTAAGTATATCGGCCTTGTCGATAAGGATTATTTTTATAAGAACCGTTTTCTATCGGTTACTGATATTAAAAACTAATTGTGAGCCCTCTTAATAGCTACCCAAAATAACAGTAAGAACCTACTTGCATGAACATACCCATACGAAATGACACGTTTTCATTGCTATTGGGTTAAGTAACAATACAAGCAATAATTTAGCTTATGCAATAATATGTGCTTATTACAATAATTGACGTTTGCAGGCGCAAAATTATTTCCACCTTGTGCGTTAACACGGTCTTGAATCCTCAATTTTAGAATCCTTCTCTTCGTTCAGGATTCAATTAGGCCGTCGCCAACAAATGGGCTGGTATTTGACTTGGCACACTTTTACGGTGTTTTTCATTGTCAATGTAAAATTGACTGTTGGTGGATTGATTGAACAATTTTAGGTTTATAAATTGTACTTTCAGCTGGAAATGTGCCAAAACTTATCATTTTTAAAACCATAGAGAAATGTCAATTTTTTTTCTCTATGACTAAAACTTACCATAGTCAAGTGACTATGGTACGTACGTTTCTGTGTGTTTGTATAGGGACCGTGCGCGTTGGAGGGTCTGCCATCTTGTGGTCTGAATCGGAACCATAAACAGGCACATTTACACGTCAAGTGTTTTCTTGTGCATAGTAGGTTCTGCCATCTTGTGGGCTCCATCGGAACAAAAAACATCACATTTACGCCTCGCGCCAAAAATCTGACGGCTCCTGTGCTGCCTCCTATAGTTCATGCACGCTCCCTATTGTTATGTGTACGTACTCGTACATTATATTGTAAAGATACAGAGCCTTCAAAATAAATCAATTCATGTGGATAAAAAGCATAATTTTATACATTAAAGGCATGGGCACCGAGGTACGTTTTCATATTTTACGCTGTTAATTGATAGCCAATTTCATGACCGCTGCAGGCGGTAACAGTTTTTAATTAAGAGATTGGATGCGCAGATTGGCGCCGATGAGGAGCTCCCAACGTGTTCCTGACAATTCCTTTATTGGTTATAATGTATTCATATTTAATTTAATACCCTACGAGCATCCGCATATTAGAAAACTCTCCTGACGTGAACCGAAAACATACATATATATATATAACCATGCCGGCCCGCATCCCGGAGATGTAGGCGGAGACCACAGATTTCTACTTGCTACGATCCAGACATACCTCTTTCGCTTCCTTCACTTTCATAACATTCCTCATGCACGCTCGCCGGCTTAGGATGCTCTTGACCTGGCCTTTCATAACAGAAAACATCATCTGACAGCTGACTCTTATTAATGTTATTATAATTATGGCTTTGAAATAGTTATTTTTTACAAAGGGGCATAGTTGTTGTTTAACCGGTCGAGCTAATATTGATACCCGAGCAAGCGAAAGATTCCAAAATTGAACCTCGAGCGTAGCGACACTCCATTACTCTACAAAAAATGAATTTTCATAAAAACCTAATTAATAGAATCAGAAGTTACTTTGCGGAAATCCAAAACAAAAATATTGCTTGTCAAATCTGCGAAATAATAACATGCTATTCAATTAGTGCTTGCGTGGGTAATTATTTTTGGATGCAATTAAACCACTCTCCTACCGCCAAATAAGTTATCCAGATCTCATGATGACGACTCGTAAGGAGGCGGTACACGCGTCGAGTTGTGTACTTTTGGTGGTGGTGTATTATATTAAGTAGATGCAAAAATATGCAAGTAAGTATAGCGGGTTAATAGCGCGTTATTATTTCGCAGATTAAAGTAAGGACGCTAAGCACAAAGAATTTCGTACATCGAGTCGCCTGTTCCTTTCCATATCACACGTAATTATATTGCTGTCCCGCCCATGAGTCGGGGTTCAATGCCACTGTGCGAGCGGGAAAGCAATATAATTAGCAAAGCAATATTTTGTTATTATTTCTAGATCTTAGCGTAAACTGGGGTTACGTTGCTTGTAATTTTTATATTTATAGAGATAATAGCACAGATAAGCCATACATGCAAATTTAAACAGTCGGGAACGATTAATGAGAAGATTTGGATAGCGATTGTTTGTAGACTAATTGTAAGATAGGTAGGTACCTTCCTACTAAACTTGTAGTAGTAGTAGTAGTAGTAGAACTCTTTATTGTACAAAAATGAAAACAAAACAGGAAAAAAACACTCATCAGTTCAATTGCGAACTTATCCCTTTAAATGATCTCTTCCAGTAAACCTTTGAGCAATTGAGGGAGAATTAGCCTCATGCATGTTTTTTTTAATCATTATTCATATCGGTTGAACACCGGAAAAATAAAAATACTTTTATAATCTATACTTATATTTAAAAAATATTTAAAATGTTGAAAAATTTTGAGCGGTTGAAACGCATATACTTATAATTTTTGGCGCCAATTCTACAGAGCCGATGACGTCACTCATCAGACATGACATAACTGACATTTGTTACTAATGTTGTTCGTGTATTTCAGCTACTCGAGACTAATTATTCGTTTTAATTGTTTTTAAATACCATGGATAAACCTAAATCCCATTCTATAGGCATTATCTTTCGCCAAAGCATACAATAAATAAAAGTGCTGCTCACAATGTACAACAAACAGCACTCTATATTTTTTCTAATAACTGTTAAATCGAAATATATATAAAGAGTAAACCAATTTTGTTTGTAGATTTCAATAGATTTGGTAACAAATTACTTCTTACCTTTTCGGCTGGGCCATAATCTTCGGAAGTTAGTAGTAGGTATGAAGCCTGTATATTACTTATATTCATTAAATTTAACTAAGTATTTACGAATTTATATACAATATAGAACCGCATATTCTTTAGTCCAACCTTGCACTTGCACAAAACTTTTAAAAAATATATATTTTTAATTAGTATATACAATTTGCAATTTGCGGGTTCTTAAGGCCCGTTCAGACGGGATGATCTAATTGACCCATTTGATCATAAAATAAATTGGCGTCAATCTCATCTATTACCGTCCATACGCACACGATTTTAATACCAATTTTAGATTTATGATAGCATTCAAGAGCTCAAATAAAAAAAAATCCCCCAAACACGCAGCAGACTAATGCGTTCCAGGAGACCTTAATACCTAAATAAATATGATATTCTGGCACACCCAATAAAAAAATATAGGCAAGAGTTGACTTCCCATAGAAAATTTGGATTTCTTGCGTTTTTGTACGTTATATTGTATGTCTATGTTTTGTACTAACAAATTGGGTGTGTTTCAATGACAATTTGTTTGGCTGATTAGTTCTGAAGTTGGCATTGTTGGCGGGTCTTTGCCTATTGGCGGGAATGCAAAAATTAAAAAAAAAAGAAACAGAAAACCTGGGTGAAAAAGAGATTGGGATGAGAGGAAAATACTTGGATGTACTGTTTTCGGAATTGTAATTATTAAGAATAAGTTAACTCAAGTTTTAGGGGTGATAGACATAATAAAATATACAATAAATGATACATGCATCTACATACCTACATACAATAATGCAAAAGCATTCGTGATTTTGTGTTACTAACTACAAACTAGTGTGTAGCTGTCGATAAAACATTTGATCGACGTGTTGTATGTAAATAAGTGTAAATTTAAATAGGTAATAAAGTGTATTGAAACTCCAACAAGCGATTATCTAGAATTAGTCGAAAATAACCGATGTTTGAGATATAACTATTTTGAATTGCTAAATCGCGATGAAAATACATTTTTATACTAGATTTCTTTCAAAATCAATGCGACGCAGAACAAAGCAACAAATCTGTCTGAAGAGTCACGTGACGTTTCGACCAATGGCATTGCGTTTCGCTCATTAGCATTTCGCACGCAATTTTTGTACTTTTTATTTATTATTTTAAGCAATTAAATGATAATGTAATAACGGAAATACATTTGTAACATGCTATAACGGTAACAATCATCCGAATAAATATGATTCGGTTCAAATTTAAACTTCATGCATGTGGCTAATTAGAGATTGAAGACGGTAGACATCCGTCCCGTACAAAGTGACGCAAAAAAACCTACAATATACATGCAATGGTATATGACCTACAACAAATATATACATACATATATAACTAAATACATATATATTCTATAATATATATTACATATATACAAAAACTACAATACCGCACACATCCTTTAAATTAAGTTTCGTCCGAAAGCCATACTCGTAACTTTTTTTTATTCGCCTTTAGCGCAATGCGACTTGTTTTTCGCGTTTTAGTTTTTTTCAAAAAGAGACGATTTTCTTCAGACAAATTGGTTTGCCAGATAATAAAATATATATTTTTAGGCAAAATATAAACTTTGATTCTTGGGTCGGATGCGGCGTGCCTATATCCTTCATACAATTAATGATTTCGGTTAATCGTAAACCCTGACCTTTTTTTCTTTAAATCATTAATTTAATAGATTGAGGCTAACACACGGCAATTTTCTAATAAAAACAGAAAAGATGAACGATATTTAAGATAATATTCCAAAAATTATAAATAGGTACTCGTACCGGTTACGACCCCCGCTTGATAAACACTTTGTTTTGTAAGTAACTAAAGTCGTAGCAGACCTTCAAACTTCAAACAATGCGTAGTGCCAGGATTTCTAAACGTAATCGTTCACAATGAGGCTCAACGTGTACCAAACTCGCCCATCATGCCGTGTAAAGAGCCATGTCAACCCTTTTCGGATAACAAGTAAGATTAAACGGCAATACTTAGTCATTCAAAGATTGCGTCAATCGTGATATGGTTGCCTTTAATATCTCATGTAACTAATGGCAAAAACTGGCCGAAGACCGACCCATGTAGCGACGTCGTGATGGTCAATATAAGCTCGACGATGCCTGATTAAAAAAGAAATGCTTTAGGCGCCACGAGCAGGCCTCCAATCCTCGCCCACCTGGGGGAACATACATCTGCCGCGTGTGAGGACGTGGGATCCTCTCTCGCATAGAGCTATACAGCCACAAACGCAAGTGTCGTTTCCAGGATGCTGCTTAAAACATCTCACACAGATGAAAAGGCCTCTTGTCTTATTATTAATCATTGAAAAATGCCAAGTCTAGATTAAGTAAGTAAGTAAATATTCTTTATTGCACCAACAATTATACATTTTACATACATGTAAAACTACAAATAATTTTTAAAGGAAAGATTAAATAAAAGGATTTTTAAATTTTAAGTACTTGATTCTTTTTTAATAACTGTCTTTTAGCTGGATCTATTTATCTCATGCAATTCAAAAAGTAGACGGTTGAAAATTACACATTATATGTATTTCTGTGCCCGGTATCACAACTACTTAAGCCCCAAAGCAATTAAGTAGATATTAAACATAAATACTTGTCCATTACAAGTTATTTTTAATATGTTTTTGAAAACTGTACACAACTACATACAAAAAGGGTTTAGTTAGGATTATTTCCGTTGAAGTATATAATTTTGAAATGTGTTAGTTATATTGAAGGTCGTGCAGGTGATCGAGGTGATCCGGCACCCCACGGAGCGCGCGGAGAGCGGCCGCGGCTCCGGCTCCGGCTCGGCGCCCGCCGACGAGGAGCGCTACCGCGAGCTCGTCAAAGAGAACGAGGAGCTACAGAAGCTCATTACGCAGGTAACTGAAGCCCGCAAGTCATCTGGCAGAGGTGACTGATCTGCGCGTAGGGAGCAGCCGTCCTACCAGTTCTGTCTCGAAAACGACGAGGAACGTGACCGCAATCTTGTCAAAGAGAATGAGGAGCTGCACGATCTCATTACGCAGGTAGCTTAAGGTCGTGGGAATTAGGTGCCCCACGTACTGTGAGTGGAGTGGCGTGGCCCCAGATCCAGAATTCAGCTCCTAGTTCTTATACTTACAACGTTAACAAACTACGGCGCGTGGTATTGAAAAAAAATATCCGTTATTTTACCCGATAGTTTAATTAATCTTTTTTAAAATTTTGACTTACCATTTAGGATTTATAACAATTTAATGTTTTTATTTTTGTTTGACAAGTTAAGTGGAAAATATTTCCAATAAGAAACAAGACATTTTTGCAATCACAGGTATTTCGATTTACACCTTACCTGTTTTACATTATTTTTTCCTCAACGCCTTATTGGTATGAGATTTTACTAAACAAATATTATGTTCACGAAAAACGTTTCTTAAAGAAAACCGATGAGATTTGTTTCGCCATTTGCCGTAAGCCGTAATATTAAATTGGAAAGCACGTATACATTTTTGCCTTTAATGTTGTCTTGATCCTTCTAAGTATTTTTTTGTGTCATGTGATTGCTTCGTTTTTAAGAACACTGCACATATACCTATATAAATTTAATAAATGTTATAATAGCCTCACGTTTTAAGGCGGAAATATACACGTGTACGTGGCTCTGTTATCCTAAATGAGTGCGGACACATATGACCGCAACGCGACGTGAGCTGCACCGCCAAATCAGCGGCACAGACAAATACTTTACATGCTACCAACAATTGTAATAGAGAGGTAAAGTCTAAGTAAAAAATATGCCCCTTAGTTTGACATTCAAAAGTCAACTTTTGACAATCAGAGCGCACCGCGAAATGTATGGAGCTGCACAGCGCTATCTCGTATACCTGTCAAATTCGAAGCACGCAATTGTCTTAGATTATATATAATATCTTGATCAATGTATCTTTGATGCTACTAAAACTAGTGTTCACGCAAATAAAGTCGCTAACATTGGCGTATCTTTACAGTTTATTCGTGTGTATATTCGGTCCGCGCCAGCTTGTAGGTAGCTGACGGTTACAAGATTTTCAAACAAGGTCTCAGTAAGTTGTATGTAAGTGAAAGTATTTATGTGAAGTGAGTATTATATTATGTATGTATGGATTAATTTGTGGGTGTGAATAGCTAAGGAATGTAAGTGTAATATCAACAACATAAGGTTTCAACCCGATCCAAAGGTGGCCTACCGCCAACATTGAAAAATCGAAAATCGTTATCCGCCTCTCAAATATGCAAGAGCGGTAGAGAGGCAGATCACGATTTTCGGTTTTCCGATGCCAGCGATAAGTACTCGTGTTATTCTACAAACCGCTGTATCGTTTAGAAATGGGGTTTGGGGGTGGTTCAAATAAGTTTAATTAAAATTAAATGGCTTATAAATTAATCTTGACGACGAAAGGGAACGACCACTTCTCCATACAATCGTAGTCCCCATTTTCTTCCCTGGATATTAACATACTTGAAATTATTTTACGCAATTGACGTGTGACCACAGCTATTGTTTATTTTTATATTATTATAAGAGTTATGTAGGAGCTTTTAAAAAAACGTATGGAATTTGTTTTTGTTCCAAATTGAGATGTTGTCTGTATTTAAAATAAATTATTTCACACTAAACTCGAAATAAAGGACCACATATTTACTAGAAAACCGTGACAGCAGTTAATTTTGATATAATTTCTATTTAATAAATCGGATAGAACTAAAAAAGTAAGTGACTTGACCGTGACGTCACTTGTGCAGTTTTCATATAAATTCCATAGTGGCTAATCGGTTTAATAGTTCGAGAAAAGGAACTGATTTGACTAGTAGGAAAGTATTAGTAAGTTACGATACAAGTGTATTGTACAACGTTTCACACTACATGTGGCCCTTTTAATTTTCGACATAAGAACGTACAGCGCTAGCAATCCTACTAGGGCGGTAAAGTAGCACCATATGCACAGGAAACTTATTTTACTTTATTCTTATAATAATAAATAATTGTAATAATAATTGCATAGTTATGGTTAATATACAATAAATTAAGTTATAATATTTTCCATAATGCCGAATTGTAATTGATATCATATGAATGGACCAAAAGTAAAATGAACGTTTTTTCAAACGTCAACGTAACTCACTTACTAAGATGATGCCTCCTCTGAGACGGCGATTAGTTCCCAACTATTACATCAGGGCTGTGTAAAGTTCGTAGGTACAATCTGGCATTTAACAGTTATTCTTAGTCTTACTTTTAACATATAAACTTTTTCATGTAAGTGAATGGTGTAATGCTTAACATGAGGTACCAGTATCTAAACTTTTTCATGCAAGTGTACTATAGAGTTGTTTTGTGTCTTTAACACACTTTTATCGTCACGTTCAGTCATTCAGTCACGGGCGAGTGCACGCTCTACGCCATGGGCTGTTAAAAAAATATTTATACCGTGGGTTACCCTACTCTAATCTACTAATTAGCTCTGTCGTCCGGTCGTTATCCGAAACCGTCACGTGCACAACCGTCAGTGCCATTTATCACCGATTTCATGAAATACTTAAAATACCTTATTCATCATATTCGGAGCATACGCCATATGCCTTGACAATTATCTTTATTTATAAAAACTACAATGGTCAATTGCAAAGATTGGATTATACAAAACGTTTAATTATGCAGGAAACTAAGCAAATTATTGTTTTGTTTAGTTGACTGTTGTACAATTTCACCATTACTATCGGCAGTTAAGATACACGTTTAGTGTTTGTTGCAGAAAGAGGACCGCATCCGAGTGCTGAAACAGAAGTTGTCGGAGCGGGAGGCGGCGGCGGCGGACGGCGTGACGCAAGGTACGGCCGTCGTGTTCGCGGACCTGGCCACCGCCACCTCCGACTACGGCACCTCCACCAATTACACGCGCTCCTCGCGAGCTTCAGTATCCGACCCCGAATTTTCCGAAAGCTACCTCTAAATCTACTCTTCTAGAGGCAGCAAAATGATTATGATGACCGTCGCAACTTGAGCTTCTCGTTTAGACGTAAATTACCTACAAACATTAAATTTTACGTCTGAAGCACCGTTGTCTCAAATTCCAATAAAACAATTTGCATGGCGATTGGCGATGCAAATAAATAGACGCGTGCAAGTTTCTCTACTATGCATTTTGTCAGCTCTCCATAAGGCAACACTAATTTGTATTCAACTATTTTGCTGCGTCTGGTGGATGTTTCGTTCAATTAGTTTCATAAAATAATCCTGTTTTAGAACCATTAATTAATATGAAAATTAGGTCCTGTTCTTAAAATACCTGACACGAGGTGTTTTTTTATCAATCCGAACACTTTTTTTTAAATAATTATTAAGTATGTCTGATACCCTCATTGTTTTTATAGGCAATTTCGGTAAATAAACAATTTTAATAGGTGCCTTACGTACACATTCCCGACGGACGTCATTTTTATTGTTTAAAGACAAATGGACGTCAACCACACCTACAGACTCCGTACTCAACAGCTTGTATAATGAATAACTATAATTCTTTAACGAATAGACGTGCGCTGGCTGTTCGACGACAGAACCGCTCGAACACCTAGCTAAGAGGTCAGTAGTTTGCGCTACGCCAGCGGAACCCTTTCTGTCTCACTATCACTCTTACAAATTATTGAGATAGAGAGACAGATAGCGTTTCGTTGTCGTAGCGCAAACGATTGACATCTTTGCGAGGCACCCAGGACCTCCAAATGTCAAATTAGAATTAAAAAATTGACTAGCCGAGAAGTGAATTCTTTTTTCATTTGAATTTGATTTGAAATCCGTAAGACAATTAGTACAAACTGAAATAAAATAAATAAAATGTTCTTACATCGTAACAATTTGATATACGCAACTTTTATATTAAAGTATGACGCTACTAAGCCGCCATAGAGTCGTATATATGAATATGCGTCTCATTTTTTTCTATTGGTATAAAGACAAGAGCTCCATAATACTCTTACCAAATTCCACTCACTCGGCCGTGTGTTGCGGGTTACTTAAACACGTTCACTGTGAATAATTTGCTGCACAAAGGAATATAGCTAATTAAAAAAGCTAATCTAAATTAAATACTCGTGGCTTAAATATTTTTTTATTTAACTAAGTCTTGCATTTTTCGACGATATCTAATGCATTATTAAGCCATGGAGTATTTTAGAGGACCCTCTGTACCTAATCGCTCATATTTTGTGAAAACGTTGAAGTCATCCCCTCTGTACCTACCACCTACCTCACGTCTTGTGTAAATACCTACTGCACGTTCTTACCGTGTTGTCTAATTAATGTGTTTACATATATCCTTATTAGACTGAATTAGCGTTACAATCTACATTTAGATTAATGACCACTATTCTATGATAATATGGCATTAGACAGTAGGTATTACTTATTGACATCCTGCAAGGACTCGTCGTACTTACCTAGTTTCTGTTTAAGTTATTTTCTACTCATTTTTTATCGGACTTTCACAGTCCAAATTGTCATTACTTACAACGATGTTTTCATCCATTTTAGTACTATACTCGTACGTAGGTTACTATAAAAATATATTTACCAATTGTCTTCGGAGGACCTACACATTTACATATTTTATTGGCACAAATGTTACGATTAAAAAAATAGTTTAAGCGTTAAATTACTGTCGCTAATAATTGATTTAAGTAGGTAGTATAAGATCTTTTTTTTAATTTATGAAGTAATTCTAAAGAAATTTAAAAAATGTAAATTGTATGAAAATGAATGGTCTTGTTTGCGACAGTGATTTTTCTGAAATTCATGCAGTCAAATCTCGTTATGCCGCACCCCCTTCCCCGCCTGGAACTTCTTACGAAACGCGTCTCGAGTGTGTAGTAAAACTCTGCCTCATGTTACAGTTGTTATTTATTGTAAATGAGAAGTTCCAAACTGTGTGTGTCGGGAGATTCTTCACCTACCGTAGGTACATCATGAATTAACAATCTGGTATATTGTGTTGTGTCACATGTCGAGCCGTATACAGCAGCATGCAACGTAAGTAGTTTGAAGATGTCACCCGTTCCTTGTAGCTCGAGATTAGGTACTTGTGTTGTGTTACCTACCTCATGACATGCATGGTACCCCGCACTCACGCTGCACTAATGCCCCGTATATAGACCTATTAACACCGATCCACAAGATTACTAGCCACGAATGCGAGCTTGCTCACATTCTTAAAATGTGCAAAATATTCGCACCCTATACAAACTGAGATGTTCTAATCTATACAAAACAATATCTTTCGGACGGAGCTCACTAGCTACCCAATACGGCACTTATAATTGTCGCTTGATTGTGTAAAAAATATATATATTTAATTGATGTAAAACATTCATTAAAATGCTAAGTAACGAGATTTCCTTGCATGAATGTTGTTATCGTTGTTTTAACAAATTTATGCTTATTGCTAGATGGAGCTATTGATATCTTAAGGGTTGACACTTATTTTGATATTATAGTCATAATTTCATTAGGATATGCATAATTGCATATAACATTATGCTCACTCATTGCGTTGATTAGGAGTAGGATAGATTAAAATTTGAGATGTTTTTTGTTTATTTGGTTTGTCAAAACTATAAATTAGTTTTTAAAGTTAATCTGTATGTTGGCTATTAGCAAATAGTAAGGGGTATAATAGTGTTTTAAAAAATGATGTCATTATTTACAGAAGCTTTACAGTGCACCTTTAATAAAACTATATTTTCCTTTTTTTAAGTACCACGTGACACCGCGTTTATTAACGTAAAAAAGGTGGAATACACTTAGTTCGAGGAATTATGTAGTTACGGTATTTTTTGTAAGTAGGACCAAGTAGTAAATTTAATTTTAAAAGGAAGTAATGCCCACCTCAAAAATTATTATATTATTATCATGGGTTAATTAGGTAAGTCTTTTAGACTTCTGAGCAGCCCAAGTAGACTAATATATTCTAAAAGGCCATTTGAACATACACCTGGTCAAACCGATATTTGAATGATATTGAAATTATGTGTATTCTGCCTGTCCTAACCTATGGTGCTGAAACGTGGTCACTCACCAAGGCGCAAAAGAATAAAAATAAATTGAAAGTTTGCCAAAGAGCAATGGATCGCATCATGCTAGGCGTAAGACGGAGTGGCCGAATCTGAAATTCTACGCTGCGCTCAAAAACGAGCATTACTGAGGGCCTACCCTGCCTTATATTATAGCCCTGATGTAGGAGCTAAGACCGCCAAGCTGAAATGGGACTAGGCCGGCCATCTCTGCCGCATGTACCTACCCACAGAGGTGGGGGGTGAAAATAGCCACGATATTGGTGCCGAATGATGGGCGAGGAGCTGGCAGGCCCAGGCGGAGATGGTGGAATGACCAGGACGTATATCTCAACAGCTTGTCGGAGATTGCTCAAAACTGAAATGGATGAAGATCGTGCGGGAAAAACCTTTGCCCAGGAGTTGGAATCTTATCAGTTAGCTGTCATTCGCGCGTTCATTTCACTCTGACTTGTACATGTATTAGTGCAAGCGAGACGCCCGCGCGAATGATAGCTAGGCAAAGTGACATGATTCCAATACCTATGATTCAAATATTGGTTTGATTTGTCAGGTGCACGCTAGATTTAGTCTGTAAATTCATGAAATACGTTGAATTATTTGCATTATTTTGATTAACCATTTTTTCACCCTTGTAAGCTTCATTATTCCTATTTTAAAACGCCTTATACCTACATATACATATAATAATTGTGTTGCATTATACAGTCATGAAAAATGAAAATATATTTGCATATAATTTCAAGCAAAATTTACTTATTTTCATTGCCTTTGACTGTGGAATACATGTATATAATATGAACAGTGTTGAGTACGTGTTCGACATTGCCTAGGCACCTCAGGGGCCGTAGCCAAGATGCCAATCATTTATCCATTAACGCCAATCAAAAAGTAAAACTGTATCGGGGTGACAGATCAAAGAAAAGTTACGTAATTTTTTCCATACATTCTATAAGTTTCATACAAATAGGTGTCACTTGGCTATACCTCCAGGCCTAGTCAATTCGAACTTGTTGTTGCATCAACGGATGAAAGGATTAGAACATAATATATGTACAGCTTTCACAATTTGATTTTATTTGCATTTTTAATTTACTAACCTATGCAGGACCCTTTAAACGCCGTATGTGAGACGAGGTGAAAATAAATTGTGATAGTTTAAAGTTGCGATATACGGCGGTTAAAAGGTAAACATGGTCATCTGTTTATTTTATTTATAAGTTAATATAATCTGCCCAACAAAATATAGGTTTTCATTATATTTTTTTTTTTCTTGGCAGATGTACAGGACGAACACATCTGATCGCCAGCAAGGCATTCTTCAAAGGCAGAAAAATAATTATAAATATACACCTAAGATAGTATTCTATTACATAACACTGATTGTCAGTTTTTTTTTACAATGAATAAGAAGTTAAAGTGTTCTTACATAATTAGACACCTATATTTATTTGTTTTTAAGAGATTCCGAAGAGTGAACTTAGATGAAGTTAATTGAACGGGGTAATTGTAAAAGCGAGAGAGGGCGAAGACGCCGCCGCTGCCGCGTGCCGCGTGCCACGCCGCAGCGCCGCAGCGCCGATCGCCGATGAGGTCTGATAACCGCCTGACACCACATTATCAACGCACACGTCAGGGTTGCCAGGCATAATACGATAATTTGGGCTCCGGTGCGATATACGTTCCAAAAGTCCAAAAGTTCGATAATTTCATCCCTTTGATGATGCAACATAAAAAGTCTAGTACCTGAAGCAAAATGTGCCACTGAATCAGAGATAGGCTACAATACAAAATTTTCTCTAAACTGTTATCTGTTATTATTTATCACAAAAATGCTCACATTGAAAACAGATTTTTGTGCACATTAGACAAAAAAATGGTTTTCTTTGAAAACCTATATCGGCTTTTAAGCTTTTTTTGCAAGTAAGTTTAGATAGTGCTTCTTGATAGGCGTGAGATTTTTCATCGATACGACAATTTTGACACTCAAATGCGATAAGGCCTGGCAACCCTGGCATACACGTACGCTCGGAACTAATCTTTATTTTATGTGAAATAATAGATATCAATAAAGTTGTTGAAAATTTATTGTATATTGATCGTTGCTCAGTATAGTTAATTAAAACAAAAATACAAAACCGAAAACTGTTAATTTTGAGATGTGATGTGGTCGTTGGATTCGATGCAATTATTAGGTACTTAAATAGAGAGATTGATCAAAAATGGGTGGTACGTTTATAAACCTACTCGTATCTCTGTTACTTTCTGTACTCTGTTGAGTACCTGACGAACAATGTAGGTGAGAGGTAGCCGACCGCCTTCCCACTTTAGACTTTCTTTATAGGTTAAGCAAGTTGTACCTCGTAAGACCATATCTATTATCTTTATCTCTTGTTTGTTCCACTGTATCTATTTACACTGTATTCTACTAAAACCTTTATGTTCTTGTTTATTTAAACATATCATAATTATTGGAGAATGAATCGCAATTGCCATTTAGAGTCGAACGAACCACTCGTAGTTGATTAATATGTTCACTTGGTATACCTTTCTTCAGCTCTACTGCAGTGATATTCATGTCATAGACTAAATATTAGGTATTATTATATTTTTACTTCATTTGGTTCAGTCATGAATTCCTTCAGTTATTTTAGATGAATTTGTATACCTAAATATAATTATAATTTACGTGTCCCTGAAAGTACTCAGGACTCAGATCTCAGGTAGATATAATAAAATAATTATCGCAGCACTGCCACTTAATTAAGTATAATTTAGGTTACGTATGTTAAAATAGATTAGTATTTTACACACTATCATTTACTTTCACCTGCAGCAAAACAGTCTTAAAATCGAATGGGGGGAATTAGTAGGTACTAGGTACACATTTGATTTACAATAAAATATATCAGTGCACATAAATAATGTTGATGTTGATTAAAAGAGCTCCGTAACGTCCAACACATATACCTATTGCTATAACCCGATATGATCGAGATATTTTTTATGTTGAAATAAATTTGTAATAGCTAAGTATTTAAGGGTTTTTTTCATTTTATTCACATCGTTAGCCTCAAACTAAACCCTTTTTTAGTGAAAGCATTTTTGGAGAATGTCTTTTTCACAGATACTCGTAGTTTTATTTTAAACTCATAACTGGGATATAGAGGCAACCCGGACAAAACTAAACTTTCCACGAATAAACTAAAAACCAATCAAGCTTGATTGACTTTTCATATTTGTAAACTGCTGCGAAATGATCAAAGTAATTTCTGAGAACTGATTCATATTTTTTAATGTATTATATTAAAATGCATTTTTATGAAGTATATCGTTTAAAACAAACAAATTTTCTATTTAATTTTATGCCACATGCCCAGAGATAGGGCTCTTACTGAAGTGGTTTGTTTTGAAGGCCCACGTTGGTTCAATTATTACTACTGAGTATTAAATAAGTAAGAATTATATTAGGGAAGTCCCTTATTGACTATCACCGAGATGGAGCGGTAGGAGCTAGCTCCATTTGAGACAGTCTATTTCAATTCTAAGGTGCGCTGCCGGTCTCTTAATTATATCGTTATAATCGAATTTACTTTTATTAAAAAGATATCCCTTCTTGGTTTAATTTTTCCAGATATACCTATTCCAAAGGCAGCTGATTTAGCCATTTTATTGTTTAATTAAGGTAGTTTGGAGAACATTTATAAAACTTATAAAACATATAATATTTTGAAAGTAGTCAAGCTTAGGCGGGCCTTTTTCGGAGCAGGCACCTCATTTGTTCACATATGTATGTTATCGATTGCCCTTGGCATTGGTAATACATATATCATTTGTAATATTTTTAAAATAAATATATGTAACGTTCCTGAACATAAATCAAATACTTAACTTCGCGGACTCATCTGAAATCTTTATAATAAAAATAAATAAATACATTGGGACTTCATTAATATTCCCCTAGTTAACCGACGGTATATTCAATATTTTACAAGAGGTTACTTTGATGAAATTTGAAGTTTTTGATTATATTGGAAATGTGTCAGCTTTGTTTCAAGATATACTTGTAGTAAGTAAGTAAATATTCTTTATTGTACCAACAATTATACATTTTACACACATGTAAAACTACAAATAAATTTTAAAGGAAAATATAACCAGGAGGCCTACCGCGAACCACGTTCGACGTGTTGCCTCTCTGTCGCACTTGTAAATTCGTACGTAAGCGTGATAGGGAGGTAACACGTCGAACGTGGTTCGCGGTAGGCCCTTAGGTAACAATAGGCGGAACAAGATAAATTAACTATTAATCGCTAATTTTGCCTAACGGATATGCATAGCAAATTTTGTTCAATAAGTAAAATTGATACGGCAAGCACCTCAGTTATTGCTAACCCAAAATTGTAGTTTTTATTTTGAAAACACATTTTAATAACACGTTTTACAGAAACTTCACTTGGAAGCCGGAAAAATAAATCACAAAAACCTGTCTAATTGTCATTTATTTTCCATTGTATATCGTTGCCCCGCATACAATAGCAGTATAATTTTAGTATAAAATAGCCAATGATATAGCCGAGGGATATCACTAGTAAAATTTTAATCAGAAGTACGAGTATACTTTCAGTGTTATTAAGGTAAAACGTTAAAAGCCACGCAATCGCCAAATCTTCGGTCACAAGTATCGCGCGGCGCGCCATATCTATTGTTCCTGCCTGATTTCCTAGCTTTACGCCTCCTCTTAATTCAGGGCTCGGTCAAAATAATATTCAAAAAGGGTCGGCCGACAATTTTTTTTAGAATATCCCGGGGTTTATCGATAAGCGATTGTCATCTTGGTTATAAATTAAAAAATGCCACACAAGTAAAACCAGTACAAACACACTGCCAAAATGGAGATAAATTCATAATGTTCATACTACCTAAATTTGTCTAATATTAGGAGAATACGATGAAATAGTTTACATTAATAATAGCATTTTAATCGTACTAAAACAGAGATGCCCCTTGTTTAGACTGTTCTGCTCTAGAGTGGATAAGGTAAGTGTTGACACTTGCCTCCCATCTGAACATTCGTCCATGTCAACACGACTCGCCGCATGCAACAGGTAGGTTACCTGCCTTCATGCCAACTTAGACTGTAATCAATAATAATTATAAAGGATAGACTTCTAACAAACTATTAGTCGCTGATATTACTTGTTAATGTTGTGCATTGCCAAAACAAAAAATCCGTTAAACCCTGATAGTTTGTTAGAGTATTGCCGTCTCCTTAAATAATGTATATTAATAATATGGCTGTGAGCAAATTGTAGACGTTTAAAAATTCGTAGCCCTTTAACAATTAACTTCTGCGGAGAAAGAAGACCTCTCGTTCGAAAATAAGTTGGCTATATTCCTTACTCTTGCTGCCGATCTGTTTATTAATAACTAGTAACTCATAGGTTCCTAATACTAGCAATGGCTTGAAAAACCTCACGGCCGCTGGGCTGGACAAGGGGGTGATATGTTTTGAACAAATTTTAAGCACTTGAAGAAAATTTCTACTGCATTTTGCCTGTACTATTTAAAAAATTATTACACGAAGAAATGCATTGCCACTTGAAACATCTGTCTTGAAATACACATATTTATGACCTAAATCAAAATATAAAAATAACGTCAACATTTATTGACAGTGCTTACAAACTGGGGCGGGGTGACTTTCTTTTTTCTTAAACATGCTGAAAACGGAAAGGGCCCTATTTTTAACCAAGCATCAATGTCGTATCGCTGACTCCTAGATATATATATATATATATATATATATATATATATCTCAAACGACATGACACAGCCACGGCGGAAAATAATGGAATGGGTTTCATTATTGTCCGCTGTCCATGCGCGGTGCTGGCGCCAGCGTTTCGCTGCTCGTGATGCTGGCCGCGCAGTCGCACACACCGCGGAAAGTATGCCCCCTGCATGTCGTTTGAGATGTGTATCTTATTATATTATCTCTATTGTGAAGTGCACTTTATGTACTACGAGCTCAGCCTATACGTTACTTGCCGTCCCTCGGCAATAACAGTGTACACCGATTTATAACGTGTAGTCCAACTTCGAACAAAACAATGTGCAGATCTCGTGTAAAAGCTAATGAATGACGACGCGACAGATTTAAGCATGTTTATGCCTGGGCGGACCGTCGCAAAAAATATTAGTTAGTCATTTTTTTTTATTACTAAAGACATTATTTATGAATTATTTTTTAGTTTTATACTCGGCAGGTGGCGCTGCAGTCGGATTTTTGAATTGACGTTAAATTATTTATTTTTAGTTTTTTCTATGGTAAAAACATAGAATAGTATGTAGGTTTTACACATGTAAAACCTACTTACTATTCTATGTTTTTACCGGAATTGAAATTAAAAAATAAAAGAAATGCCTTGGCACAGCTATGCGTCTGAGATTTTGTATTTAGAAGGCAATATTTTCAAAGGCTATTCTTCCTCTCACTAGAGCTAAAGTGCTCACTGAAAGTTGGAAGGTGACCCGAGCGAGCTCCCGCCCGCCCGGTGATAGCTGCGAGTGTAAAAATATCTTCCGTAGCGCCCAATGCCCGTCCCAAAACCTTGTACTTGATCATTTTGGTTCTCTATCATGCAAATTTCAATTTTGTTAATTTAATCGCTTCCTGAATTGTTCAGATATTCTAATGCGTTCCCCTGGCGTCTAAATTTAAATTGTAAAATTGTAGAACCTCGATTTCGAGTTTTGGTACAAGAAGTGACAAACTGTGTGTTAATTTACAATTGACTTACACTTACCTACTTAAATGTATTAAGCAATTGTCGGTGAAATATTTTAAACAACACTGCTATCCAGAAAAGCACAGTGCGAGCCGGTGTTTGTTTGCAGTCTGCATGTTTATAGTTGTGTTAGATGTGCCGCGCAAGACAGTGCTGCGTGCCGTGGCTTGCAGTGTTCTTTATGGATAGTGGATAGAGCACCTCGTAATAAGCGTAGTTAACTCAATTTTAAATGTCACTTTAGTATTTAAAAAAGATTTGACTGCATAGAATTTAAAGAATTACGTTAAGTTATAGTCACTTTACAATATTGTTGTCTCAATCGTTGTACATAATTGTTTTAATATAAAGTTTAATATACGTATAGTGATTCGTTAATATTCTAAATTTTATTAACACTTGGAGTACTTTCGATCTATTTGTGATCCCATCGCTGAAGATGACTTGTTGGTGTTACGTTTCATCTCCACGGATGGGCTAGACTCATTTCTATAGAGTACTTACTAGGATGTTAGAAAATGTCTTATTAGGCTTTGTAATTGGTCAGCTTTACTTTCCTGTGATCTGTACCTCTGATTGGATTGGACGTCTCACCGAATACCTAGTCATCACTGTGTAAATAAAGAATCATCGAATGATCTGAATGTAACACTGTTTATTATTTAATTACCCTCTCCATCGTTAATTACTTTAATTTATCAAACATCTAAACAAATGTAATACTTATAACTATCATTCTAGGATTGGTAAGATATCGATGATAAATAAAGAGCTGGCTTATGCTTTTACACCAAATAATAAAATCTGGAGAGTCTAGCAGATGGAGTCATTATTCAAAGCTTACTGAGAAGACGTTAATTACGTGAAGTAAGGCACTTCTCTCTAATAGACATTCCTTTTCTACTTTACTAGGGACTGGTTGAATAGCTACTTACTGTATCATAGTCCATTATTCTTATTAGAACTTAGCTATCAAACTTAACTGGTAAAGTTATCATCAGTGATCGGCACGGAGGGTACCACGCCGCGATTCCGAGTTGAAGTCTGATTCAAAAACTCGTAAATAATCTTATTTATAATAACACGCAATTGAATTGCTTTTTCAAACAAAATGCTGGCATATGAGTCATTTCCGTTCATGTTCATATTAAAATTTATTTAGGAATCCCGCGGTGTGGCACCGTCCGTGCCGATCACTGATTATCGCTTAGGTGACTACAACTTGCAATATCAGCTAAGTACCCACCTAATAGTCCAATAAAGAAATATAAATCCTTAGGTCTAAACTTTTTTTAAACTTAACATCGTCTGCGAATGTTGGGGCATCCATGGAAATCTATTCCCACCGACTAGCATATCACACAAGTCGCGAGTCTTCATATATCAGGAGTGACTTGGCACACTGACACGCGCAAGTCGCGGCTAGATTTGCTAACCGTGCTGACACATTCGACGCGCCGCTTTTTATTGTGTATGTATGTAAGTAGTACCTATGTCGGTCAGTCTTCACCATAAAAAAATATAAGTAAGCATGGAGCACTCCAGTGAGCGAATGCGACATCGCTTTATTACGTACGTGCAGCGTTGTCTTACTTAGGTAGACATCGGAGCGGCATGGTGTGGGTGAATCCACATAAAGGCATCGTTCGGAGTCAGACTGCACCAGCTTTCCTGCTGCAGTATCGCGGCACGGAATTGCTGTCGACGGCACTACTGCCATAAATGTTAACTATCCGGGTACCGACATCGTTTTTGATATTTGAGCAACAATGCTGTCAGCAGTAATATCGCGCTGCAACACTGCTGATGTCCTGCAGTAATTCTGCCGACTGAATTACTGCAAGAAACATCTAATTTAATATAAATAACCCTACAAAAATTTGTGCATTGGTAAACATTCATAATCATTTCCTTCACTGATGGCTAGTTTAGCGGCGAGGTCCGCTTCCTCGTTACCCATTAGGCCTATATGTGAGGGTACCCACTGCATCACAACTTTTTTATTCGCAGCTTGAATCTTACCGATGGTTTCCAAGATGGTTTTCTTGAAAATTTCCGACTTGTTATCAGACTGTGGGAAAGATTAAACATTTTATCAGTAGGTAGGGGAGACCGAGGTGAGTTAACACAGCGTCCATATCTCGTAAACTATACACGCCATAAGTATGGCTCCCAAGAAAAAAAAGATTAATTTTCCATTTAAACCAACTTCATCACAGATGGTTTAGGCCTTAGATGAGCAGTTAAGATTTTACAGCGCTAAAATATAATAAAATAATGCTCAAAGTAAGTCTTCATCAGTTTATATTTTTTTCGATATACATTTAAAGCAATCTGGCAGTGCTAAAAATATCATATATTTGGACTTATCAACGATTTTAAGGAAAGTCCATGTTTTGTAAACTAAAAGTGCAAAGCAGTGTAAGAATCTGAAAAATACAAATGTGAGGTATGTTGAAACATTTGTTGCAATTTATCTCGTCGATCCCTATGGGTCGAATTGTATCTGCAAGGCTCCCGAAAATCATAAGATTCGGCAACCATCGAGCTGATCTGATGATAGAGACAGGATGTGGCCGTAGGAACTCAGATGTAAGTAACAAGGCAACCTAATTGTTTGGGTAATGAATATTAGTTGACTGTGGGAAGAAAGTACAGACAGCGATAAAAGCTTGTACCATAAATGATTTTTTTCCCATAAACTTACGTATTTCGTATTACTTTTGGTGCTAACCTTGCTTTGAACTTTTCCATTGTTCATTGTGATGAAATAAAGTACTAAAGTAGACAACAACTAACGGAATTCATAGGAATTCATAACAACTATCGGGATAGCACCCCTGCAATACACTTTAATTTACAAAACAAAGTTGTTCGTACAGTCTGCCAAGGAAAATTAAGAGCTCATCAGAGCTCTTTCATGAAGCAAAAACAAACAACAACTGGCTTCCAAAAAGCTTGTAAAAATGGAGAAAGATCCAAAGTACGTAATTGTGACGTTGATAGAAGAAAGCAAACCCATAAGATTAATGCTACATTGTCCACAATTTCCATTTAACGAGCGGTGGTACAAAATGGAATCAAACCTGAACGATCTATTTCTTTTGACAATAATTGGATTCTCGTTTTTCCACAGTCACGTCCATCAGACGAACGAAAAAGGGAATCAAATTGCAAAGCGTATCAGATCATCATCGTAACCTCTGCTTCGGATAAGCCGGGATAATTAGATTGTAGCTGATCTAATTTCACTTGGTATTGATGAAAATTGTATATAGAGGAACTTTCAGACATTTTCTTTCGGTAGGTACGGTCAGCACCAAATAGTAACAGCCTACGTGGCCAAGTAATATAATATAATCCAATGGTAATAAAGTGAGTAGCAATATTATTTGGCCATTTTTGCTGTCGCTATTAATGAATACAGTACCGAAAAGTAAATCGGCAGAATCGGCATATATGGCAATATCGATTATTCTAAGTTTTTCGTAATTCCTGCTTTGTTCAATATATTAAATTACTTATCATTGTTATAATTACTATTAACGCCGGGAATCAACGTGTTTCCTACAAATTATGTGTAGTACTAGTATTTAGTTAATATGACTGCTAATGGAAATCTTTTAAATGAGCGTGGGTTTATGAAACAAACGAATTGTGTTTCATTATTGGATCGCACGGGTATTTTCGTGCCTAATTATGTACAGATAGATACGCTGCTATATCTATACACATCTTATAATTTCCAGATGATGTGTTCAGGAAGTCAGGGACCACATGTTAAGAGCGGTATTGAGGCATCGTTGCTCTGTTGCGGATATCAGAAAGCATCTCCGAAATATTGCTCACTCATTTCATTATACACTTATTGATCAAGCAATAATTGATCGCCATTTATTGATCAAGCAATAGGTAAGTAATTTTTTCAGCGATGTTTATAATTTGAATGTCTGAAAAACAAAAGAAACTGTCTGAAGGTACTAAGTACTAACTACTGTATTTTAACGAGTAAAATGTTCGTACAACAGCTATACATGTAGTAAAACAAGGCGAGTATCTGAGCAGCAATAAACAGGTTGGCGGAGTTTGTTTAAACCCCGTCCAGGATAAACAGCCGTCCCGGCAAGTTGTTTTAATCGCCGTAGCAATTATTCTCCCCGCTTCCCATTAGAGCCGACAACGGGGCATACTGCTGCAAATAGAGTAGCGGAGACAATTTGGAGATAAGTATTGTTACTACCTAGAAACGGCTAGGTATATGTAGAATCGATGCAATTTTCAGTCAGTAATTACACCAAGGATTAAAGGTACTCGAGGCCCAGAAAAATAAAAAATATGTCTCCAGCGGCTGTAGCACGGTCGCATTCTTATCATTGTCACTTTTTTATACCTGTCACGTTCTAACAAGTGGGTAAGTGCGAAAATGACAGGCAAAGTTACAAGTGATAAAGATATCACCTAAGTCCATACCACCGGTCGCTGCGTAAATTTCGGGAATGACAAAATCATAATGGAAAAATGTGAACACTAGAAATCGTTGGGTGTATGACCCAAACTAAATAAACTATCAATAGGTATATTTTATGATATTCTTCGCGTACAAGACACGATAGTAAATGTATCTATTGCAAATGATTGTTGCAGCGTCGGGTAGGGGGTAGCCGGATAGGATCGAGATGAATGTTGCGTGCGATACCTATTGTATGTAAGGCTTGGGTTTGTCACTGGCGTCAGAGAGACTGAATCTATTGCCTGTTGCAAAATTAACTAAATCTTCAAAAAATACTTATTTATTACTTACGTTATTACGACAACGGACTTGTCGATATGTTTTTATACACTTATTTAAAAATTTAACATGCCAAATGTGTTGCAGTTCGAGGTATGTGTAATATTTTCCTAACTATTCAATAAAATGTCGAATGAATTTGTTAACAAAATTTGAAAGGAGTTATAGCGTGTGTTTTACCGGTTAAATTCACTTCGATGCATTTTTTTAACGAGGGCTTATCATTAATGTTAATTGCATAAAATACACTATTAATACCTATTGAAGATAGTCCATCGTATTGAAATATTAGTATAGATAGTAATCATGATGCTTCCTCCATTATATTTTCAGAGACTTTACGTCGCTGACTCATTTATTTTAAAAATCTTGTAACAATACGTTTATACAAATACAATATACATTGGTGTATTGTTTCAAGTTTCGCAATCCACTCAAATATGAATACACAAGAGAAAGTTACTTCTCATTTAAGACAATTTCTTCAAATACAGGCTCTTTGATCCAGCTCACAATATGAATTTTAAAAATACAAACAACTTACAACTTACTAAGATATCGGCCCAATTTCGAAGTTGTAAGAGGAAGTTGGCCGTGTGCCTCTTTGTGCCGTCCGTCGCAAACCTGACTGCCTATTTGGGATTCGTATATTTTCTGCGCTGTTCTGAAATTTGCATTAATTTAAGTATGGCTAATACGTTTTATATTTTATCCAGAAGTTTGTAACTTTATTCCTCATTTATTTTGTGTATCATGATCATGACAATTTTCTTTGTAATTGGAATGTTTTTCCAGCCTAAGTAACTTTTCGCTGACCACCTGTGCTGATCTTGATCTTTTACTAACTGAGAGCTTCCGCGCTATGATTCATTACATTATTTACATTAAGGCTGCATTTCCACTAAAGATGTGCGAGGATGCGGTGCGAGCAATGTGTTCGTTAAGAACCAATACCATGTTGCTCATTAGAGCGAGCGAGCGAGGATAGGTAAATAAAGTGATTCTATATATTGATTCGTACCAAACATATCCCTCGCTACGCATCCTCATACATCTCTGGTGGAAACGCAACCTTTTGATATAACAGCAGTCACAGTATCTACACTCAGAGGCCCTCAATGGCCATTCGTTACTCGCTACACGGATTATATACCTGTATGATTATGTTTCTTAGGATTCAATGTTTATACATACGATTAAATAAATGTAGTCCATATCTACATATAGATCCAATAAAGGTCATAAGCACCTTTTCAATTATCTAGTTACATCTATTAGCTAAAACTGTGTATTATTTAACTAGTACCAATAAATTCCTAGCATATAACTACTCCCCTAGGTCTAGAAATAGTTTCCACTTTATAAATTCTGCCATGTTACAGGAAGAGCCGCATGTTTATTCGTATTCTATTGTTCAGCTCTGAAAATGTTGAAATAAGAAAAGTAGGTCGCATATGTTTGAAGAATAACCGTAGGAGGTCAAAATCTAACCAATTTGATTCGTCATATAGTATAAGAAAGACGGCAAACACTCGCAGATGGTTGCCAATAAGGGCCCGTATTTACCCATCTCGACGACAGAATCGAAATGTAACGAATTTGTCTCAAAATCTCCAATATACGGCCGATGCTTGTGCGATAGGTATCGTCGTTGGACGAAAATAAACATTTAAAATACGTAGTACTGTAGTAACGGCACCAATCATGAAACATTCACAAATGAAAACAATGTTTTTATTTTTCTATGGCGCCATTTCTTTTAGAACTGATCGAAATTAATGAAACGTCAAACTTAAGCAAGTTGTTTTAAATAGGTACTTACTTATTTTACATGATTTCATTATTGGCGCCGTTATAGCAGCCGTTTGTGCAATCGCTCTCCGAGTCCAGTATAATCATGTTTTCAGAATTCTGATGGGGCTGTCACCGTTCTGCACCGCCTCGACCAACGGACAGACGGTTTCCATGCTATCTTGCGTAAGCGTTCAGCGTCCTTAAAGCAACGAGCGAGAAGCAGTCCTAACAGCCTTCTGAAAGTAGAGGTATCATCCTATAGATACGATTGCCGAATATGAATGCATCTGGTGGCTTTGACTTCGCGACCTGTATGTTTTTAGTTTAAGGTTAATTAGTAAATTAGTAAATACTGACACTATAAGTACTAGTTATTAGGTACTTAACTGAGATAAACTAATGAAATCTATGGATTCTAAAGACTGAAATAAATGATTATTTCATTTTTATTTATTTATAGAGGTGTTTACCTTACATACATATTACGGATTATTTTATTTCACACAATAGCTATTGATTCGCTTTTTGTATTAACTCTCCATTCTCAAATAAAATAAATAAATAAATGTTATAGGACATTATTACACAAATTTACTAAGTCCCACAGTAAGCTCATAAGACTTGTGTTGAGGGTACTTAGACAACGGTATATATGATATATAAATATTTATAAATATCTCATCACCCGAATAAATGCCCTTACCAGGATTTGAACCCGGGACCATCGGCTCCGTAGGCAGGGTCACTACCTACTAGGCCAGACCGGTCGTCAAATAAGGACATTTACACTTTACATTATTCTAGAAAAACAGAACTATGCGTCGATACACACTACTCATAGTAAATGAGCGTAAACAATTATTTGGTCTCAGTCACAACGAATAACAAGATAACAAGGAACAAAAAACAATGAGAGTCTAGTGGCACATCGTTGCTGAATCAGCCTACAGCCATTTCAGTTGTAATAAGAGGGCAAGGATATTTGGCAGAGAACGGCGCTTGCGGTCAAGCGCGCTACAGTATTTATGACGGCTTTTATTTAGTCCCTTGATGAAATTGTTGGAAAGGTCACAGCCAATAATTTTCTGTTTCTCTAACTAATAATTAGATGTACTTATCTAATATTCAGAATCTCTTGGGAATAGAGACTAGTAAGAAAGAGGAAAATAATGTAGAATAAATTGCCAATAATAAGTACTTAAATATTTAGCTACTTTGCCACCATTGACAATAAGAGGTCAATGTTTGCCACACGTATTTTACGAACGTGACATTTGGCGTCTGGCAGCTATTTATTGCGTGCTCTAGGGGCCAATTGCCCCAATCACAATTGACTCGAATGATCAACAGTAATCAGCTGTGACTATGAAATATCCGATACAATAAAATTCTTCGAATGTTTTAACGGTAAAAGATGGTTTACAGCCGACCCTAAGAGTACATAGGTCATTAGTCATTTAGATAGAAAAACAGATATGAACGCAGATATTTTATGTTAGTGACTCGTCACCAACTCGTAGTTACTAAGTTAAAACCTATACTATTAAGAAAAGTATACAGAAATATTATGATTTCTAAATTAAAAATATGTTCATAAAGCTCATGGCTTATACATAATGTGAATTTGCGCGTTTTACAAAAAAAGTTTTTTTTCCGATGAAATATTTAATGTATGTAATACATATCATATATTATACCGTTAGAAATTATGACTTATGTAACTTACTCATATTTAGGGTAATGGTTTTGTTGGGAGTACTTTATATCTAATAAGAATACACGTCATGTCTGAGAAATCAAATTGCCTCCATTGTTTAGGTTTTTGATACCAGTTTTTGTTGTCAACAGCCTTGTAGTACCTACGGGCTATATCGTCATATTTATTCTACATTGAGGGCACCAAAAATTCATAATATAAGGAACTGATAACTTTGTATCTGCATAATTTTCAACATAGAATATAGTAAAACTAAGTAGAATAAAATGTATAATAAGTTTGACGACCGGTTTAGCCTTGTGGGTAGTGACCCTGCCTACGAAGCTGATGGTCCCGGGTTCAAATCCTGGTAAGGGCATTTATTCGTGTGATGAGCATGGATATTTGTTCCTGAGTAATGGGTGTTTTCTATGTATTTAAGTATTTATAAATATTTATATATTATATACATCGTTGTCTAAGTACCCTCAACACAAGCCTTATTGAGCTTACTGTGGGACTTAGTCAATTTGTGTAATAATTTCGTATAATATTTATTATTTATTTATTATAAGTTACTGTCAAAAATTTAATTTTCGACACAAACTTTTATCGCTGACTGTAATTATTTCCCACAAGCACTAATAGTCATCGAGACAATTCTAAAAACCCCAAACACAATTAGGTTGCGTTGTTCACAGAGTTCCTATGGCCACCTCCTGACTCCATCATCATATCAGCTTCATGTCATCATAGTTTGCATTGTCATCCGATTTACATATGTACGCAGAAATTCAGCTCAATTGGAAACCGGGAAGTCGGTCAAATTTAGCTTCCAAGTTTGACCCACACTAACATACATATTATACATAAAAGCAAGTTGAATAAAAGCTTGTAAAAATAATCCATAGACTCATTATCATTAATAGTAATTATTTGTAAGAAAATCGAACTGGAATTTAAGCAGGACTAAGGTTAAATTTTTCTTATTTTCTGATGTAATATAATATTCAGGGACGTCAAATCTCGGCGTGAGAAATCAAATGGGCGGCCAATATCCAAAAAAAGAAACCTGGAAATGAACCGATCGAGTGTAAGCCAACGGTCGACGTTCGCAACCGGGCTTTACATAATCTTGCCATCTGGCAGCTGGTCTTTCTTGGAACTCTCAAAGCAAACGTCAATTTAACTTCAAAATGCTATCTAGGTAGAATCGATTCAACAAGTTCCTAAGTAGGCTGCCATTTTAAAGCAAGCGAACGAAAAATGTAACTTTAAGACCGTTTTCTAATCTATTTTTAAATTATTAGAATTATTTCTGTTTATAAACATATTATGTCAGTTCGCGATTAAATCTGTTGCATACAAGTCAACTGCATTGTGTTATTATTTTCACCACACGAACTGGTAAAGGTCCTCTTGATTGTTCAAAAAAGAATGAGAAAGTTGCATTTTATCCACATGTGTGGCAAAGTAATCAGATGCCAATTTTGAGTTGTTTCCTTATGTTAGCTGGTAGAATTTAATTTTAAATGATGATAGAACAAATTTATTATCTGTAAAACTGTTATTACTGCGTGATAATAACGTTAATATCGATTTAATAATAACATTCAAATATCGAACATCACTGAAAACAAAAGAATATGATTTGACTCATTTCTAGCAGTCCCATTCATCTTGCATGTATCGGGAGCTCAATAAAAACAATATAAAAGCTAATCACGGTTTATATCCCGATCGATTTAAGTGTACTTTTTTTTAATTAATCTTACAATAAAAATAAATAAATAAAATAAAACATGATATCTGCGCTACCGGGCACGCACTTCCGTCTCGCTCACGTTTACGCTCAATGAGAGTGAGAGAAGAACACGCACTTATTAGGCACGCACTTAATGACATTAAATGTCAACAAACAGCCACAAACATCAAAAATCCATACCTAACTACAAGCAAAAGACGTCGTTTTAACGTTTTGGAAAAAAAGAAAATTGCTGTTTTTCAAAAACGTTTTCATCTTATTAAAACGACGTATTTTTCTTGTAGTAAGGTATGGCTTTTTGTATCATATGAATATGAAGTTACGGCACCCTTCTTTCTCTAGTCTGACATGCACTTGGCCGGTTTTTTTTAATGTACGGGTACTAATATACGAGGGCTAATCCAAAAGTTGTTAGTTGCTCCGGCTCTACTCATGCGATGAAAATTTTATTTATACTTTTGTGTGGGATTTTTCAGTACTTATTAAAGTGGTGTAAATACATTTTTAGAAAAACATAATAATTAGTATATATATATATATATATATATATATATATATATATATATATATATATACATATAAGATTATTTATTTATACATTGGAAATAGCAGAAGGAACATAATAATTAGTCCCGGGTAAATTTAAGTTCGATTTTCAAAGATTTCAAAGATACGAAATTCATTTAATTGTGCCAAAATTGCCGTTTTTTCTAAGCAATTCGTAACTCCATACAAAACAGCTTTCAGTTAAAAATATATAATAAAAAAACTATTTGCATTAATTAAAAAAAATTGATGGATTGGAAGTAGCATTGAAATATCCCTCATAATAGTATTAATATTTTTTTTATCGCATGAGTAGAGCTAGAGCAACTAACAACTTTTGGATCAGCCCTCGTAGGTACTAATAAAATAAATTGAGCGTAAGTGAACGTTAGTTGGATCGAGTTGTTGAAGGTTGGTTGGAGAAAAGTTAGTTGGATGGAAGGGAAATATTCTTGTGGAAATATAATTTGTACTGATACTCCACGCGCGTTTATCAGTGCAAACTATATTTCATGAATTAAACATATGCCAATTGCACGTTACATACGGTGGATGTATTAAATGGGTCAATCAGAATATCAATTACGAGATCCTTTGCTGCTACCCGTATCCCGGAAGGCCTTCCCTAACTTTTCTACTTACATCAATAATCATCATCATCATAATTTTTTTTTTTTTTTTTTTATGGAGGATAGGCAGGCGTTTGACCACGATCACACCTGATGGTAAGTGATGATGCGGTCTACGGTGGAGCACGCTTACCTATGAGATACCTATTTACTCTAGCCTTGAAGAGATTCAGATTGTACTCATACGGAAACACAGACTCGGGCAGGGCATTCCACTCCTTGGCAGTTCGCATAAGGAATGTTGAAGCGAAACGCTTCGTGCGTATTTGTGGAATACCTACCATGAAGCGATGCCGAAGTGCCGATTGTCTGGTAGTCCGATGGTGAAATGGGGACGGAGGAATAAGGTTGTGCAATTCCTCAGCACACTCTCCGAAATGTATCCTATAAAAGATCGTTAGGCTGGCAACCTTGCGTCGATGCTCCAGACTTTGAAGTCGAGCATTCGTCAGATCGTCGTCATTAATAATTGTCTTGGCCCTCCTCTCGACTGACTCGAGCGCCTCAAGCTGGTATTTGGCTGAACCATCCCACAGATGTGAACAGTATTCCACACACGATCGGACTTGTGCTTGGTAAAGGTCGAGCAGCTGCCTAGGTGTAAAATACTGCCTCACCTTGTTGAGGATGCCCAGCTTTTTTGCTGCTAATTGTGCTTTCGACTCGATGTGCGGGCCGAAGTTGAGTTTCGAAGTCAGCGAGATTCCGAGAAGCTCAAGATGGTCGGTTATCGGAAGGGATACATTTCGGAAAGTAGGAGTCAGATGGAATGGACTCCGTTTAGCGGAGATAAGACACGCCTGGGTCTTACTAGCATTGAACGAGACCAAATTGGCTTCACCCCAATCGGACACTGCCTTCAGTGACACGTTCATGCGTTCGACCATAGCCTCTCTGAGTGACTGTATTTGGGCTCCATGGGCGAATTGTATTCCTAGAGTTTTAAAAAATATTTACTGCAATTCTGATTCCGTTATTAAGTCCAACTCAGGATAGGGTTATCAAAGCAAATCAAAGAAAAATCATTAGATAAGATTAAGAGTTAGTTTCATGCACCGCATCCGGGTGGGACGTTTCGCGCATTAATATATGATATAGGGGTGGTCCACGTTGGTATAGAATAAAAAATATACTTTTAATCTTATCTCCACAAGGCTCCTTTTGTAGGTACTTTAATAAAGTAGTAATCTATGTACCAAATTTTCAATCATTTGCTCATAATTTACTGGTCACTCACATTGCTCTAGAATTTGATATCTCATACAGTCGCCATCAGATATATAGGAGCGGACAAGGCGGTCACAAGTATCTGAACACATCTCTATTGTCAAGGCTTTAGGGTGCGTGTTCAGATATTTATGAGCACCTCGGCCGCTCCGATATATCTCATGGTGACTGTACAATAGAAAGAAAACTCAAATTAATCCAACAATAAAAATGGCTGGCCAATATTTATTTAGTTCTAACTAAATATAAATATATTAAACCATTTAAACGTCTCCAGGTCTCCAATTCTTTTTCTTTGCTCAAGTTCATTTCATACACTTTAGTAGGTATTGCAGAATTGTTACATTTTGAGCGACCTCTAAATCATATTTGATAAATCGTACTTAAAATTGGTTTAAGTATATATTTTTATACGCTTTGATATAAAAATAACCCAATGGAGAGGCAACATTAGAATTTTTTTGGACCACCCTTGATATGTAAGTATTAGGTAGTGGGTTAGATAGTTAAGTAAATTATTTTATAGTAAATATGGTTCAACTTTAGTGCAAGAATAAGCACTTTCCGTGCCTATGTCGAAAGTTTAAAGGGCCATATGTACTATAAAACGTTGTACTATACACGTGCGAATAGGTGATTCGTGTCGATTTAAAACACTCCCTTCTGTCGTATTTTAATTTGTCGCCACGCGTTGCAAATTTCCTACTTTCCGCACTTGTATCGTAAATAACTATTGCCGAACCCTCTTCTTCTTTATGAAGGTGAGAGGTAAGGAAGAATAGAGCACTGATCCGTCAAAATACGGCAGTGTGTAGACTAACTGTAGATAAACCTCATATGTTTTTACGAACATGAAACACTACGTTCTCATTCCATTACTTCAACTTTGGCCATCCTCAGAGATGTCTCTGTAAACTGGAAACTCAATTACGGTCTTATAGACGTATATGTTTTTCATTGGCCTACTTAAAATAAAAGATAGTAAAAGGAAAATGTACAAAGGATTCCCATTACACTGTTTTCTTAAGAGGTACATGTATCCATCATTGGAGAGTCAGTATTCTGATATTTTTTTATCCGTTAAAATTACAAAGTAAAAATATCTGTCTTTGAGTCACTCAGTTTAACTGTTTTGATTTTTAGGGTTCCATAATCAACTAGGAACCCTTATAGTTTCGCCATGTCCGTCTGTCTGTCTGTCGGTCCAGGACTTTGGTCGTAAGTCCTAGAAAGCTGCAATCTGGCATGGATATAAAAATCAATCACGTCAATAAAGTGGTACAATAAAAAATATATTTTTTTAGGATACCTCCCCTACACGTAAAGTGGGGATGATTTTTTTTTTCGCTTTCACTCTATCGTGTTAGTTAATATCTTCGTAAATAATCGCTTCCAAAGAAAAAAAAGGCGTCCCCCTTCCACCCCTTTAACTTTTGAACCATGGGTCCAAAAAATATGAAAAAATCGTGCAAGTAAAGCTCAGTAAAAACTTTCAATGAAAAAAATAACGATCATGATCGGTTAAGCCGTTTTTAAGCTATCGCAAAAAGTCTTAACTTCTTATTACAGAAAAAGACGTACAAAGCGCCGCGAAGGTACTCCCTTTTGCTGACTGTACATGTACATCATCTTGTCAACTAATAGCCCCCGTTCAAGGCAGACGACTGTTCTGTGACGGATGTGTAAATGAGAAGAATGGTTTTTTTTCACATTTTCTTCTAAACATTTTTTTATTCCACTGAGAAAAAAATAATATTATGGAATGTTAAATTTAAGCTATTACAAATGTTACCCCACTTGACTTATGAATGAAATGAAATGAAATGTTTTATTCCACAAATAATTTTTCATTGGTATGTAAAATAAAATTAGACTATTTAAACTAAAACTTAGTAATTAGACTTTGAAATTTGCCCCCTTTTAACGCAGGTCATTTTCCATAGTTACTAAAAAAAAATACTTTCGATGTATTTGGGTTAGCGTTGTTCATGATTATTCCAAATTTCAATAGTTGTCGAGATATTTAGCGATGTGGCAGACGGACAGACGGACAGACGGACCGAGTCGCACCATGAGGGTTCCTTTTGTACAATTTACATACTGAACCATAAAAATGTAGGCGGCGCTAGGGTTTGACGTTCCAAAGAAAACTTGTATTTCGCGCCTTTTTCTACTGACAAAGGGTTTAGTATTTATTATATGAATTGGGGTTATTACTTATTAGACATGTTAACCGCAAATTTTTCATAATACAAATCCTCATAGGTATTTTCTGATGCTACAAAACAAATACCTAAATCCTTCTTTCTCTTACTTATAAAAAAAGTAACTTTGTAACCACGGAATGGAACACGCAACCAAACATAGCCACCCACATACAAGACCTTCCTTTTGGCTTGGCTATGGTAAGTTAAATAAACGGGCAAGAGCATGTCGGGCCACGCTCAGTGTAGGGTTCCGTAGTTACTCTTCCGTCACAATAAGCTAAACTGGAGCTTACAGTATAGTAAATTGTTAACCAAGGGATGAAACGGTACCTTTCACGCGAGTTAAACAAATAGGCAAATTTGCATAATCAGTACCTAATTAAAGTAAGTCTTTTTACTATGAAGGGGAAACTTTTTGCGATAACTCAAAAACAGCTAAACTGATCATGTCCGCTATAGTTTTCATTTAGTGTTTTTCTTAAGCTCTACTTCCACGATTTTTTCCATATTTTTTGGACTTATGGTTCAAAAGTTAGAGGGGGGGGGGACACATTTATTTTTTCTTTCGGAGCGATTATCTCCGAACATATTCACTTTATCAAAAAATCTTTGTTGAAGACCCCTATTAGTTTTGAAAGACCTTTCCAACGATACCCCACACTTTAGGGTTGAAGTGAAAAAAAAAATTCACCCCCACTTTACGTGTAGGGGAGGTACCCTAAAAAAAATTAAATTTTTAGATTTTATTGTACGACTTTGTCGGCTTTATTAATTTATATATCCATGCCAAATTTCAGCTTTCTAGCACTAACGACCAAGGAGCAAAGCCTCGGACAGACAGACAGACAGACAGACAGACGGACATGGCGAAACTATAAGGGTTCCTAGTTGACTACGGAACCCTAAAAATACCCAAGCTCCTGAAGACTCGTGTGCTTAAAGTGCAATAAAGACGTTTCCAACAGAAATCCCAACATAAATTCTGATAGAAACGTCCCTATTGCAGATACAGATAAAGCATAAGCACCCTTCTCTGATGGAAAGCCACAAATAGTTATCTAAGGTGTTTTTAAATAATCCTTCTACCCTATTTAAAAGTCGTGCTGTCTCATTACCGGGGTATGGTAATCCACTAGCCAAAAAATAGGTAAAAACTGTATAAACAGGAAGTATCTGAACATTTATAAGCACATTTGAAGCTTATTACCTATTTTTTAGTTATAAACACACGAAATCATTCCCGCATCCAAAAGATGCTCATTATATAAGTACTATTTGCTACATTCAAACAAAATATAGCTGTTGGAAACTAGTCCGGTGTTAATTTGTGTTTATGAAAAGCTCTTCAACTTGTCAGGGCTGCAAAGCTTTATCTACTAAGAACAATACCCACTTTCAAGTATTTATTTCATAAGCAAAGAATAAGAACCCATTTTAAAAAGAAAACAACAAGTTGAATAAAATATTAGAGAAGGTACATACCTACGGTAGTAAGGTAAGTGATTTCACATTAACGGAATTAAAAATTAAAAGGTTGTGTGCATTTTATTAGGTATTAAGATTAAGACACAAGTAATTAGCCCTTACAAACTACAATATAACTTCTACAATAGCTGCTATTCGTATGAATTGTTTTCCGGTAAGTATATCTTTGTGCGCGACCTAAATAGGTAGGTATGTCTTTTGTATAGTTTCTTATCTGTAGGTAAGAACCTGAAATGGGTGTACCGTTCTGTTATTGATAAATGGTGTATCGATACATTAGGGTCGGTCACGCGAACCGCGAATACAAGGCCAATAGTAAACGGAATGTAGGTTTGTACTGTACATTATGAATTATGACTGGTTCGCAGTGTTTACTATATTTTGCATTTAACGAATTATGAATACAAAATATAACGACTATCGACCAATTACCCTGGTACCTGTGTTTTCGAAGGTTTTTGAAAAGGTAATGCTAGCGAGAATCATTAGATTTTATAATAAATATAAAGTAATAAAGAAGGAGCAGTATGGGTTTCAGAGTGGAAAATCCACATCATTAGCAGCCTTCATGCTGGTAAAAAGTGTAATTGAACATGTTGATCAGAATACACCCACTTGCGTAGTCTTTTTTGACATGAACAAGGCACTTTGTTCCACACCAGAGACTTCTGTACAAATGCGAAAAATAAGGTTTGAGAGGTATTTATTGCTTTAAAATGGATTAATAGTTATTTAAGTGACATGCAACAGGGCGTTCAAATAGAAAATATAAGTAAAAATATACAGACAATTACTCGCTCCAATTATTTAAGAAATGAAGTTGGTGTACCTCAGGGTAGTGTTTTATACTAAAGCCGATTATTATTTTTATTACATATTAATGATCTACCTGACATTTCCAATCACCAGTATATACTCTTTGCTGATGACATTCTATAATTATTCCTTGTATAAATGTAACTACATATAATTATGACATTAATAATTTAATAAATCTTGTAATTAATTGGTCTAATAATTTAAATGTTAACTTAGATAAAACTATATATATTCAATTTTGTAACAGGAAAGAACATAACAAAATATGTGTTAAGTATAACAATCATTTAATATCTGAAACTGATCAGCATACATTTTTAGGAATGTTACTCGGTAAAAATAATTCATGGAAGCCTGAAATTGAAAAGAAATGTAAAAAAAATAATAGCTTTGTTTGTGTATAACACTACGAATGCTTTCAACTCTAATAGATATACCAACAGCTTTCCTTGCCTACCATGGATACGTAGCGTCAGTTCACCGGTATGGCCTTTTATTGTGGGGTAACTCTTGTGAGGTTGATAGACTGTTTATCAGCCAAAAAAAGTGCATAAAAGCAATAACCAATGCACCACCACTTACAACATGTAAACCCTTGTTCAAAGAACTCAACCTCCTTACTTTGCCATCAATGTTTGTACTAGAAGTAGGTAAATTTATAAAAACATATCCAGAAGTATTCACACAGTTAAAGAGTGGATGTAGTTTTAAACTAGGTACCCTACCAAACTTGTGCTGCCTAAAGCAAAATCTAAATTATGCAGCAGGAATTGTTACTGCATGGCAATAATAGTTTAAAACAACATTCCGATTGAAATAAGAGAATGTCCACAACCACTCTTCATTATAAAATTACATGAATGGCTTATGAACAAGCAATTTTACTCCCTACAATATTTGTCGTGTAAAGGTTTGTAGTAGCATGTTTTTAATAATTTCATGACTAGATATAGCTGAATTTATTTAGTTCGTAGTCATAGATATAGGTACAAGTACATTAAGATATATATTGCGTGCTAGATCTCGG
Source organism: Cydia pomonella (assembly GCF_033807575.1). Lineage (NCBI taxonomy): Eukaryota > Metazoa > Arthropoda > Insecta > Lepidoptera > Tortricidae > Cydia > Cydia pomonella. The sequence continues at coordinate 39,232,761 of NC_084703.1, forward strand.
CAGATTGTGATAAACTTTTGTAAATACTAACACCTTTTGTACTCACTTTCATACAATAAAAAATTATAAAAATTATGAATCATGAATAAAATATAAGATTGAGAGGGAAGGATAGCTTTCTGATCTTAACGAAATAACCGTAGTTTTTGTATGAAATTCCATTTCAGGAGAAAACGGTTTCCACTAACTTAGTCATTACAAATTACTTCGATTTTGATGTCGATCGCTTAAGCATATACGAGTATATTATGGGTTTATATATTTCGCTTTTAAAAAAAAAAAACATTATAAAACCTACAAACCTAGTTTAGATACTTAAACATTTTCTCTTTTTGTATGGACGCGTAATTGCTACACTTTCCTCTTAAGGGGCTCCCTGCGGTTTTCATTGATTTTTGACAAGTTTTGAGCCGTTACTCCTATATTTGCACTACAGATAGATTTATAAGACAAACAGCTATCGGTTCATCAATCTTTTATCTCCATTCTTGTCTACCGGATTTTGAAAAAAAAAATTCTTATTTTATTATGTTTTTTTTTAATTGTCCAAAAACACACCTTTTTCTCAACTCGATTGCTGTGAAGGATCTTACGTATACGAAATCTACATATTTGGATTGGTCTTTGACGTCTCTTAAAACTGGTCAGAGATTTTAATTTTGAACTAATTAATACAAACGCTATGGCCAGAAAACCAGTTTTTTGGCCTAAAATTGTTAAATTTTGATGCCAAATATCTCTAAGACAATGAATTTTGAAGTAAATATGGGATACTATATTACTTAAAGCCGTTGCTGTTGATATGACAAACTACAAAAACCATTACAAAACTAAGGGATTCAGATCGAAGGTCATTGGCGTTAGAGAGCCCCTTAAGCGATTAGTTTATAGATTTTGATAGGATAGGTTGGCAAAAAAATGGAAAAGGGTCCAAAGCAAAACACCCCTGATGAATAGTCAACCACTTACCTAGGCCACTATACACGGTGTTTTTTTAAAGTCCTTTAATTTGCATTCGTAAGCTTAACTTCAGTAGCTTTCTCAAAGAAACCGATATCCATCCATCGATATTGATGTATTATTTTTTTCTAATAAGACTTTTACGAGCGTGTACACTTGCCTTAGGGTCTGTTTATATATTGATTAGTGTTTAGTAATGAATGGACCCCGCAAGGCAAAAGAGGATCAGGCCGTCCGAAACAATCTTGGCGACGCACAGCGGCATCTGAGTTGATGGCAATCGGGCTATCATGGCCTGAGGCGAAGCACGCAGCCCAAGACAGAACGAGATGGCGGCACACTGTGGACGCCCTCTGCCCCACGCAAGTACTATCTCGGACGATCGATATTCGAAATGTCAATGATAAGTCATAGTTTTCAATTGTTTGGTAGATTTAAATATAATGTCCATGTAACAACAATGCTATTAATAATTTTGTATGAAAATTTAAAAAAAGACTGCCATCACTTTCCTTAAATGTACCTAGCCTTACCCCGAAATTAACGGAGTTTAAAAAAGCACCGTGTAGAACCACGTATGTCATAATGAATCAATTTGTTTATCGTCTACGACAGTGCATAATGAGTGTTGTATGTCATGTATCTAGTAGTCAAAGGGACAAGGTTCAACATGGCCTAGGAATCAACATGGTTGACTGTACTGTACTTGGACACACGATAACTCTATCTAAATAATACATTATATTTAATCATACAAAAAATATTTATCTACAGACATTTTCAACATATTGATGTTCATCAAAAGATTTGTATAGAACAAAATTAGGTAAGTACCTCAAAAAAACCTTACAAATTAGGTAGTACCTTATTTCTGCCTAAAACACTAGGTATCATTTCTAAAACCGATTATCAAGTGATACTAACAAATATGGTGGCATCGTGTATTTTTTGTAACATCAAATCCATTCTCTGAACTGGGTGCGTACTTACGTAGCCAACATGCCAATCGTTTCCGCTCCGTAGTGAACGAAACGCAACTGTCACTATCGCACCAATATGGAAGAGTGATAGTGATATACTGCTATAATTATCTGCCTGCGCCAGAGAGGCAGCCGCTCTGTTATGGAGCTCGGTTGGGGTTGCACAGTCGCAATAAAGAGACTGCATTTGCGTCTCGCGGTATTACCTATGCGTTTGAGGTGCACTAGCTAGAAAATTTTGCCATTATTATTACCAAAATCTATGTCACGCTACGATATATATATGTACCCGGATCATTTATTTTACTGTGTTGTCCATAGAAGAGACCTTATTCTAATATGTGTTTTTTCCCACTTGCCGCCACCAGTCTTAATTCCTAGAAATAGAAATAATAGAAAATGTCAGTCAATAATTGTAATCAGTCTGTCAAATAGTAATTAAACGTTACCCTTAAGGGATTCACTCATGGTACGATTCATCTTTGCAATCCGCCGTTACAGACCCATCAAAACTATGGATTGATAGTGTATGTTAATGTCGTTAACGATTTACTTAATTGAAGACGATATCTGAAATCGCCACAAAAACCCGTACAATGATTACGATGATGAATATTGTAACGGTGAATCGACATGGTGCGGCACTTTGCGATCAAGGATTTGAGTTTTGTCTCATTCTTGACGCAGGCCGATTTAATTTTTGTCTCATTCTTGACCAATTTCTCTGTGTGTTGCGAAACGACCGACGGATCGTCACTATTCTCGTCAGATTGATCGAAGCACTTAATTGTAACATGAGTGAACCGCAACCAGTTTCACCAACTACAATTAGCGCACTCATCCTAAACTTCCCATACAATAATGTTTCTTACGGTTTGGTGCGTTAGAATATAAGATTTGCACCGCGTAGTTTGACAAATTTGGAAGCGTTGAGTCTCGCATTTCCACTCACTCGCCGCAGCTTGCTGGCTATCGTTGCTCTTAACCCACTTCAAATTAATTAAATTCACCGAGCAACTTCAGCCGAGCAGTAAAATGTTCGCGTTGTCGCGTTCAGTACAGGTCAATCAAACGACTGCTAATGATAGAGAATCTGCCGAATGCACTCCGATCGGTGAGTGAGTCAAATTGGCTACCGAATGGACACCGCAGGCTAGCCGGGGCAGAGGCAGACCAAAAAAGACATGGCGGGATAATATTGACGCATTTTGCAGCGATTGACGGGAACATGCACCAAACCGTGATGTGTGGAAGAAGAAAGAGGAGGCCTTTGCCCAGCAGTAGGACACAAAATAGGCTACCTATTAAAAAAAAAGGTCAACATGCGATATAAACGGCCGCCATAATTTGCGATGGAATTTCTGGTTTTATAAATATACTCGTAATCAAATTTCAACGCGATCATTTTATCAAATTTCCATGTGAACATTTTTATGGTATTTGCCTTTGTAAAATTGTGTAAGAATTCAATATAAAACCACTTAAATAACTTAGTCACTTAACTCTGCAGTTTACTGTACATTAATTGTAATACAAAATTTAACTAATACATTATATAACCGAAGTGCCCGAAAAAAAAACTTTTAATTGATTGCAGCTACATATTTAATAAGATTTTATTCAAGCGCAGTTCAGCTCCGTTCTACTCAGCGGATGCTCTATTCAGTACTTTGAATGGGACCGTGCGCGCCATATAGCGGTTGCATTTATAGGAATATTTTGTTACAACTGTCAAGCGAGAATTTAGTTAAAATCGTAATAATTTCGATGAAAACTCGTGAACGATGGCAGTATTGGCAATTACGTTACCTTTGTTGTTTTCAGTTTAATTAGCTTGTTCATTTTTCAAAAGGTTAAGATGATCCACTTTTTTCTTCTTACGGCAATTATCCACTTATTTCGTTGTTCTTATTTCCACCATATTTTTAGATAACTGTAGAATTTGTGTCACTATTTTTGATAATGATTTTACAATTCGCAATCTTATAAGGACCATGTTTATCTGAAATACAATCAATGTTTGCTGCAAAACATATGACATCAGACAGCTCATTCCCCAGAGTTTCTACCCCGAAATATAAAAATCGACGTTTCCGTATCTGCCTCTCTATCGCTCGAATATGCAAGAGCGATAGAGAGGCACAAAGCGAAAATTCGATTTGCGATTTGTATAAAAACATAAACGAAAATCTAGTAATAATCATAATAACCATATCTAATATTAACCCCTCCCACTCCCAGTTGCCGATACCGATTTGTAGTGTTGTGTTCCTGATGATTGTAAAGTTTGAAGTGCTCCCAAGGATAAATCCTTGTAAGCTTGTAGGGTCGGCAACGCGCGTGTAACTCTACTAGAGTTGCGAGCGCCCATAGGCTGCGATGGCTGCTAGCATCAAGTGGGCCACACGCTTGTTTGTATGGTTACTTAAATATACTTATGTATAGAATGCCCCCTAGCTCAAGCGTACCGTATTCTAGAAATTGTGCCGTGAGAAAACGTTTGACGATGTTTCCGCATGGGAGCGCTCACGACTTCGTCGCAAGTAATACATACAACCAGTGTTTGCGTTATTTTTGTTGAAACTAGCAATCATAAGAGTGTAGAAATAAATGTAGGTTGTTTGTGCCTTACACTGGAATCCAGAGGTGATTTCCTAAGGGAACCTCGCCTAGGTGATTTGTTTGTTCGCGTTGGAGGTTGTATTTTATCATGTTAAATTTAACTTATCTGGCAGAAATTAAATGCGTGCTCTCTTGTATGGGCCCTTTATTCGGCTTGTTTAGTCGTGACCCTTCCTATAGAACAAAGAGGTCATCACTTTTATCTTTAGTGCGCGCCGGGCCTCGTTGAAAATGTAATGAGGTATTTTCTACAGAATTTAAAGTCGTAGTAACAGCATATGAAAATCCAGAGGTTGCTTCGTATGTGAGACAATTATTCTTTCAAATCGAAAGATGATCCTTTGACATTCGCCTCTTATATGACATAAGTATTGCTTAGAACAAGTTAAACGAGTTAATTATAATGTACGTAATAATCTGGTTTGTTTTCGTTTTAGAAAGTAGGTAGGTATGATATCTACATAGGTACTTAATTCTTTCTAGATTATTTGACCAAACAGATCAATGCATGTAAAAAAATTTACATCTGCCTAGCTTAATAAATACGAAAATAAGTACCTATACGTGATATACATATATCCACGATTTACTTAATATACCGAGTTGAAGATTACATTGCGTTTATCGTGGAGTCAGGCCCATAAAAACCAGACGTCCAGACATTTGATTGCCGTACGTGCTTTCCGAGCTTTACTCTAAATATTGAATTTTTGACCGGACGGACGCTACATAACCGAAGGTTCAGTAGTTGTTAATAATTAAATTGAAAAAAAATCCTTTGCATTTAGAAAACAAGTCCTCTGGACGAATATCACAGATCCCACTCCTGAGTTGGACAGTTCGATACTCGTAGTTAGTACAATTTTAACGCGAGTATTATTAGTATTTTTTTAGTTAACGAACTATATTTACATGATTAAAAGCCAATAATTATTCAAAATATAGAGAATAAAAAACTAGCAAATTTAATAAGAAAATAGGAAATGTGTAAAACATAATAAAAACAAATTGTAATTTAGAAATAATTTACAATAAGAGAAATATGTAACATGTAAAATAAGGAAAACCTTCCGCTGCGAAGTTAATTACATGACCCCATTAAGTAATAAATAGAGAAAATACAATAGATAGAAATAGGAAAAGTAGAAGGGAACCCTGTCTGGAACCAAAGATGATGAATGAAAGAAAGAAAAGTATGCTGAATGAAAGTACGAGAGGAATGAAACGCGAGAACTAGTTATATGAAAGAGTACTATCGAAAAACTGTCTCCGATAAAGTTGGAAGTAGTAGTGGTGGTAGATTAGAAAATAAAACCCTAACCACAAATACCTCAAATACCACCTTCTTGCCTTCATCTCCCACATTAGGCGGGCCTCACCTCAGTCTCGGTAGATTTCTATTATTACCTACATCCAAAATTATAATACACTCACTTATGTATTCCACATAATTACCTGTGCCACAGATTCTGTAATAAATTTAATAAATATAAAACTTTTCAAAAACAAAAAAGAATAATCAAACCGGACAATGGGGCTCGGATTAATCGGTGAACATACTTAAAAAATAGCCGCAACTGAATACCTACAGGACCTCCTCCTTCTTGGAATTGAAGTTGGTTATTTAATAAAAGTCTTGTGTATAAAATATGCTGAATCATATCACTGTCATATACATGACTTTAACGCATGTCTAATGTAGACCTCTGATAATTGCATATTGACTTTTTATTCATGGGTCAAACAGATTTGACCCATGTCCCACTCAACGACAGTGACACTTCAGACACTTGTTTTCGTTTCGTAGTATGACTTTGTAACATAGCATATTTACAGACTGTTTAGTAAGTTATACACTATTATTATACTATCAAGTTTAGCAGCTAGTTACTTTTGGTTGAGATTTAGACTATAGATCGTGTCATTCACGACGGCGCGTGCCTTAACTCGTATTGTTATGTTACTAAAGGTTAGATTTCACAAATCTGCGCGTCATCGTGGATGATACGAACTATACATAGTATGGAGGGTAGAGGTAATACATAGTGTTAACTCTAATGGCGTTATTCATAAACATCTGTCAAATCTAAGAAACCGTTGAAAATCGTTTGTTCCTATTGGTCATTTAAAAAGGTTTATAAATTAGACCAATATAAGTCTGCAACAATTTTGATAAATATCACTTGCACTGCATGTGCTATCAAAATCGTTGCAGACTTATCTTGGTCTAACTCTAAGAGGTTGCTAAGTTTTACGATTAATTAATTAATTAATTACTATACCTCCTTCAGGATTAAACCGTAAAACGTCTAGACGATAAATAAATAAATAGGTACATAGATAAATGTCCGCACTCACTTCATGGGGAAAACTCTAAAATACACAGAAGAGAAAACGGGTTGCTATGCATGGAGATTCGCATACAATGACCCGTTTACATTGTTCTTGACTTAGCATCAAGTGCAAATATAGTTGTTCCTCGTGAAGAAATCATTTATTTTCAAGGGAAATTTCGATACCGTTTAAATTTGTTTAGGCCGGCCGGCTCGGCTGCGCCACGCTGATAAAGGGGTAAGCAAGCAGAGCTATACTCACTCTACTCGTATAATCGTTTGTTTAGTGATTTACATTGGCCCGTGTTTAGCTTTTTTAATGAACCCTGATTTTAATACAGTTTTCTATTTTATTTTTAACCTACATAATTATGATATAGCAGAAAATAGTGTTTGTTATTTTATCTAAGTATTATAGATGAACTCTTTCCTCCATGAAGTTATACGGAAAACGAAGAGCCGGACAAATATAGCTTATAAATCTTATAATTAAGTTAATTTAGACTACGTACAGTTAGAGTAGAACAAGCCACGCAAAATAGTCTTATTGAAGTAAGTACGTCTGGTTTCCTTGCGTTTTAAAGATTCATTTTAGCGTTGGCCGTTTTCATTCGCAAGTGTTTATTGAGAATTGGCTCCAATCGCATTCTACATGTCGTAACCTGGCAGGGACACAGGGACGATCAAGGAAGCTGGGAAGGTCTCGCGCACCTGTCACTCAGCCGCTGGGTCAACCTAAAAATCGCCTCGTCTCTGTTATAGGTACCTACTAATCAAAATTAAGTCCGAATTTCGATGTAGGCCTTGCGTTTTTTTATTTTATTTAGTAACAATGATTTCTTACTACGTGGCATTAAATACTTACGGAACGTGTGTAATGGCAATGTCGTATCACTGTAAATGTCAATGATAAAATTGATAAAACTGGGGAATTTCTATACGACCACGGCTACGTATAGTGCTTTTAGTGCTAGCGGTACCGTATCTGGAGAAACTCATACTTGGTATATGTTTAGAAAATTATTTTTATTCTAATATAAAAATGAACAAAATGTAACAATGTGATATATTTTTAGAATCGGCTCACATACGATATATTATTTACACGATATAGATATATTTCTAAACAAAAATTTGTTCCACCCAAAAAAAGATTCACACGTCATAACTCCTCTCCATTTTTTTGGTTCTTCGAGTCAAATTCATTCAAATGGCCTAAAGATCAGTCGTACTGATTTTCATGCTTTTAACATAATTTGCAGCGTTTTTTAGCATACCGCTAGGATTTTGGGGTGTACCGCTAGGACTACTTGGCTATCAGCAAGTTGCAGATTATCTTCGGAGCCGAGCTCAATGCGTCCAATTAACGTCTACGAATAGTCGTACGTGTGTTTCCAATTAGTTCTGAGCGTTAATCAAGGCGATTGTCTAATTCCACGCACTGCCCATGTGATTCCTTTAAATGACAACTATGGCTGTCAGTGATATTGATATCAACTCCATTTGAGTGGCGGCGCTGAAGTCTATTTGTCTATCCGATCATAAGCCCTTAGCAGTCATCTTATCAATATAGTACAAAGCTGTTATTTGGGTGCATCTATATAAAACTTCAATTAAAATAATGTAGCATAATATTTTAGTTATATCAATATTATGAAAAAAAAAAACTAAAAAAAGATTTATTATAACGTAGTGGCACCAATGACCTACAGGAACATTTTGCTAATTACAATTAATAAATAAAAATACACAATTGTAATGACTATACAATTGAAAATAATCAAATGTCAATTATAACACTTCGTTGAGTCAAAATTACAGCTGTAAGAATTGCTGGAGAGTCCTTCCCACTCAATTATTGCTCTCAATAACATCAGCAGGACATTAGCATAATGGCCGACTTTGATTCGGCTCGCGGCGCCGACTCGCGCTCTAATGAAGAGGAATGGACTCCATTGAGTTAGGCAAATTATTCTGATAATGTCCGATAGCTATAAATAATACATTTCTATCTTTAAAAATAATAAAAAGTTCAGACCCACTCTACCCCTTTATGTTACCAAAAAGATAATGTTGTTCTGTTTTCTTTTTTTAATCCAAAAGATAAATGAGAATACACCTAAAAGATTTTTATTTATATTACGTGAGTACGGTAAAAAGCTAAAACTACCTATCCAATTAAATAATCATTAATCATATTTAATTACGAATTTAATAAATTATAGTACATTGCGGCTAATTAAGGAACAATAAATTAATGTATTAACTCAGCAATGATCCGACAGTAAAAATCTGCAGTCAAAACTTTCGAAAAGATTATAACGAGAATTCGAGTTTTATTTGAACGTTTTGCGGTTGAAGAAATGTCACTTTTGGCACTGACATCAGTATCGTATGGGACACAGATCGAATAAATAAAACTCGAATTGGCCTTTATAAACTTGAAGAGCATTGTAAATAAACACACCGTTAATAGGCGCTCAGTAACGCTAATGATTTTGAATTTCTTGCGAACTCTACAATCATGAATAGAATAAAGAAAGAATTGAAAGTAACGGTGGTACCCTATTTTTCGATTCCCTAATTTTCTTATTTTCCATAATGATGTGACGTCACGATAAGTTATAGTTTTGTTAGGAAGCTAAACAAACCCTGATTGATATCATTCATCATTAAAAATTGTCATCTAACCTATTCTTGGGATTAGTTGCTAAGCGGACCCTTGGATCCGCTATGAGCAAAAATCCGAGACAACGCCAGAAAGATGATAAACTGTACTACATACAGGGGCTTTAGCTAAGATTTTCCTGTACATACTTACTTTTAAATTAAACCAATGTTATCATCTAGTCCTAGTTAACTAATCGTATAACATAAGTAACGAATGAAGTATCAGCTGACATTATTAAAAGAAGCTGGCGCTAGAAACTTTTCGCTTAAACAAATAACTTTGCACCTTCCATTTGTCCTAAAATCTTGTTACGCGATTTCCGTGTACTTATTTACTGGTTTATCCGCTTTGTAGCGAAAAGTACCTACGAATAGAGAACCCGCTAAGCGGATCGCTGGCAGTGAATGTGTTAAGTTTGACCGGGGAAGACCTGGTGTCTTGTCTGTTAATTGCCTGCGTCGGTTCCGGCCCACAGTATTAACGAATTATTACATTTCCGCGGCGCTCTGCGGACTCTATCATGAATAAATATGACACTATTCATGAATTTTGTGTCACAGACGAAGTAAATATTTTCGCATTACCTGGATATATCGAGCAGCCATAGCCACAGCAATGAAAATAAAATAAAAACAAAGATTACGTAAGTAATAGAATTTAATTGGAAGATCCATGTACATAAACTCTTTCCTTTCAACCTTGAGGTAGGGACGGCTGAGTAGCATAATCGCCAGAACAGGGAACTTATGAGTTAAGATTGTTGTTAGCGAGTTGAATTAACTTATAGAGCATGCGACGAGATACCTGAAAAGGTGTGTTTGCACATGGCCCTTAAAAGAAACATAATACGTAACTCCACGCGAACAAACTTCTAAACGCTAATAAGTATACACACTTCATTCTTATTAGGTTTAAACTATTGGAAATCCACAACTCAGGGCAACGCAAAAATGTATCCCGTCGGTGTGATAATTTTAGGTATATCATAATAAACATTAATTTCAGGCCATAATCTGATATTAAACTTTTTTTTAAACTAATAAACTGTGTAACCATTCATTATTTTATAATATAAATTGCAATCAACGAAAGACACACAGCTTTTAGTTTCCCCCATAGCTAAAATATATACTAATTCATTAAACAAAAAATACAAAACAAAAACAAAAAACGTTTTTGGCAAAAATTTAATTTTTGGCACAGCTTTTGTCACTGACTGTAATTTTCTTACCACAGGCACTAATACTCATCGAGATAATTCTAAAAACTCTAGGCTGTTGTTTCATCACAGAGTTCCTATGACTACCTCCTGTCTCCATCATCATATCAGCTCGGTAGTACCATAATATTACACTGTCACTCGATTTACATTCGATGTCATTCGATTTATTCGATATGCAAATTTTCAGCTGAATCGGAAATCACGAAGTGGGTCTAAGATTTGATACTAACAAAATAACACTCGTACAGTATACTAACAGGGCAAGTTAAATGAATGCTTGTAATAAAACGCGAAATTTATCTTAATGCCCACCTGAAGCAAATGAAGTTCAATAGGGCTCCTAAGGTCAATTGTTTAAATTGAGCTGCAATGCCTGCAATATAAACAAGAAATATGATTCATGAAGAAGCACAAACACTACTCCAAGTAGCACATTCTGACTCCTATTTCAGTAGGTACGCTCGTCGAATCCGGTTTAAATTCGATTATTGGTTACTATGTGGTTTCCTCTGGTAACAACTAAGGCTCGTGGTCGAGTCCGGATTGCGTATATCGGATACTATTTATAGGCCAGGCAATGAATGCTTCAAAAACACTTATAAAGGAAAATGCCTGGAACACAATTTTTAACTTCGTAACTTGATTTGGACTACTTAGGAGGTGAACATATAAAAAGTCCCCGGCTGTGGCCCTTAAGCCTGCTGGGGGAGAGGGGGGATTGAAGGTCCCATTATATCTCGGAAACCATGCGTCTTAGCGACATGACCACTTTTACAGCATGAAAGTTGATTTTTTTTACAAGTTTTATTGTCAAGTTTTTCGATATCTTGTATAGTTATTGAGATACATATCTGCTCTTGAAAGTTTGTTTAGGGCTCTTAATTTTATCTTGATATCTACATCAGTGAAACAGCTGGGCCGTGTTTGGTATCGTTTTCATATAAATTGGGGGTTCTGAATTCAGTTATGGAATCACATTGACACCATTCCAAAGTAAAAACATAATTAAAAAAGAAAAGTGTTTTACTGCTCTTCACGCTTAAACCGCTAGACAGGGACAGGACATAGGATTTTTTTAATAGCCAAAATCATCTTTTGATGGTGTGAAAAGTGGGGTGGAAGTTTGTATGGGGAATCAATAACCTTGAACCGATTTAGATGAAATTTGAGATGGACTACATTTTGATGGACAAACATGACTTCAAACCTAAACTTAAACAGTATTAACCTCAGGAAGTCAGCTTCGGCGAAGAACCTGGAGTCTCCCCACACCCCATTTCACACCTTTAAGGGATGATTTTTGAGATAAGATTTATCTTATCTTCTGTCTTGGGATTCAAAATATCTGTATACCAATTTTTAACTAAATCGGTTCAGCGGTTTAAGCGTGAAGAAGAGTTAAAAAAGGTATTTGTTTAAAGTTAATATGTTTTTACTTCGGAATGGTATAAATGTGATACCATAAATGAATTTGGCATCCCAATTTATACGAAAACGATACCAAACATGGCCTAGTAGCTTCAATAACGTAGATATCAAGATAAAATTGAGAGCCCTAAAATTAACATTCAAGAGAGGATATCTCTAAAACTATTCAAGATATCGATAAACTTGACCAATTAAACTTGTAGAAAATTTAATCAGATTTCGTTTTGTCTAAGTAGTTATGGCACTAAAATGTAAAGTTTCCAAGATAGAAGTGAAATACTGGAAAATGGGACTTGTATAAAACTGTTTTTTGCAAGCATTTTGTCTAAAATCAGTGATGAGTGATCAAAGAAAATTAATACATATAAATGATTGATGATGTCAACCCACTAAAACTAGAAATGTATGGCGCAGATGAAATTTAATTTTCTAGAAAAAATTATAATACCTACTTTGAATCGGAAAATATATTTTCATATAAATGCCACAGAAAAGGAAAAACGTTTACTGGGGAAGCACGAATGGCGTTCATGTGAGAGAAAACGACTACTTATATTTTTGAAACCAAATAACTATATTACACGGGTAACGGCGTTTGGGCAATGGGCTGATGATGCTCTAACAAACATTTAAGTAATACAAATAATAATAGATCTAAAATAAACTTCTTTCATTGCCTTTTTCGCTGATATTATTTTATTGTCGCCTGTTTAGCAGGACGAATGATATTAAGAAATATAAGTGGGCAATGTTGTTCACTCAACGATTATGAAATTGGTTAGTCAACTTCACGTTTAAATTTTTTAGCAATTATCTTACAGAGAAATGGGGGAGCGGGTTCTAAAAATCAGGCTTCGGAATCAGTTTCGCTATACCTGTTATTAACTATGTTTCCTAAACCATTACATAATTTAGACATTCAAAAGCCGGTTACTCGATGGAACGATAAAATAAAATCACTAAGATTCCGCTTACTGGAAAGATGAGAGACTGGATTATGAGAAAGTATAGAACATCGGTTAAAATCAGACTTTGAAACAAATAGCAATACTAACTCGTTCCATCTTGCTGCGACATTTAGAATTCAACCGGTTTATTTCGATCCAATAGTAGTAGTAGAATAGTTTTTTTTAACTAGTAACCACAAACGGAAACCAAATCCTTTTCATTCTCGGTTTTATGAACAAAACCGGTTTAGAAAATGAAACAGTTTCAAAGGCTTGTTAAAAACTTTCGTCTTCCATACATGTGGCAGTTTTACCGAAATGATTTAATTCCACTTTACAGATTTTGAAATATCTGTTTATTATATTTATCATACGCGGAGAAATTCCATTTTAGTATATAATATTTAATTTAAACTGACTTCAATGAGCAAGACCGGTGAAAGAAAGATTATTGTTGATTTTGGATTTCATACAATTAAATTTAAAAGATTGTCTTCTAAATCTAATTTGCTTAAGAAGCAAAGCGAAGAGTGCAAATCGCCAAACGTGAACTATGCGTCGTTGAAGAGTTCCATTCTGATCATCATCAGCAGTTCCACTTCATCAAATGTCACTTTTTTACATGTAAATGCTTGATTTGTTAAATAAAATACAAAAATCACTATATGTATGCCTTTCACATTTGAGGAGTTCCCTCGATTTCTCATGGATCCCATCATCAGAACTGAGACAAAAACGGGACTAATCTGTATATATATAAATTCATTAAAAAAAATGAAATGGGTTCACAAATGACGGAGTTATGAAGTAACAAACATTTAATAAAAAAACAACTGAATTGAGAGCCTCCTCCTTTTGAAATCTTAAAGTCGGTTAATAATAATTAATGAACAGCACTTGGTCAGTATCTAATACCTATGCTCATATATTCCTATGCAACCGTAGATATACAAATACACGATTAATGTTAAAAATATTCAACTACCAACCATGTTCGGAGAATTCATGTGCGAAACTGTACACGTTCTCGAGACATCAAGCAGTTTCATATTTCGCGGCCTAAGAAGGTTTTGGGGAACAAATGGAATGGCAAGCGTTACGATTCGTGCTACCATTTCGGGACAATTCGTATGACCACGCAAAGTTGTACGGTGCTATCGTAAAACATGTACGTCGTGAGGGTCGCGAAGTTAAAATCTCAACACAATGCGAATTTTAATTATTTAGTGGTGCGCATTCCGACTCAACGTCTAGCGAACTTCACCAATGAGAAGTTTTGGCCGAAGGGTTGTCAAGTTCCGGCGGTTCTGCGGCCGGCTCCTTAACCTGTACCTGTACCTTAATAATATTTAATTTTTATCAGATACATTTTCATATTTTTTTGGTAATTTCTCAAAAACGGCCTTAGCGATTTCGATGACATTTATAATTTTAAAATAATTAGTTAGCCCGAGTTTTCGTGGTAGTCCAGTGGGTATTAAATTGTAAAGTAATGATTCGATTCAATTTTCAAACCAGAGGCTAACGAGGGAAACATCGATCCATCTAGGTTTTATTGTTGGAAGATTCGCTATTAAGTGTAATAAGAAATTAAATATTTATAACGTACATTAATTGGTGTGTGTTAAGTCCCCAATTCGCATTGTGCTAACGTGGCTACCTGTTGCCACGTGCAGTGAGTAGGTGAATGCCTGCATAAAAATAGCAGTAGGTATGATAGGTTTTTTTCCGCTAATGTACGCTCATATGTGATTAGTTGCTGAGGTAAAGATTTTCATATAAATACCTATAAAACACGACAAGCTGACATAAGAAGGTAATGGCTGCGTTGGACCTCTAATGAATTGAGACCCAAATAACCCAGCAAACTTAGGTATAAGAATGGGTAGCGGTTTTTTAGGGTTCCGTAGCCAAATGGCAAAAAACGGAACCCTTATAGATTCGTCATATCCGTCTGTCTGTCCGTTTATGTCACAGCCACTTTTTTCGGAAGCTATAAGAACTATACTGTTCAAACTTGGTAAGTATATGTATTCTATGAACCGCATTAAGATTTTCACACAAAAATAGAAAAAAACAATGAATTTTGGGGATTCCCCATACTTAGAACTGAAACTCAAAAAAAATTTTTCATCAAACCCATACGTGTGGGGTGTCTATGGATAGGTCGTCAAAAATGATATTGAGGTTTCTAATATCATTTTTTTCTAAACTGAATAGTTTGCGCGAGAGATACTTCCAAAGTGCTAAAATGTGCCCCCCCCCCTCCCTCTGTAACTTCTATAATAACAGAATCATAAAACTAAAAAAAATATATGATATACATTACCATGCAAACTTCCACCGAAAGTTGGTTTGAACGAGATCTAGTAAGTAGTTTTTTTAATACGTCATAAATGGAACGGAACCCTTCATGGGCGAGTCCGACTCGCACTTGGCCGCTTTTTTTTCATAAATAAACCGGAGGAATGATTTACGCTTTTTACAAAAGCAATACGGCATAGGTATGTAGTTTCATAATAAATTCGCTTATACACGAAGTATTCCCCGTTTTTTTCCTTCGTTTGGTGGTCCATAATAATAACAATAAGTTCTGAAATAAACTTATTACTATTATTATTTGTGTCTCTTACAAATTCTCGAGACCATGGGGTGGAGGGCATTTGGAAGGCGTGCGTGGAGCCGAAGCCAACACACAGAGGCCGCCTGTAATAAGACAATTTACTCTAAAAGTAACGTGACACGAACCGACGATTATCCCTATTTGCACTATAATAGTGCACCCAAGGACAAGCCCCGGTTAGTGTAGGACTATTGTAAGAAAAAGGTACAAAGAGAAACCGGGCTATTGGGTTGAGTAGCTAGTGGACTACATATTATTATTATAGGCCACCAAACGAAAGAAAAAACGGGGAAACACTTCGTGTATAAGCGAATTTTGGCATAGTTGTAGATAAAGGTACCTTACATAACATACTGAAAGTACTGATGGATGGGGGTGGCGTTAACGGGCGGTTTAAGGTCCCTTATTTGAGTTTTTGTAACTGTAAACGGTGGCCCATAACAAAAAATACTCTCTCACGCAAATAATCTATATAAAATTGCCTACAGGAAAGATTAAGATTAGAAAGCTAGGGTTTTTGAATGTTATGGTCCATTTTTCTATATTTTCGTAAATAACTTGTCAACGGTGGTCAATAGCAAAAAACGCTGTTAAACGTAGATAATCTACACTATTTTTTCTTCAAAAAAGGTTCAGTACACTTTTAGAAAGGATCAATATTTAAAAAGATATTAATGAGGGAAAGTTAATTAAAATCAATTCTAAGATTTCTTTCTTTCGTTTTTCGTAAATAATTTGTAAAGTATGACCCATAGCAAAAAAATGTCTTATACATAAATAATTATCATAAAATTTTCTATAAGAAACAATAGAATAGGGCTTGCAATATCGGACGGTTTCTAATTCTGGAACTGATTTTCGATATTGGGTCCCAATTACGGAATTACGGAACTGGTTCCGGAATTGGGGTTCAGCATATTTCTACTAGATTTTTTCATAAAAAAAAACAACAAAAAATTTGAAATTCTGATTTTTTACGTTTATTAATGAGAGTATTGTTTCAATGGAAATTAATTTGAGAAATATCAATTATTGAGTAGTGCCATCTTTGCGCCTCTTATTTTAGCACCTCATTACTATGTTCACTTTTATTCACTTCAATGACACGGCGTACTTATTTAGGGAAATTACGGATGCTAGGAAACCATCTGATGCCTAATTTTATATAATAGAAATATAACAGCTGCGTTGCAATATTTATGCCTAGTGGGTTGCCTACAAGCTTTTCTTTAGTTTCACCTGTACCGTTGTCTGTAATCAAATCTTGCAAGTTAAATTTGATCCGCTTCCCGGTTTCCGATTAAGCTGAAAATTTGCATACATATGTAAGTCAGGTGACAATGCAATATTATGGTACCATCGAGCTGATCTAATGGAGACAAGAGGTGGACATACATAGCAGAACTCTGTGATAAAACAACGCAACCTAATTGTGTTTGAGATTTTTAGAATTGGCTCGGTTAAAGAACATTTTTTGCTATGGGCCACTGTATTTACGACTTTTAGCCCCCCCTCCGCCCTACGCGTTAGCGCCACCCCCATCCGTACTTTCAGGCTGTTGTGTAGGACACCTTTACCTACACTTATACCAAAATTCAAATTATTTCCGCCATTGCCAATGCTGGCTACCTCAAGCTTGCTTCGGACAAGAGCGGTGTACAGCAGCTTGATTGGTCTGGGGTCTTTCATGTCCCTTGCATTCCTACTAATAAATCCTAGCCTCTTGTAACAGTTGGCAGTAAGGTCTTTTATGTGATCATGGATGCTGATGACCTGTTTTGAAGAATTTCCCATTTTGTTACATATTTTTAATAAAGCAAATAGCTAACAAGAACTAAAGGTACCTATGACAGAAAACCTGACTGATGATGATGTAGTTTCGAGACCTTCAGGTAGCGTCAATATTTGCCAAAGTTACATCGAGGGTTGAATCAAGTGACCAAAACTTTTTCACATGTCTTTATAGGGACTTGACCCAAATAAACAAGCCCAAAAACTCGGCGTTTTCCAATCCGAGTTATACTTAGAAAATTGAATTCCCAGCTCAGCAAACGCCTTAATATTCGCAAATGATTACTTACAGAATTATTGTATGAGAGTTTATAGGTACTTTACAACAGTACAGACTGACTGAACCGTCAAATATCTGGCGATTTAGCTTTCTGTAGACATTTGTTTAGCATATTATGCCCTATTGCATTAAACCGTAAATATATATTCTCTGTAACATGACATCTAAGCCAATCAACTTAATATTTTTTCAAAGAATTAATTACTAGTAAGCTGGAAATCATTGTACTCGTAATACCTTCATTTTGGTTCTAAATGCCTGTAATCCGAGTTTGCGTAATCCCAGGAGATATAGTTTTTGTTTAGTTTTTATCAAGATGAAAATTCATATCCGAATGGTATCTAAATCTTAATTCGTAGTCAAAATGGCCGCCATTTTTAATATCTTTATTTTTGATATGATCAGATTAAAAATCCAAAAACGCCTTTTCAACAGTGTCTGATCCACCAAACCTTGCTGGTAGAGCCATTGTAATTGTTCCTTCTACATCTGAAATAAATATCTCCCAAAGCTCTAAAATTTGTGAACACCTCCTGGGATTGCGCAAAGTCGGATTACATGCATTTAGCACCAAAGTAAGGTACTAAAACGATTTCCAGCTTGCTGGCATTAATTCCTCAAAACACTCTTTATAGATCTAATTTCATCGGCCCAAGCTGCCAACGTCCTGCTTAATGTGTCAATAGCGCATGGTGGGACCAGGCTATTACTCGCGTATCACTCGATATTTTCAGGTAAAACGTAACCTCGTAAGAAAATACGTTTTGCACATATCGTTACTAATAAGTGGAAAGTACACTGCGCGGCAAGCCGAGTGCTCAGATATCTATCACGACGAGCGACACTTACTCGTATATGCGACATCCATCACTCACCCAGTACATTACCTCACAGGACAGGAACATACGTGCTTAACTTACTATACATACACACGAGTACCTACGTTACAATCTCTATCTACATATTATGTTACCGTGAAAAACCGTTTTTAGTGAAATCGTGTTTTACCCAGTTAAAACTAGTTTTACCTGTGAACAAACTGTCTTATCGTACAAATAGCTAATAAAACAGTTTCGTTATTCTTTTATTCGCTTAATCATCCACTTCCTAGGGTCTTGGACAGTTGTAATTAGGTTTTTTTTATTATGGTATAGAAGGCAAATAAGAAGACGAAGCGTTAGATGGTTGGTAATTTTACCGTAGACCCACGGACACCCACAACACCAGACACAAGATGAGACTTGCTTAAATGTGTATTGTGGGGCCCTACCAACATTATTTTTTGCTCAAGCCAACATCAACTGCAAGCTGATGCACCTGACCTGCTGTACAATGGACGCGGATCTGGGAAAGATCCTTCGGTTTGGAAGGCCGTCACGGCAGTCAGTTCCATTCAACTTAAAGTTCCGGAATCTAATAGACTCTAAAAATGAATGCTTAGATGAAAGAGAGACTAGCCAAAATATATTTTATAGCGTTGTCCTTCTTCTTTAGAAGTCACTATAAATAACTGTAAATCATCTTAATAATCTTATTTTATGAACATTACTAAATAAGAGGGGTTAGTGTACCAATAAATTAACAGTTTTAGTGAATGAAAAACCAGTTGTCTGTAGATTTCTACCAGACCATTGTGTAACATCTATATTAAGGTTGTGGTAACATTTGTTAACATTTGTTTCAAGCCCAGCTCAACAGTGTTTTACACCAAGAACATGTTAAGTGAACTGGCTAAAGCTGTGAAATATTTGTACGAGCCGGTAATAAGGAGAAAAGTACGCTACCCTGAGATTTACTTGCCACAGTAATGGTTTTGGGCGTGTATGAAATATAGTGTGTGGCTTTTTCTAGCCACAAAAACACACGCACTTGATAATATTTACTAAAAACTTGTTGTTTTTAAATCGGTGTTTTATTATTAGAGTCCAAAACCCGCTGATACAAGTGAATGGACAGCAGGGGTGTTCAATTACTAGAACTACATGTTTTGCAAATTTCGTAATATATTATGTTTTAATAGTTGTAATGAAATCATATTAATATTGCAATTTTTTTTTTAACTTCGGAGCAGCGTTCGAACAAAATATTTTTTCAAACACAATGTTGATTCATTCACTGGTTCTTTTATTTAATAATAATAATAATAATTCAGCCTATATACGTCCCACTGCTGGGCACAGGCCTCCTCTCATACGCGAAAGGGCTCGGGCTATAGTCCCCACGCTGGCCCAATGCGGATTGGGGACTTCACATTCACCTTTGAATTTCTTCGCAGATGTATGCAGGTTTCCTCTGTTTTCCTACGATTAAGAAAAAATACAAGTACCTATACCTACTACTAGAGGACACAAAAGAAATAATTTTAATGAGAATATTTTAACTTTATCTGATTCCAGCCTTGGTCACTTTTTCTTCCATATATGACATTTTTTCGAATATGCTTGGAAATGTTCACCTAATACTTGAAGTAGCAAAAATAGTACGTGAAGTTCTTGATTATGATCAAACTGAATATTAAAAAAATCTAACTATTATTGTCGTGTTTTAGCGGACGGGAATATCAGATACTTTTGGCGCGTTATTTCATCCGCTACTTTTGATGCTGACTGTACTACTCGACGAGTACGGACAAGCTATAGTAGAGACGTCTCGGAATATTTATTGTAAATTGGTTGTTATTATGTTTGTAACGAATGAATAAAGTTGAAATATTGATACAAGTATTCGTTTTCATCATCAACCCGGTGGTGGTATTATAATCTAAGGACGGGCCTTACGGGCAATAAGAATGGGTCCAGTACAGCGGTGTCACGCACACTAATTCGAGGCAATCGTGCAGTTTAACACCACAATGCGATTGGTTGATGAGTTCACATCACGCGCGCGATAAGTCGCAACTAGTTGCGTTAGACTGCACGATTGGCTCGAATTCATAAGTGACACCACTGAACTAGCACTATTCTTAGTGCCCGTAAGGCTCGTCGTCAGATATATCTCAATGATAACTTTAGATATTATTGTTTAGTAAACATATTCAAATTTTTAAAAACTGGCCAAGATCATGTCGGGCCATGCTCAATGTAGGGTGTCAAAGTTTACAATAGGCAGCGTTAAACGGGGGGGACCTATTAGTAAGTGTCATGTTCATGTACTTACATAACAATTTAAAGGGTACTTTCTCTTCGCAAATCAGCAATCGATTGTTACTGATCATGTCCGCTATATATTTCGTCGAATGTCTTTATTCAGTTCCACTTTCAGGCTTTATTTAAGTATATTTTTTGGGCCCAAAAGTTAGAGAGGAGGGACACATTTTTTTCTTTCGGAACGATCATTTCCCAAAAAATATACACTTTATCAAAAAATGGTTGTCGAACACCCCTATCCATTTTAAAAGACCTATCCAACGACATCCCACGCCATAGGGTTGAACCAAAAAGAAAATTTCATCTCTACCCTACCCTAAAAACTTTGTTTATTAGTTTTTATTTTACCACTTTGTCGCCATGATTTATTTATATATTTTGTAGTGAGATGTACTAACTATCCCGAAGAAAAGCCTCAGACGGATAGATATGTATAAGGTAACAAAAGAAATAACAAAGAGAATAAAGTAACAAAAAGTATTATGTTTTTACGACGGCCTTTTGTTATTGGTAGCAGTGTCATCCTAACTTAACTATTTTTCATAATTAAATTCTATCAAATCTATCACGAAATGTCACTGTCACTATGATATCTTTCAACGTCAGTATGACGGATCAGATGTCACCAACCTTTTCGTTATAATAAAAAATAGTACATTATTTTCACGTCGTCCGACAAAGAAGACGAATCCACGAATTGCTGTTCCTGCCGGAGCATATATAGCGAGGATTTTCTCCAAACATGCGAGTCATTTAAAAGTTAAAGGCACAACTATTCTGCCATTTAGTGCCACATAATATCCGCTCATTCAATATAATTGTGCAATATAAGCTGTATAAATACGCATGAAATCCTTATAAAAATATAAAAGTTATATAGTCTTTGATTTTATTAAGCAGTATTCGCGCGAACATACACAACTCTATCCTATAGCTTGAAATGGTGCTGATCGGGTCGT
Organism: Cydia pomonella; assembly: GCF_033807575.1. NCBI lineage: Eukaryota > Metazoa > Arthropoda > Insecta > Lepidoptera > Tortricidae > Cydia > Cydia pomonella. Next base: position 39,254,723 of record NC_084703.1, read on the forward strand.
GTAGACGCAGCCCGCGGCTATATTAATTGGCTGTTTGCGTTTTTCTTAGTGAATACATGTTAAATAAAAGTAAAAAACAATACAATAATAACTTCCCGTCCGCTAAAACACGACAATAAGGTGAACATTTATGAGCATATTGGGGAAAATATAATTATCTTACTGAAGGTGAAGAACATAATAAAATCCGTTTTTGTATGGAATATGGAAGTTAAGTACGTTAAAATATTCATCCATTTTTTTTTTACCTTAACCTACAATGAAACACTGCGACTAAATAAATGCAGGGTTTTCGATAAATTTTTCGCCTATATTTCGACTCTTAGACGTTTGTTATGCATACCCTACCCTAGCCTTCCCTTTATTACAAAATTTAGTTATTCAATTGGGGTTGAGTAGAGTGTCCAAACAGTTTTCCATGTCAGAAGGGGCGCAAAAGAAAAATAACACATTTACTCCTCCGCCATCAAAACAACGCCATAAATATTATCTGTACGGCTGTTTGCAATACTTAGATATCTTTTACAGTCCGGGCTTCCTCGCTTAATGAAATCGAAACGAAACTTCCCCTCCACTCTTCGATTTTGTAACTCGAACCAACATTGTTGTTACCGCAATAGAATGAATTTCAATGATGGGTACGTACTCTTCGATCTCGTTTATTGGATAAACGGAAAATATTGCAAATACCGAATTTGAGTTTCCAAATTAGCCTGCTAAATTGGTTTCCTGTACAAGCGACACGACAAATAAGGTATGAAACTTCTGCAATTTATTTTGCTATAAGCTATAAATAAGTATACTCTTACGTATGTTTAGTGCTGCGTACGTTTCAAACTACTTCTTCATACTAAGCGTGATGAACCGAGCGGTATCCACCGGGCACCGGACCATTACTTATTGCGTAGCGAACTAATACTCACTTCCATCGATGTACTTGATGTTAAAAAGGCCGAATTTTCAATTCAATGTTTTTAACAGACAACCTCATGAGCGTTGGTATTGTGTCGTCATTATCGCTATTATCATTAATACTTACTTACTACTTACTTACACCGTTGGCTCAGCGACCCAAAATGAGACTTGGCCTCCGACACAAGACAGCGCCACTTTTCTCGGTCCTCATTATCATTAATATTATCACGAATCTATTCCAATCTGTTCCAATACTTTGTCAGTTGTTCATTGCGCATAGCGCATAGTGCATTGCATATAGGTCTACCAAACGTAGAAAAAAATTATATGATAATGTTAACGTTATTTTAAATTTACATATTTTTTTTCGGTAAACTTTTGACATAGGTAAGATTCTTCTTACTTTTTACATTCAATATTTTTTATGTCACTGCACAAACAAAGCTTTGGAATGCATAACTCAAGGCCTTTCAAATGATACACCAAGTAACCTAGTTACTAGGCTTTGAAATTTTACCCCCGTCATATTAGGCAATTTCCATAGTAAATAAAAAAACACTCTCAATGCATCTAGGTTGGTTATCCAAACTTGTTCATAACTATTCCCAATTTTAAATTAATAGCTTAAGTAGTTGAAAGGATATATAGCGACGTGACAGGATAGACGGAATCGGACCAAAGGGGTTCAGCAACTGATGTTTGACATAATACCGATAAAATACCGGACAATAATACCCTCAAATAACTGCTGGATAGCTTTCTTTGTTTCTTATCGAACCGCACTAGGGTTGGCATTAGGTTCGACAGCGTGTCAACGATTATACTCGTAAGATGTTATTCGGTGCCAACTTAAAACATATTCTTAGTACATTTTATTTTATCCTTTTTAAGTCAATTTCTTTAAAGGTATTTTTTTGTATTAAGTCATTCTCATAACTTTGAGTTTTCTCTGTACCAAAATACAATTTGTTGGGGACATTAAAAAAAACGAATTTCGAATATTATATATCAGTTGTTTGATTCTTATATATTTTCCAATAATCAAATTCAAACTACTCAACAGCCCTTAATTCCCGCGCACCAAAAAATAATTAACTTATTCAAAGATTACAATTTTGGCTCTAATACATTTTTCATTCGGCAATTACTTCGAAAAATACCGTATAAAAACGAATTTTCCTGTATTTTTCAAAGAGCAATCGCTCATTAATGAGCACATCTGCGCCCACAAGTTTGATTGGAAAAACTTTTCTTACCTATTGAACTTTCACAAGGCCGAGTTCCACTAATTGTCCTGTCTCTATTTGAGCTAGGGGTTTCTAAGAGTGGTATTCAACTAAGAGACTAAAGCGAGGCGGTCTAGAAGAGATCACTTTTAGAGAGATAAATACTTATCTTGTTTTGTATTATTATTTTATTTATTTATATCCTTAAACTGAGGCATCCTTTTACATAGCAACTGCTATGCAGTACTACTGCGGAACTGGCTATTACTTCTGGTCCCTACATGTCGCACTTGCATACATACTCCTCTACGGCAGACGATGAGGAGAAGACTATTAACAATCAGACCCTCAATAGCGGATGGCAAGCTACCGAACAAAAGAGCGAAGTTCTGGGGGCACGGTAGTGCCCCCGCCAAGACGAGCAAGGCGAAGCGCAAGAGCACTACTTTTACCTTTTTTGGAAGCGCTTCGTCGTTTTTTTGCACTCTCATAACTTGGGTTTGGATTATATCAGATCAACAAAATTCTCGGGATATAATGTCAATAGTGAACTTATTAAGCGTAAAAATTTCAAGTGCATAGCTCTCTTACTTTAAATTTTATTCATATCTAAAAACCCCGATTTCGTCAATGACCCACTCACTCACTGATGATCATCAAAACCCTTAGGGTACTTCCTGAAGTCCTAGCAAACTGAAATTTGGTATGTATTAGTACACACATAACAAAAAAATACAAAACCTTGAATTCTTTAGCCCCTAAGGAGGTAAAAAGTGGGGTGAAATTTTGTATGGGGAATTAATAACCACTGAACCGATTTAGTTGAAATTTAGAGTGTAGATAGTTTTTGTTATGGAGAAGGATAAAGAATATTTTTTAACCTTAAAATCACCCCGTAAGGGTGAAAAGGGGAACAAAAGGGCGTTAGGGGGGGGAGTGATTGAAGTTTGTATGGGGAATTAGTAAAAAAAGCAGATTGTATAAAATATGACACCAGATATTCAGAATTTTTTAATATTAAATCACCTCCAACCGTTTAAATTTGGCTATGGAAGATTGTCATGAGCAACTAACAAAAAGAAGTGAAATCCCATCAAAAACATTTTCATGTAAAATATTGCCAAGACGAAACCATAAGGCTGGCACTGGCTACCGTCACCTGGGCGTGGGGTGAAAAATTTATTCACTATTCATTATTTTTTATTATACTATACTTCTTGTAGTAACGAGACGGCCAAGCCACATATTTTGACTAAGGTGTAAAGTTTGTGAAGTTAGGACTTGTAGAGTTAGAAGCTTGGCTCTACAAGAGATCTGATAACTTTTTGACACTGCGAGCCTTATGGTTTCGTCTTGGCAACATTTTACATGAAAATGTTATTGATGGGATCAATATTTCTTCGAGTGCTTACTTTGAGTCCCGTGCAAGAGAAATAATCTATCGTCTTGTGAATCTAATTTAAAATCTAGGGCGTAGCAAGGGAATCAAAAGCACGAGACTACTTTTTTCTTAGCAGTAAGTACATACTAGAGGGCATAACATTATACTCGTACAACCTGAAAAGAAATAAACCCTTTTTTATCGCTTTTTTCCGCATTTACCCCGACATACCTTAGAAGCAGTCGCATGCGGTCGTCTACTTTCCTATTTCAAAAGGTTTCAATAGTACTCTTAATGTTTGTTGCTTTGCGAGGATATTCAATTACATATTTAAAGTCATCTAAAGATTAATTTGACGGTTTAACTAATGTAATTTTAGTCACTCGCACGACATGTTTCAGGGAGCCCTAGTTCTCTATTTCCAAGCACTAACGAGCAGCGGTCATTTCGGCCTCAACATGCCACGCGCATGACTTAAAATATGTGTGTTTACCCGTAAAATTAGTTTTAAATCGATCGTCAAAAGATTTATTAAAGTAGTATTTTACGCAGTTACGCAGAAAACATAATGTATTTCATAAAATTTTGCAATACCAGACAGAATCCAATTTTGTACGAGTAATACAATAATTTCGACAGCTGCCTGATCATATATCCGTTAATTAACAGTTACGGGACAAGAAATTAAATTGAATCAGGCTCCTAGTTATGTAACGTTTGCATATAATTCTTAATGTACAGTAAAAGAACATCTTATTTTAATAATTCAATATATAACGCCTAGCACTTTTGTGACTATTCTTACCCAAAATTAGAATAGCTACTGTCTATAGTTTTCAAAAAACGTTTATTATTTTTTGAATACTGCTGCGCTGTAGTAGATTAAAAAAATACTAAGTACTTGGCAGTTTGATTTTTTGTTGACTGTTGTTGTTGTTGAAACTTACTTGAAGTTTGACTGATCTTACCTTTTCGTTATTTTAATCGTGTTTTATTTATAACTTTAATCTCCGTGGCTGTCAATGTCTCCTGCAAGTTATGTTGACATTATTTGTCATTCATGCGAAATCTCTAGAAAGGGCTTTGAACCTGCAATGCTACCACCAGTTTGACACTGACATATTCGCTAGCGTGTGCGAAACTTACTTTATATATGCATCTCGCTCGTACTCGCATATTACCTTAATATACGGCCAATAAAGTCGTGTATACATATTATCTATATATCTACGTTTTAGAACATTTTTTTTGGTAAAATGAATATTTTCGGAAATAATCGTACAAAAAGAAAAAAACTATTAAAAAACCGATCAAGTGCGAGTTCGTTCTCATTTTCACTCACCGAGTATTACGTACAAACTTACAATTTTCTTATGTTACTTTAATCACGAAAGATTTTTGATCAGAAGTTTACTAAGCATATTTGTGTACAGCGCCATCTATCGGTACATTGGCTAACTAATTTGCGCGACCTGTATGTATGTTGGTTTTTCAGGGATAATTCTTTATCATGTAAACCGATTTCGAAAATTGTAATTTATTGTAATCTCATAGAAATTTGAAATATAATAACCACCCAACGGGGTTAAAAAGTTTTTTGATAATTAAAAACAGTTATCAAGATGTAGGTGTGATTATATTTTTCTTGTAATATTTAGTTATGTAATAATTTGGTAATTTTTCGTTAGTTAACTTCGGAGATAAAGGGGGTAATGGTTTGTTTTTCACATTTTGCTTCATAATTAAAAACATTTTTCACTGTGAAAAAAAATACTTTTTGGAATGTACAATATTACTTGTTTCAAATGATACCCCATTAGACCCAGTAACTAGACTTGAAATGAACTTGCATTGAAATTTTGCCCCCGTTTTATATTGAGCATCTTCCATAGTTAATAAAAATAAAAGGAAACAATTACACTTTCAATGTAGACACATTAGGGTTAGCGTTATTCCAAATTTCATATCGATAGCTTAAGTAGTTCTCGAGATATTTAGCAAGGTGACAGACAAATGGACGGACAGAGTTGCACCATAGGGGTTCCTTATGTCCTTACCTTTTTGAAACGGAACCCTAAAAATCATGACAGTAAAGTTTAGTCAAGACTCGGGCTCGCGGTCGTGTCCGGGTTTCGTGTACCAGTCGCCGGGCCCCTGTTCTTGTGTTACACGAAACCGGATTTGTGACCAGTTCGGAACGTGTAATTAGGCCCCGTGTAATTAAGGTCCGTGTAACCGTACTACCCGTGTATTCGGATTGTTATTATAATTACCTACACAAAGGCCTTTAGTTAAAACTATAGCGAGCGTGTTATCGTTAAGCCGTTTTTGAGTTTTCGCAAAAAGTCTTCCCTTCTTCAAAGACATACAAGTGTTGAGAAGGTATACTCACTTTTGCTTGTTACGCACTCCCTAGTAGCCCCTGTTCAAGGTAGCTTATTCTGACGGACAAGTAACTACGGAACCCTACTCTGAGCATAACCCGACATGCTATTAGACTTTTTTTTTTAATTATGTTTCACTACTATGCGTTTCAAATTTAATCTGAATTAAAGATATGTTGGATCCGGATTTTAGTCTGGTCATCCGCCTTATCGTAAATGCTCAAAGAGATAATTCAGATCCGGGAACTCGTACGTGTGGAACATCGAATAAAATAAATCAGCCTTATTTTTTTAGTACAAACTGACAACCGTACAGCCTTACCAATAACGGACATTGAAACCTGTAGATAGTAATACCGTTCTCGAGAACTCGTGCGAGAATATTCCGTATAGTAACCTCTAATAACTTAATCAATCACATGGCTACCTATGGCGGCAGCACGCGATTACTTAGTTGAATAAATTATAAGCAGTTCTCTAAAGTATTACGTATAAGGCAATACATACAGGGGGAAATTACGGGGGTAAATATATAGGTCATTCTGAGCAACTTTTACTATGGGACCAACACGCGAAAAATAATTTACTCTCCCATAGAAAATGTCAATTTCAGACAGCCTAAATGTATAGCATAACAGCAAATTCTTTTACGCGATGGCTGTGTTGGACCCATAGTAAAAGTTGTTCATTATAACCTATACATTCCTTCCGTAAATTATTGCAGGTGACTAAATAAACACCCTGTATTAAGGCCAGTCCAGGATGGACATGGATATGGAGGAGGCTTTCACCGCTACAGCCAGTCCTTACATTAAAATTAACTAAATATAAAATTTAATGAATAAGTACCTATTACGTGAAAAAAATAATTTAGAAATAATTAATTTTATTTAAATATATTTATATTATCTCGTTTTCTCGTTTCTCAGTTTCGTTTTCAGGCTAAACTAGATTATAAGCACTGAAACGAACTTTCAGTTGGAAATGAGAGTAATTTGAGGGCCCATGATTTTTAATTGTATTTACCTCAATGTTCGCGATGCGAGTACGCGCGAGAACATCGTGCGCTCACTCAGTACTCACACGCTAGGCACTAGCCTGCCCCCTGTTTAGAAAGTTAAGAGGAAAGAGGACGATCGATTCTCCATATAAATTTAGTCCTCATTTTCCTCCCTGGATACTGACGTTATGGAAGTCTTAACCTGGTTTAATTTGCCATGCCTACGTCAACGGCCAATATAACTTACCCAGTTCGGCTGAGTGAAGGAATCCCGCATTTTATACCCAAGTCCCGCAATTTAATCGCAAATGTACTGCAAATATGTGCACCAAAGTTAGCAACCCTAGAGTGGACGCAAAAATGCATTTTTTTCCGATCACATTGTCTCGTCTGCGGCGGCATCATGGTTCCATTTTTATCACTTGTCACTATGCCCGTCACTTTCGCACTTATATCCTTGTTAGAACGGGACAGGTATGGTGACAAATGATAAAGAGCCGACCATCTTAGCCTTACTGGACGTCCACTTAGAGTTGCTTCGAAAGTTGTGTTAAAGGATAAGTAAGTAAAACTGGATGGATTCAACAAATGCTGATTTAGTCAAAGCAACACAATAGATGTTTTCATTTCCATCCTTCGTCCTCGTAGCAACATACTTTATCACCAGTGTTGCAGGCTCCGGTGAAGTACATTTTTTTCTCTAATAAACAATTCGCTCTGGAAATACAATAGCCACCCTTTTGTTTGCATGATATGGCTGAAAAATAGTGTTAGGTAATTTCAATTTAAATTATTTATTTATTACGAATCTTGGGAGATCCATATAGTGTTAGTACAGTATAACAAATCTTAAAATTAATTTAGGTTAGTGACATACAATTTACTTATAATTTGATACACACATGATACATTAACATAAACAACCCAAAAAGTAGTACATAAATAATAATATAATAAAAAAACATAAAGTCTAGGCAATGTAGAAGCACTATTTCTCCACATCTGTTGCTGCAACATGCAGACTATTCCAATGCTTGAGTAATGGTGCATCCATCCTATTTACCTGCCAACGTTTTCAGGATACTATTGTTACTAGGGCTTGCATCCGGATATCCGTTCACTTTTACTACCCGTATAATTACCTGGAGTGACGAAGCCCGAATAGAATGGATGTTTTTGTCCGAAATAAATGCTTTCATTTCATTTCATTACTAGGTTTATATCCCGATAAACCGAATAATTCGAATACCATTTTTGACATAAAATATCGCTACATTTCTTAAGAAAACAATTTGAAAACCGTTGAAAGTCAGATTGATAACGACGTTGTCGATTGAGTTTTTTTATTTGAATACATTTTAACGTCTACTCCCTAATTTTCTTTAATATTCAAGGATAATCTTATGCGTATCGCCTTATATTAGCTCCATAAAAGTAACTTTCATTATTGGTAGCGTACGAATATTTTTTTAATGCGAACAAAACTAAAACTGTGGCAAAAGCAGAACTCTTGTATGGAGAACGAGAGCGGAACTAGATGAAGTAGTTTAGCAGCTATGATAACTAGGTTTTAGCATTCTGCATTTAAAATAGGGAGCTAGAGAAGCTGGTTGAGCCACCCAATGCAATTGGCGAGATTAAAGCACTCGCTCGCTCGGTCACCTGGAGAAAATGAAAGGGGATCTAGCTGTGAGAAGAGCATATGTAGGGCACCCGGGTGGAGAAAGTCTATCTGGTCGTCCCAGGTACTGCTGGAGTGACGAAGCCCGAATAGACTTGTTCGCCCTCGGATTGCTCACCTGGCGCGAAGTGGCACAGAATAGTGGCAGAGTGGTGTTTGTCAGAGGCCAAGATCCTTTTTGGGTCACTAAACCAGTGAATTAGTAGTGAAGCATTTTGCTTTTGAATAAATCTGCAATGAAAAGCTCAATTGACTTTAAATACAATGTAATATCTCAGCAAGAAGAGACTGTTTTAACAGTTAGAAGAAGTATTCGATTCTCTAAATATCGTCAAAACCATACGTCGATAAGATTCATTTCATTTCATTTATTCATTCATAACAATAAAATATTGTGTTAAACATAGCTTAAAATTAAAAATAAATCATTACATTATATTTCAGAAATTAAAGCTTAATTAGTAATCCCAAGATGATGATATTAATTAAAATATTAAAGAAAATATGTATAACTTTAACTGGAAATTTGCATTATGTCAATAAGATTTAAATATCAATCAAGCAAATAAAATGTCAATTATAATAAAAAAATATTACGAAATTTAAAATTTACTAAGATATGTCAACAATAAATAACAATATTGTCACTTTGGTATCCTACTAGAATACTTAATACAATCATATGTACACAGTAAAAACATAAACTCAGTAAAAATTAAAATAAACTATAATTAAGTACAGCTATCGTCTATAAAGTCGGTTACACAATAGTACGACTTTTTAAAAATATAACTCTTGAGTCTTGCATTGATAATTTTACTGTTAGTAATAGTTTTAAATTCAGTGGGTAAGTTATTGTAAAGCGCGACGGGGCGGTCGTAAGGGGACTTACGTCTTAAGACAAAAGTGGACCGCCGCGCGAAACCGCCTTTCCATACAAACGTAGTCCCCATTCTCCTCTCTGGATACTAACATTACAAAAAAATATTCTGGCACAATTTGATATATATCCATCAAAGCTATGATCTTAGTTAGTTTTTTTTTTCAATATTATAAAATTTAGGAGCTTTTAACTCTTAATCAAAAATCAAATGAAGGGCATAGCTGCGGTTGATTTGCATCAAATTATGTAAACATATTTTCCATAATGACAATATCTACAGAAGAAAATTAAGACTACGTTTGTATGAGAGCAGAGCAATGTACACAAACACAGTAAAAGTATGAACTTTTGTTGTGTTCATGTGCGTTGCGTCTCTAGATATGCCCTTACCTAAATCTATAAATATATATATCTATATATTACGCTTATCTTAAAAGTGCCCGACAAACTATCGGTCTATTAGTACCGACTAGTCGCTTCGCCGTACTTTTGTCTGATTCTTGTCCTGAGTAGCGTTGAAAAAACCCGGAAAAATACGGACAAATTTCCAAACAACTCTTTTTTTTAGCTTTCTTTCGAAAAAACAATGTAATTTTCAAAAACCGAATAACCGAAAAAAAAATTTTTTAAACTTCTGTATTTACATATCATTGGGAATTTAAACAGGAAGGTTAAGCTCATCACTCGTCAGTGGCATTGTGTATGACGTATTTAATTTTTCTGAATAAAACAGGAAAAAACCGAAAAAAACTAAATTTTTCCGAAAAAAAAATTTGATTTTCTCCGAAATTTTCATCCCTAGTCCTGAGTATAGCAACGGTAGCAAGACGGCTTTTGAGACTCATTATTATGATGAACTGTAGAGAAACAATAGCCGCACAGTAAGTTGCAATGAAATGAAGAGGAGCCTGCCAGAGATGCGTATTCTTATTGTAATAACAGGTTATGAACTTGATCTGGATTTGTTATGGATATGATCTGTTAGTATCAAGTGACATTTCTACATTCAGAAACGTTAGTAGAGGCGGACACAGGTCTTCGCACGATCTCCCGCCATCTCTCCCTGTTGGTAGACTGTCTGGCATAGTCAAATACACGGTTGCCAATTGCGGATAATATTTGGTCAGTCCAGCGCAAAGGTAACTTCCGCGCGATCTGGTTCCCTCCACTCTTTCGAGTAAAGTCAAAAGTCAAGGCGGTCTTTCGAGTGAAGTCAAAAATACGTAAGTATTTATAAAGTTCATGCGAAAATAGTCGTAAAATTTTGTCGAATGCGATTATTTTCGACAATAATTGGTCCCTTGATCATATTTACAACAAATAGTTTTAAAGGGTCGGCAACATCGGTTGCAGACGTCCATAGGTTACTGACCCATACTGGTCCATAGGTGACTGCTTACCATCAGACGGACCGTATGCTTTTTTGCCACCGACGTGGTATTAAAAAAAACAATCAAATTCATAACCTGCTATTACAATCAGAGCACGCCCCCCGACCGCTGCTAAAACCTGATAGAATGCTTATGAAGGCCGTCAACGCTTCTAGAGATAACAAAAATATTGTCCTTGAATTTGTATACATACTATTTGAAAAGTCCATGAACACTTCTCTCCCTCGTTCGGATAAACGAGTATTAACGTAATGTCTGAAGAGTTCGGGATATCTCATAGTGTAATTACTCAAGGAAAATACGCTACTTGCCCAAAAAAAAGCAGCACAAGTCAAGAAGGCCACTATACTTGACATTTTACTCAGTTATAATGGGTTATTGGGAAATCGATATGAAATTTTTGAGCACGCCATTAATTTTTACACCGCACGTTAATTAATGTTTGGAGATTAATCTGCATTTGTCTTACATAACGCGGAAAAAGAATAAAGCAAATATTTGCACACAGTGCAAAAAAATCGGAGATAGAAAAATTTTAAGATCACCACATTTCCTTTCATTTTGTTTCCCGTGGCTCTGTTTTATGAGTTAGGAAACTAATGCGTAAAACTTTTATGTCTACACCTCGGCATTAGCGGGGGACGCACGAGCGTTCAGCCTGTTCTCTTGATTAACCAACGTAGCTTATTTGTACACATTGACTCAAGATGCAAGCACAGCACAGACAGACAGCATAAGCTTAGAAAAGAGGTTCCTATTAACATCCTTCAGGTACTTCAATTGATGTAAGCTTAAATTTACCAATTCCATTACCTGATGTTTATGCGCGCAGCTAAAATACACATTTACTATATACTTATAAACATTCATACATACATAAATACTGATCTAAATAATTAACCCTCAATTTGCTTCGCCATAGTCGGGTATTAAAAATACTGTATACAATAGTATACATTATACTTATGTTGGTAGGTTATAACTTATAATAATATAAACACACAAGATAAAGAATACACGCAATTAGTAAATTATGACCGATTGGCCAAACAACAGACCTACCTCTTATCTACATAACCAGCTATGAACTTTGTGCTTACCACAAAGACACCGATATCATTATTTATCAAAAAAACTTCGTGTATTATTGGGTCATTAACCAATACAACTTATCAATGCAAATTGCCGATTTAGAAGCGACTCACAATGGCTGTGTCACAGAATAACGACGCATAGCCCTGTCCCGAATTGATCACTACTCATTCCTGAGGTCATAATATGAACTAAGGTCGAATTATGCATTTTTTTATTCTTCCATACATAGTAAATATATAGAGGTTTGTTCTCCAGTAAAAATGTGCCTTAAGGACGAGCTGGCACCTGGCAACGCTTGTTATTACTATCTCTTTTTCAACCAACTTGCAAATTTCAAAAGAAGAACGTTCTGTAATAGGGCACAGCCTCCGTTGGAGTTTTGAAAAAAACTCTGGATTCAACCCAAACGGTTTATTCCACCAAAATACACTACACAAACTTACACACTAAAAGATTTAGAATATTATTAGACCTAAATATAATTAAAGAGTAAATTACGAGTGTTTTTGTTGTTTTTTCTATTATTCGATTTTTTATACAGTAAAATTGCTGTCAATGCTTCACCTACATTTTAGCTTTACCTGGTAAGCAAAATAATTATGAGTGTATAACAGTTCTCAATGAGGGCTACCGTTTTTATGCTCACTAATATAGATGGTGGTCCAGAAAAACAGCTCTCAAAATTCTGCGATGCTTATTTTAAAACAATTAATACGTTTTAATATACACAAAAGTCTTTTAATGTCATAATTTTAATTTTTTTTTAACCTGTTTAATTTTGTACTTACTAACATTTATTGAACTATATTTAATGTTTACCATGAATAATCAAATATAGAAAAAAGGTTGACCACAATTATGAATAACGAGCGAAAAAAAAGGTTTTCACCCCCAAAAATAAAAGTGTGTAACAAATCACAAGAATGTACAGATTCTCGCATTTCAATTATGATGGCGTTCAATTTCTGTATTAAGGCCCAATAAGTGCTTGTTCTTCTCTCACTCTTGCTGAGCGTAAGCGTGAATGAGATGGGTGTGTGTGCCCGGGAGCGCGAATATCATGTTTTTGAATTTTAAGTTTTTGTACATTTAAATAAAAATAAAAGTAATCGACAAGGTCCCTCAAACATGATATTGTCGATTTTTAGAAGCAATTTTTAGCCTTTGTGCAAAATTTGTTACAAATTTTTAAAGTGCATTTTAGACCTTTGTGATTTTGTTTTTCATTGAAATACGAAAGCGAAAGTGAAAAACTCAGGATTTGAATCGATAGTGTCCCTTGAAAAAGGCCTCATGATTGTTAGTAAAAATTTTGGCAGCCGTATTGTGTTCTAAATAAGCCTTACGACTTTTCAAAAACTCCGCTCCCTGAACCTAGTGCACGTTAAGAGAAAAGAGGACGATTGATTCTCCATACAAACGTAGTCCTCATTTTCCTCCCTGGATATTGACATTATGGAAAATATTTTTTTAAATTTTATATATATTAGTCATAGGTTACACACAAATTTTTAATTGCTCCTAACTCTTATAATATTAAATAAATCAAAAAAATCAAACGGTCGGGCATAGCTATGATTAAAACACATCAAATTGTGTAAAAATATTTTCAATAATGTTAATATCTAGAGACAAAATGGGGACTACGTTTGTATGGAAAGGCCGTTTCGGAGCGGGCCGTTTAAGCCCGCGATGACTTTAATTTTTACTGCGAGTCAATTGTCGATATGATCCTTGCATACGTTGAGTGTATTTTTTATCACGATATTAATAATACAGGGTGTTTATTTAGTCACCTGCAATAATTTACGGCTGAATATATAGGTCATGCTGAGCAACTTTTGATATGGGACCAACCTTGAAATCGCGAATTTTTTAATCTCCCATAGAAAATGTCAAGGTCAGACAGCCAAAATGTATGAAACAGCCAATTTTTTTTTTCACGATATAGGGCTTAGTCTCGTAGTAAAAGTTACTCAGTATGACCTATATATTCACCCCGTTAATTATTGCAGGTGTCCTGTATTATTAATATCGTGATAAAAAATACATTTTTCAAAATGTAGGGACGTGTAACTCTGTATCTTATCAAGAATAAATTTCATTTCGTTTGAGCTGCATTACTGTTGCGGCATTACTGCAGAGGCGTTGTAGCGGGCGCGGTCACTATCAATTTGATAAAATGACGTGCTTAACGTTCTAATCGCGACAGTAATTCGGCTTGAACGTCACTCATTTTATCAAAGAAATTGACCGAGACAGCGCCCGCGTCAGTCTCGATAAAAATGAAGCCAAAGTACGAACGACTATCTCCTTTTCTTTCGTTATTATAATAATCGAATAACATCAGAATGACACAGGTATAAAGATTTAAACCAAAAATGAGATGTAGTCACCCTAGTGACAATGCAATATTATGGTACCATCGAGCTGATCTGATGATGGACACAGGAGGTGGCCATAAGTACTCTGTGACCAACCTAAACCTAATTTCATTTGGGTGTACGAGTATTAGAATTGTCTCGCTGAGTTCTAGTTGCCTATTCAAAGAAAAGTACAGTTAACTATAAAAGCTTGTATCAATAATGATTTTTTGACAATAAACTTTTTTATCCCATAGTATTCAGTCCCTTGCTTTATTTTAGATTCACGGCCCGATTCGAAGATTACGATAAGTTCTGGTTTAGATACATTCTCATTTTGATATCGTTTGTATGTCGTATAATTGAGAGAAGCAGCTCAATTCAGCAAACCAATGTCACTTTGACGTTAGAAATATCGTGGATAGATATTATTGAGATTACAGCGGAATCGAAATAAACGTCAATTTGACATGTCGTTTAGTTATCGGTCTTTTAAAGATTTTCACAAGATCTTAAACGTGTCTTAATCATTCTTCGGATCGGGCCGTCAACTCTCTTAACAGTTCTGACACCCTGGTGGGTGCTGTCTCTGCGTGCGTCCCATATCACGGGCAAGTGTACTAAACTGTAGTGTCAAAAGGGCCTCAACGTGTTGGCTTCGACTCTACACTCCATTGTCCCGACATATTTAAAAAAAATAGCGGGGCTGAATATACCGATTGCTTTTGTTATCACTGACCAAACTCTGAGGGGTGAACATATAGGTCATACTGAACAACTTTTACTACATGGGGCCAACTACGAAATTGCGAAAAAATATTCTATAGACAACATTGACTCTGTTTCACCGAAATGTATGAGACGGCAGATTTTTTTTTTCGCGATTTCAGGGTTGCCCCATGGTAAAAGCTATTCAGTTTTACCTGCATGTATTCATCCGTCAAAGAGTTTAGTCAGTGATAAAAAAATCGACCTCATATTACTAACATAAGACTACAAAATTTTTAAGTTTATAAAAAAACGAGACAGTTGGTACCACAATCACTACGTATTTAAACGGTCCATACTGTAGTTTTATTTTAACTTATTTAAAGACAAAAAATTGAAGTGAAAAAATAATCATAGCTCAATCGTAATTTAATTCAAACTAGTAACTCAGTGTTAATTAAGAATTGATTTTATCTATATTATTGATATCAGTTCGAGTACGCACATTTAGAAATAAAACTGATAAGGCACACTAGTTTGATAACACTGATGTCAATGGATTTAAATACTAATCAAGTATGTATATCCTAATATTATTATCTAGAGTTTCATAATTTCAATAATGATTAAACAAAAAAAAATTAAGTTATTGTCCCGTGTTATTGGTTTTTTATTCAAACTTTGGTGTAATAATAGTCAAGAAATATTTACGTGTCGTCAGCTTATTATAATAAACTTGATCTTAGTTCAATGTCAATGCCACTCTGAGATACTGACGATTTTATGACGCCAACTCAGTGGCAAAACTTTGACTAGGTAACAATACAAACAATAAGCTCCAAATTCAAAATGTTACCTGGGCGCATTCACTACATTAGGCTAGTAGATGAGCCAACGCGCATCGGTCACCAGTTATGTGTGTAAGTATACACACACGTAACTCAAACGCCAAGCAAATTACGTGGAAATATTGCAAGGTCCAGCAGATAGTACTCGTAAATTCATATTACAAGTTACAACTCGGGAGTAGTTACACTTTTAGTGTAGGTGCGTGTTTTCTGAAGTCTACCTTGGTAGGAATTTATCGAAATCTTACCAGTCATGTTTGTACTCGTAACCGTGTTTTCGTGCCGACACTGTTTTTTTTATTTTATTTAGCTTAGTTTCATTATGTACCTAGGTAATATAATTTAAGAAAGTAAGCAAAATATCACACCTAAATAATAAATAGAAAAAAAAAAAAGCACTATATCAATATGATTATTTTTAGCGCACGCACAGGGGACTTTAAACATATATAAGTATGATCGAAAGTAGGAGTAGTCGAGGAGTCGCAGATCGTCTCGGTTTCAGTATGGATCAATTTGAACCCTATAGTTCGATACGATTTATAAAATAGAAATTGTGTCTAACAATAACTGCTATCTACGTTTTCTATTAATATTCTGGTGCTTTATGTCATGCATCTTGTGAAATTTGGGGGCTCGTTAGTACCCCCGCCAAGACGAGCCAAGCGAAGTGCAAGAGCACTGCACTTGCACCTTGTCTCGAAGCGCTTCGTCGTTTTTTGAAGCCCAAACTCAAATTATACGGGTTTGGATAATACCAGATAAACAAAATTCTCAGGATATTTGACGACCGGTCTAGCCTAGTGGGTAGTAACCCTGCCTATTAAGCCAATGGTTCTGGGTTCAAATCCCGGTAAGAGCATTTATTTGTGTGATGAACACGGACTTTTTTTCCCGAGTCATGGGTGTTTTCTATGTATTTAAGTATTGATCGCGACCTGTCTTCGGCTTGGAGTTCGCATCTGTGCTCCACACAGGTGCCCCTGCGGTAGTGAAGTCGACGAATTAGGACACCACGGGTTATCCTGTCAAAAAAGTGCTGGCCGCTTTTCCAGGCACGCCGCACTGAATGACATAATCCGCCGGTCTCTTGCATCCGTCAAGCGTGCCAGCTCTACTGGAGCCAACTGGCGTAGCCAGAGACGACGGCAAGAGACCGGACGGTATGTCCCTGATTCCCTGGAGTTTGGGAAGGGTGCTGGTGGGGGACGCAACCTGTGTAGACACACTAGCCCCTTCCCACCTCACCGGAACCAGTAACAGTGCGAGTGCCGCGGCTAAAGGGGCCGAAAAGCTTAAAATACAAAAGTACAGGGGTCTCGGTCCCGAATACATTTTTATGCCATTTGGGGCCTAATGCTCTACAACTTTTTAAAGAACTATCTAAAAGGCTGGTCGACTTCACAGGTGACCGAAGAGCTGGCAGCTTTCTCGCACAACGTATTAGCATCGCTATACAGCGGGGAAACGCTGTCAGCATCCTCGGCACCATGCCAAAGGGGCCAAATTTTTTACACATATTTTAATTTTATTTAGTATTAGTTTTTAGTTTTAATTTAGTTTTATTTAATAGATACGTTAGTTTATTTTTATTGTGCCCGACATTTAATTACTTTTCTTAATATATGTTTTTCTTTTTGATTCTTTTAAGTATTTATACTGATATTATATATGTCGTTGTCTGAGTACCCGCAACACAAGCCTTCTTGAGCTTACCGTGGGGCTTAGTCAATTTGTGTAATAATGTCCTATAATATTTATAATTTATTTATTATATGATGTTCATAGTACGCTTATAAAACCCATGAAGTTTCAATTCCTTAGCTCTTATACTTTAGTTTTTATTGATATCTAAACAAAACGATTTCGTCACTCACTCACTCACTCACCGACTTACTGATGATCATCAAAATTCTAGGTTTCTTTCTCAAGTCCTAGAAAGCTTAAATTTAGTATGTAAGCTAGTATTAGTATCGTTTTCCTTCTCTGGCCAAAAACCATTCGAAATGAAGACCTATGGAATATATGCCGGCAAACACCCATTGACGAAGAAATCACGACACAGAAATGGACACGGATAGGACATACTATTCGAAGAGGGGAAACGAATAACGCTACCATAGCTTTCGCTTGGAAACCGCCGGACGGAAACCGTGGCTCCGGGCGCCCTGTACACTCCTGTCAACGGTCCGTCCTAAGAGAGCTACGAGCGGTCGGATTGAGCTGGGGCGAGGCCAGAAGGCAAGCTGAAGATAGAAAGGCGTGGCGCGAACTTGTGAAGGCCCTTTGCACCTCTGGGTTGCTTTAGGACAACAACAACAAGCTAGTATTAAAACACAAAAAACAACAAAAATCTAAATCTTAGAATTTATAAATAAATGTAAATAAATTACATATAAATGTTGCCAAGACAAAACCACATGCCGCTACCGTCACATGGGCGTAAGGTGAAAAACCTTATTACTATTAATTACTTTTTTGTTAAACAATCGTTCTTGTAGTAACGGAACTGCAACAGCCAAGCCACATATTTTGCTAAGGAGTAGAGTTTGTGAAGTTAGAGCTTGTAGGATTAGAAGCTTGGCTCTACATGAGATCTGATACATTTTTGACAGTGCGAGCCGTATGATTTCGTCTTGGCAACATTTTACATGAAAATGTTTTTGGTGGGTAATTTATTTTAAATACAGTCAACATCCCTTTAGTCGCCAAGTCACTTCCATGGGATCAAGAAACCGTGAAGCTCCACGATGAGACAGGTATTAATAAAGGTGAATCATTATTATAACCTTGAACTACCTTCTTATTGACATTTCCTCTTTACTAAAAAACGCTTACGTCTAACTTTTATTCGAATCGATATGTAGTTATTGTAGGTATAATTTTAAAGATAAAGACTGGCATAGCAAGGTTGATTGTGGTTCCGCCTTTGACAACTACATATCTTGGTTTTCGTAGTTGCGTGGAAATATAAATAAATACAGATAATATTATCCTCATTACTAAACAGCGCGGTAAGCTAATAGTGCGTGTATTGAGTAGTCTAGCACAATGTGGGACAAAATTGTGTTATTTGTTACAATATGTTTAGTAACTTTTTTTGTGAGAAAAATAATATCAGCAAGACCGAATAAAATTCAGTTTTATTCCTATTTTGCTTTTTTCTACGTAACAAGTTCTCTACTGGCATGTGTCATTTGGCCGTACTTCTTGTTAAGCCCGAAAAATGTAAGAAATGCAAAGTGAGTACACAAACATAAAACATATATTGCTTATATTCATGCCATTTAAATTTCGTTAGAAGAAAGCGAGTTATAATAGTTATAATAAACCATAACAGAATTATTAAATAAACCGATAAATAAACCGATTGATTTTTTCGACTGTTTGAACGATTATTAAAATATTAGTAGTACTTATTTACAATTTATATGAATGCACACGAATTTATTTGGTTTTATAAGAATTTTGACCAACTTATATTTAAATATTTCTATAATGTCGGTACCGCGCAATAAGTATGTTTTTGTTTAACCTTACTCTGTTCATCCACCTGATATCGTTCAGCAAACACAATCCAATTTTGATTCTAAATGTAAAACTTGAAGGTCGTTTTATGGCTAGGAACTGAAGTTAATGTAATTTTGTAGATTGTACTTTTTTAAGCGTCGCATTCTCTACATACGTTTGAGGTCTGTTCTAACCCTTTAGAATGGAACTCAAACACATTTAGACACGCACATTACCCCATTTGCTGAATTATTCGTGATGCATCTCTTTCGCTACCGACTTGCAAGAAAAAGAGTTGGAACCATAATGTATTTGAACAAATATCTTGCGGGTGAAGCGTTTAGTTAGAAGTAGTACCTAGTACCCAAATTTTGAAATAATTGTGGTCTGACTACTTTTTGCCACTTAGGTCATCAAATGACAATTAATGCATTTAAAAAAAGAATCTTTCCTGACAACGCTACTTCTACTACCTTTCTTACTGCCTCTCACGCTACTTGCGAATTATCTACTTTTCTTTTTAACCGTGAGTATTATGAGTCTGCCTGCTGGTCTAGTGTAGTAAATTATCACACAAAATAAAAATACGCTGCTGGACTTTATTCACTACAGTTTAATTTCATGTCCACAGTTTTTTCCCCAAGGATCTATGGTTATACGAGATACCTTATTTGCAATATAACCTCCATTGCGGGTGTTTATTGTACATTATATTAAAAACACAAAACGAAAGAATTCAAATAAAACAAAAAATATTGACATTGGCACACATAAAGAATTATCCCAAAAAACAACAACAGTCATACAGGTCACGCAAATCAGCCAATTCACCGATAGATTCAATTCAATTTAAAAGGCAGTACATGTACAATACCATCTAGTTGAGCTGTCAAAAATAGGTGAAGAATATCTTGCACCACTCATTATATTCATTTGTTTATTATATAGATAAATGGCATTCAAAAAATACCTTGGTTTTGATAACATTCCATATGGCGTCAGCAAATATAGAGCCGTTAAAAACAATATCTTAATTAGTAATTAGATAACAATTATAAACGTAATTAATAATTACATTTCAGGTTAGCCGCCAATATACTAAAGCATATAACAAAGGTATTAGACATAAAGTGGGAACTCCGGAACGGGGAGATCCTAACCGAAGACCGCGGAGCTGTGATAGTTTCTAATCATCAGTCTGCTTTTGACATCCTTGGTAAGAATATGTTACTTTACTATACATTGAAACTCTTGTAAGAATTAGATTTTTTCGTGTTTTTACACGTCTACAAAGTGGTAAGAGGATTTTCTTAATATTTTATATGGATTTTGTTCATTGTGTTGGGTTATAGTGCTATAATATTTTTTTTCTACATTAAAAATTATTTCCTTGATAAAATTTAACGTTAGTGGGTTTCAGAGCCAAGATAAAATATGCAAAAAACTCCCACTAAATGAATCAATAATAGCACATATAGTTGAAATTTTCCGAGATGTGTTGTCGGCACAAAGCCTAATCTGTTAATCAAAAGGCATTGTTTCTTTTATGCACGAATTTGATATAAGAGATAATTTTTAAGAAAAAAAACCGACTTAATGAGGGAGACCGGTGAAAGAAAGATTATTGTTGATTTTATATTTCGTACAATGAAATTAAAAAGACTGGGAAACTACCCGCAATAGGGTATTCGCCTATATTTAAAATAAATTATTTCACACCATGCATGAAATAATATTAAAATTGGCTATAAGTTTGCTTAAAAGAGTTGAGAAGTACCCTCAATTCCTCTTGGAATCCATTATCAAAACTCAAGCTTGACAAAAATATACCTTGAAAACCTAACTGCTTCACAAACATGCGAAGAGAAAAAAATGCCAAACGTAAACTATGTGGCGTTGAAGAGTTCCATTCTGTTCATCATCAGCAGTTCCGCTTCATCAAATATCACTTCTACAAATGTAAATGCTTGATTTGATGATGAAAATACTAAGATCAATATATATATATATGCCTTTAACATTTGAGGAGTTCCCTCGATGCCTCATGGACCCCATCGTCAGAACTCTAACTAGACAAAAATTTGTCTTAAAAATCTAATTTGCTTCACAAACACAGCGAAGAGGACAAATAATGGCCAAATGTGAACTATGCATCGTTGAAGAGTTCCATTCTGATCATCATCAGCAGTTCCACTTCATCAAATGTCACTTTTTAAATGTAAAAGCTTGATTTGTTGATGAAAATACAAAAATCACTATATGTATGCTCTTCACATTTGAAGAGTTCCCTCGATTCCTCAGGGATCCCATCATCAGAACTGAGTTTTGACAATAACGGGAGCAATCTGTATAGATTAAAGCAAAAAAAAATATTTTTTAAATCGGTTCAGAAATGACGGAGTTATGAAGTAACGAACATTAAAAAAAAACATACACACCGAATTCATAACCTCCTCCTTTTGAAATCTTGAAGTTGGTTAAAAAGGATCAGACCCGTTTAAAAGATAATTTTATCGTTCTACTATATGGTTCAAATTCATGTAACATTCGAGATAACATGTTTGGGTAATGTAGGACGATTGCCACCCAAAAAGTTGCATATTAGCTGATTCTGACCTCTTTCAATATTCCTATGACGCCAGTTAAAACAATCTTGCATGAATATTTATGCTTCTCTTCTTTCTTCCTCGCGTTGTCCCGGCATTTTGCCACGGCTCATGGGAGCCTGGGGTCCGCTAGACAACTAATCCCAAGATTTGGCGTAAGCACTAGTTTTTACGAAAGCGACTGCCATCTGACCTTCCAACCCAGAGGGTAAACTAATAACTAATCTCAATGGGTAACTTAAATCCCTACATCTTCACGCTTAAACCTCATCTGAACCGAAACAGATTATAATTTGCATGAAGATACGTTGAAGCCCCCGGGAAGGACAGTTGTAGGGTAGTTTTATCAATCATCATCATTATTCCACGCAGAAGCTAGTTTCATATAAAACCTCTGAAGACCTAAAAGCACCATACAGAAAATGTTTTGGGAAAATGAGCTGTGTGAAAGAGTTAAAGCATGCATTAAGACAAAGAGTGGTGGCCTAATTACTATTGTCTCCTCTATTCTAAAAACTTTCTGTTGGCCCTTCGTACATTTTATATTATTTTATTTGCTGTTATTATAGTTCGTTTTTTTAGCATTAGAAAAAAGGTAAGCGATCGTGACCTGTCTTTTAATTAAAATACACTTTTGAAAAATAATTTACATTCTTTTGCTTTAATTAGTAATATAAACAAATTTTGAGAATGCGTTTTTCAATAATTTTCAATCATAAGACACAAGAGTGTTTACCTTTTTTCTAATGCTAAGAAAATCGAACTATAGTGAGTTACGAATATTAACATAGTTTTTAGGTTTTAGCTTTCATAATACTAACGTGTATCTTGTTGTCTGAATAAATAGACGTTTATTATTATTATACCTAAGCCATATTTCTGGCTTCCCATGAACCCATCCCACCCGCATCATCTTATTCCTATTTGTCCTCAGCTAGTGTGAAAATAGGACTAAAAAACTCCACCTGTCAGCATTGGGTACAACTGAAAGATGATGTGGATGACGACTTTTATTATTATTTAAAATACAAATTTTTACTGTTTTTGTTAATTGTTACAGGTTTATTCAATGTGTGGGCGATAGTAGGTAAAATGACTGCTATAGCCAAAAAAGAAATATTTTATGTGTGGCCGTTTGGATTAGCAGCGTACTTTGCTGGGGTGGTCTTTATAGACCGCAGTAACGCAAAAAAATCATATGAGCAACTGAAGATCACCTCCGACGTTATGGTGAATAAGAAGGTAAACAGACTTTTTTCTGGCCGTAAATTAAGACCTACAGTCATTTGTAATTCTAACAGAAGTTTACATTACTATATTATTTAAAATTAAACCCAACTACGGTCTAAATAGTCTGTCACTAACGTCTATTATGAATTGCGATTAATTTATAATATCTGGAAGACCGAGCTTTGCTCGGAAAACACATGAAAACTAAAAAATGCGTGTTTTCCCAGAGATAAAACCTAGCTAGATCTATTTTCCCCATATAGCAAATTTCATCGAAATCGTTAGAGCCGTTTCCGAAATCCCCAAAATATATAAACTCTTTTTAACCCCTACTTTCCAAACCAGAACTTATCTTTACGAAACTTAACACGACAAAGTGGTACGTACTAGATTTTTTAAAGGAAAGATGTTTTTTTCTAATTTGTTTCTTAGATATTCGAGAATAGTACATTATGATAGAAGTGTGCTAAGTTGGTTGGGCGCAATAAGAAAGCCGATGTGGGTAATGACCAATGCACACGCGTTTTATACGACGTTTTTCAACACACTTGCGAGGAAAAAACAAAACTTATACATTTGTTTTTTTTTGTCAAAACAGTAAAAGTACAATTTTCAAAATGGTTGCTTAGAGTTTTAACATCGAATAATTGCACCAAAGCGTGCTGGGCTTGTAGGCACTTATTCGCCAGTTCATTGAAGTAAGCTACCAACACGTTTTCCAAGACAGGCTGGACGTTTTTGCTGATTTTCCATTGAATAAAAGTTTAATATGCCGCCAAATATTTTGAACCCGATTTTGAAGGTAAGGCTATCGTTCTCGGCTCTTGCCTCTGTTAGTATTAATAGCAGCGTTCTTAATTTTCAATGCTTCAAATGACATTTTCGTCAATATATAAACTAAAACCATGCAAAACTATTCCAATTGTATGACAAATACGGAAAATGGCTGGCGCGTTATTTTTTTTTTTACGCAGGATCCAATGCGCGCGCAAGGCAAGGCGCGAACGAAATCGACAAAGACACAATTAAAAAATGTTAAGATGCTAATATTTTCGTATTTCTATTCGACAGATAGAAAAATCGATGATTGATCAGATCAAATCGATAAAATATTATGCCTATTCAGTAATGAATACGAGATAATTTAATCTTTAAATTATGTTTGGTGTGGTAAAACCTCTTTGAACTAACATTTGAAACCAGATAGTTGGTTAAAAAAAATGAATAAAAATGAATTACTCGACCAAATTAAGAAGGCTCCGTTTCCATGCATATTATTAGCAATCAGTTAATATAATGAAAAAGCACGCGTGTTTAATATCTATGTTATGAGCCAATAATCGGTGGAATAACAACGTCGTTTGGAGCAAGTGTGTTGAAAAATTTATGAATGCAAAGTACACTTCATACTTATTAATAAGAAACATTAACTGTTCTTTGAAAACCTTACAAGAGTGAAGAACAAAAATAAAAGGCTTAATACCAACTCGTCAAAAATAGTCCGCACTTATCCCAACATACCTGTTAGAGTACTTGCTAACTCTAACATTTACTTGATAGATATCTTGATAGTAATGTGCTCGTACGAAAGCGTCATACGTAATACGTACACAAGGATGTGTGTAACAAAAATAGTGGCGATCCGGGCAAGTCATCCAAGACGGCCAAAAGGCCAAAAACTTATCTCATCAAAAAATGTTATCTTCTACTTCTAATTAGACCACGATACTGAATATGCCCTTAAGCGGATCCTGACTATTTTTGTTACATCCTGTATATGCATTATATTAATCTTTGAAATTTTATAATAGCACCATTCAAAGTTGTACAAATGGCGGACTTAGGGCCTGGCCGTTCATTACATAGTATGGCAAATAAAAAATAAAACTGAATTTACCTTCATTTATTTAATTCGCAAACAGTAATCATTTAGGGCATAATATTCAGTAAAATATATCTAATAATAATATAAATAAACGATATAAGAATATCTGATTTTCAGCCAGGGGCGATTTTACAATGGCATTTCGGCCAGGCTTTAAGGCAGATCATTGGGTCAAACAGAAACTTAGCACAGGATCATAGACATCGAGATAAAGTAGGAATCACAAATCAACAATAATAAATTGATTTATTATACACATACATATAAAAATACAATATGTACCTACATACATACATAAATAAATAAATGCATCCATAATTCCATATACGAGTATAATAGCATGCAGATCATTTATATTTAAATAAGTGGTTAGACCTTTGCCTCCGTCGAACCGTCAAGTTTACGTGTACGATTTACGTACTGCTATAAATAAAAAATGTAGGCATAGGTATTATTAATTAGGGGCTGCCACTGTGGTATCATTTTAATATCTTCTATTATCAGACTATCACTGTAGTTCCGGGTTTTTAGCTCAAAGTGCAGTCCCCGCCGCCGTAAAAAGGCATAAACCTTGGCAAGTTGGCTTGTACCGGTAGCCTGGGGAAACAACTTGTAAACTAGTTGTTTCCCCCCTATTTTTTCCTGTAACTATATACTCGTACTCTTTCATGCTTTCTTCCGGATAGCACTATACTTTTGAAATATGTTAGCGAAGGGAGGCATACTACGTAAACTTATTATAAACCAGTAAGTCTTTAAACAGTTTTAAATTTTAGGTAAAAATTTGGCTCTTCCCGGAAGGTACCAGAAACAAAGACTACACTAAAATGCTACCATTTAAGAAAGGAGCCTTCACAATGGCGATATCTGCACAAGTACCTATTATTCCTGTTGTGTTCTCTCCGTACTATTTCATAAACAGAAAAAAATATCTGTTTCAAAAAGGTATAGTATTAACTTACTTAACAAAACAGGATTTATTTATTAATTTGGCCAACCAATCGTCTTTTAGTTTCTGATCTTGAAGCCTTCTCATTGTCTATAATTTACAGGCTTTTATTTAACAAAATGTTGGTATGTAAGTAGTAAGTATAAATGTATGTTGCCTTCAAATTTTGCTAACCATTTTTCAACTAGGTACTATTTATATATACTCGATTGAGCTGAAATCCGGAATACTTATGAAATACCCGAGACAATGCAATACCTACTATAATGACATCGAGCTAATCATATTCATGATTGAAAATTGAGGTTGTTAAAGGAATTCTATTGTAAAACAACGCAAACGTATTAACTTTTGGTTTGTAGATGGATGTCGAATGAAAAGTACAGTTGGCGGTACAGTTTGTATGAAAGTGAAACTTATGACAGTTAACTTAATATATATTAAGTGATGAACTACACAGTTGTAGAAATATTTGTTGGATACTAATTCCAAGCTTTAATGATTTGACACATTTATAGTTAACAGATTTATTTTTATTAGGTCACATAGTCATGCAATGTCTAAAGCCTGTTACAACGAAGGGCATGACTTTGGACGACCTGCCCAAATTAATGGAGGAAGTGCGGAGTTCCATGGAGGCCACTTATGACCAGCTCGCTATTGAGGTGCTGGGTAATTTACCGAAGAATTACCAGCACACAACAGTTGGATAACAATTGCTTAATCAGACGTAATTCTACGTCCACTTCAGGTCTATAGTATATGGTAGCACAAGAAATTATTGTACCTATTGACTGTCCAAATTGCAGGAGTGGGTCACACAGGACAATTCAACACTAATCGCTTTAACCCGCGTTCAGGACAGAAATGTATTGATGTTAGCAGCACGTACTGATTTGTGTGAGCTATTTATTTGATCATAAACTGACTTGTGTACTATTAGTATATTTATTGAAGGAGGTGGTGTAGTACGGTGATTTAGATGAAAGAAAAAATATTAATGTATTGAGATAGTGTAAAATATTCATCCCACGGATGATAATGACGAAATTAGTTTTTATTATAAGTTGGTAAACCTATACGATTAAACGGTAGTTCAACTAAGGCTGTTGCTAAGAAGTTATTATTGTGAGCCACGTACCGGTAGAAGCCTTGGCTGCATGAAGCCGATTTGTATCATGTTACGTAAATAAAAATGTAATATGTAAACTAGTTTTAGACCTAACTCTAAGCTACCTTGTACTAGACATCACCGAGCTTCTTCTTTAACTGCCTGAGATAAGTAGTAAACCAATAGAAACGGTTTAAAAAAAAGCCTTTGTTTGGAATATAACCTTGCGAAACCTATAAAAAAATGCATTATTTACTTAATTTAATATATTTCAATATATTCGCTTTAAGAAAAGCAGATAAAATTTTACATTGTCTTAAACTTACATATCTAACATGGAAAGGTACCCAACTGTCCGGTTCCGATTTGATTTATATTTATATATGTTATAAAGTTGTCTAAAATAACAGACACGTATTTTTTTAGCTGCTCAAACTCAACCTATTTGGAGAAATTGTCCTCCAAAGTACTAGAAAATTACTAAATCTTCTAACTCCTATAGAAAGTGATGCTCAAGCAACTTGCTAGTTAATGGCTGGTTTGAGTATATGTTTGAGAGCAGGAAAAAATAATGAGCTGCTGAAACTATTTTTTTCTCTCAAACATACTTAAACAAGCCATTAAGTTGCAGGTTGCTTGCGCATCACTTTCTATAGGAGTTAGGACTTAGAATATTTAATACTACCTTTCCTTGTAAGTAATTTGTTAACACCTCCCTAGTATAAGTAATTAATAATAATTAACACCGAAGCTGCAACGGATTTTGCAAAAAACATCACATAAGTACGAGAAACCAGAATTTTTCTTACTTCCGCAGAAACGGAGGAAAGCTTAGTTTTGCTTATCTATTATCAGACTTCTTTTAAGTAGGTAGGTATATTTTTGAAATGTGATTTTTTGCGTCAGTTTACTGATCAGTTTTGATGGTCAAGAAAGTGATGACAATAATTAATGTTTTTACGACAACGCTAAACCATATACTTATATCTAGTATCCTGTTATTA
This sequence comes from Cydia pomonella, assembly GCF_033807575.1. Lineage (NCBI taxonomy): Eukaryota > Metazoa > Arthropoda > Insecta > Lepidoptera > Tortricidae > Cydia > Cydia pomonella. The sequence goes on from NC_084703.1 coordinate 39,282,893, forward strand.
AAGTTTTATTTCAATTTTATTACATTAATATAATTAATGTAATAAATAGGTAGTGCTTTTTATTACGAATTTAGGTGTTTATAACGTTCATATTTTGCTTTGTATCAAGTAGATATTTTAACGATTATTTTTTATAAAAGGTTAATTTATTCTACTGTAAGGCATTTATATAAACAAATATAGTCGCTAAGTTTAAAATTAAAACTTATTCCTTAGGTAATCTATTCTGCCCCTAAGGTAAATAGCAGTATATCAAATGAAAATAGTACCGTAAATCTGAAAGTTGCATTTTCAAAATAATGCGTTTTTCAGATATTGTCGTTTAGGGCAGTATTGTACATCAGTTAGGTCGTGTTGTGTCCTGCTACCCGCAAGTGTTACGTTGGTTATACGGTCATTTAATTAAATTCCATGGAGACTACCAAAGATCTGTCACTGTTATTGACTAACGTTCAAATTGGAAGTGACATTGTGATCAGCTGCTGACTGCTTTGCCATGGCAAAACTTGAGCAAACAGCCTTAACTAGGTAGTAAGCGGCAAGTTTAAATGCAAAAAGTGGTTTTTGCACTGTTTTATGGCATCGGCACGGACCTCATAATAAATCTTTTGCTAATCTCTTATATAAAGACGATAGTGGAGACCTCTAAAAGTTTTTAGATAATTATAACCAGGTAAACTTTATTAAAAAGCCATTTGTTTGACTGCTGAATATGGCTGCAGATTGAAAAACTCAAATCTAGAATCCTAGTCTATTTTGTCCTCATGGTATGGTCCAGTGTTATTTAACGGAGACACTGATTGTTATTTTTTTATTTCAAGTTCTATTTCCCATGTAAATGATATATCAGATGTGTGAGATGTGTATGATGTTCCTTTACTATGATGATTATGATGATGAGATCTATCGATTCTGATTACAGGAGAGTGCTATATGACTTATTAATAATTATCAAATTAAATACATTATTTATATTAAGCATTTCATACAGATTACAATGGTCCCTTAAACCATACAATTTAAATTTCAGGAGAAATTAAAAGTTAAAGTTTCATTTCGAGCCATATAACTTGTACGAAATGATAAAGACACTATCCGCAGTTAGTTCTAATTTTAACCAACTTATGCGCTGGGATCGCTTTACTTACCCCCACCATGCACTTCGCACGGTCCCAATAGCCAGGAAAGCATAGATTTAAAAAAATTATATTTTGCCCAATCCCATTATAGGAGCTGTAAAACTGCATACCTCCTATGATGGGACAATCTTATAATATACAATGATGCTTGCCATGCCGTAATTTCATGTTTTAAGAATACATAAGTAAAATGTAGTTAACAAACAAATGAAATATTTTAAAATTTCACGTCTGTGACAGTGTGGTATGATAGTCAGCAGCATTACTCCAGCATTATTGTAACGCGACATTAATGCTGGCCGCATTTCTGAGGCAGCAATGCAGTTGGCAGTCATGTCGCGCTGCAATACTGCTGCAGTAATGCTCGTGCAGTGTGAATACGAACGGTACCTTAAGGTCTTGTTTTGACGTCGCGCACACACGCATGGGATTTTAGCTACATTGCGGACTATTAAGGATATATGTAGTACATTGAAATCTGCCGACCGATCAAATACCGCAATGTAATGAATCTCGTATGCGACTTCTCTCATAGTCTAAATGAGCCCTAATATATTGATCTGTTGAATTAAAAACATTTATATCGATGTTCCCTATTTTCATTCTAATATTTATTTTCATACTCATGTCCAATTATAGGGGACCTATCACTGGTTCCTTTCCATTACCGGGGTTCCATCACTAAGGCTTTGTGGTCCATGACTGGAGATAAAAAACATAGTTTTTATTTGTTGAATATGTGGAAACGAATTGCAGTATCTTTTGTACAATACGCCTGAAACATACAAGACGGTTAGGACGTTCAACTTTTAACACGCTAAGGAGTAGAATTTTTACATGTATCAGGAAAATGTCACAAATGCTACAAATTTGCTCTTAAATGTCCCAGCCCCTCTATTAGTGCATTCACAGCAAAATTTCCCGGCATAAATTTAGATCCAGTTGGACAACTTAAAATAATAAACGGATATCTAGATGTCGTAATGAGTAATACCGATAGACCTTAAAACCTCATATCGAAAACTTGAACGGTTTGATAGGCACCTCGAAGTTTCTTTGTAGGCAGAGTGATATGATAACGGCTAAAGAACATGTTTCAACCTCTCGACACAAGGTATAATGATATTATTAGAAATTATGAATCCATTTCTCACTTGATTACGAGCATCCAAAAGATTTGCTTAATTTTTGGCTTTTGCACTGTTTTTAAACATTCATTTGGCACAACGGATCAGGATGATGCAAGTATGTATAACGACGCCATTTTAAGTCTCGAAAATCACCAAAAGGATTTAGCAAATTTAATAAAAAATAACATATTAGTAACTTCAACGACCTTAAAATCCCATACAGAATTTATTAACAAATGAATTGTCGACGAGCAAAGATTGAATGACGCCGTTAACTTACCGTTTCTGTTAAAAACCTAACTGTAATTTGTAATAGCTTAGAAATATAGGTAAGGTTGAATATTTTAGAATTACTAAGTATAATACAGAATAATCTTTTGGCCCTGTCCTTCAAATTAGAAGCCATAATTAACGCCAAACATTAATTATGTCTTCTAATTTGAAGGAAAAATTAACAACATTGTTTTCCTATTAAAAATACCATTGGTTTATTCTCAGGATTATAATATTTATCATAGCATGTCTTTTCACATACCACGGTAACATAACATCGCCCACTTACGCGATGATTTTGCCCACTGTTAGTTACTTGGCAATAAGTAGAGATAAAGCACGCTATTGCAAGTTAGAGCGTTTAAGTAGGTATAATAGTTGTAAGATACTTATTATCTTATTAATAACTTGTATATTTGTAATGTTGACCAAATTTATTCCACTACGTCATCAGTGTCATCACTCATTTGTGAAACCGAAATTGCGACAAAATTGTTATCTTTTGAGCCTGATGATTGTAAGTAAGTAAGTAAGTAAATATTCTTTATTGCACCAACAATTATACATTTTACATACATGTAAAACTACAAATGAATTTTAAAGGAAAATAGAACCAGGTAACAACAGGCGGTCTTATCGGTAAAACTAAGCTTTTGCATGGAAACATAGAAATTTGGCATGAACTTAGTAATAAATGTAATAATAAATGGATTTACATAATTTCTCAGAAAACGAAATGAATGTCAAAATAATTCTAGTATTTACGAAACCGACACTCAAAATACTGGGTTGTTAACCATACCTAATATATATATAAATATACAACAAGAGTGTAGATTTGAATATAAAGCCTATTTTTTCAGATTTCAATCTAATTTAAAACAAATGTTGCAATTATAATAAACTGAAGAATTTTCAATTAGATTTTCCACCTGTAAACCTAAATACATTAAGTCTTAATTCAGTTAAGGATAATAATTATCAAATTATAAAAGATATGGACAAAATTATAAAAAACCCATATCTTCTTATATTGTAATTATTATACTATTCCAGCTCTGTAATTATTATAAGCAATGTAGTGTTATATTTCTTTAATAAGATAATGACAAATAAATATAATAAGGGGCGTCTCCTCCTATTCCCGAAACCCGGAACATCTTCCATATCCAATCATTCCGAAGTTAAACCTCCCCGCACCAGCTCCCATACCGAGATTCCGCTCATCATAAACTTCACTCCTCCAGAGTAGAAGTTTATTTCCACCCCCGGGAGATGTTATGATTCCTCCCTGTACCCTAAAAAGCTGACCTAGCAGTATCATCAGCACATCACCTCCCTTCCCCCTTTTCTATATAGGAAGCCTAACTCCTGTCCGCAGTCAGTTCCCTACCGACTTTCGAGCTCGCCGCGTATTACTATCCCTGTGGTCGCTCTGGCCTTCGAGGCCACCCAAGGCCATGTTGTATTAATATAAGTTAGTCAAGTGTAAAAAATAATGTTTTTTTTTTTTTTAATGGCCTTTGCGGTTCCATTTAACAGTACGAAAGCATACTTTTCGAAGCTTAAAATAAAACGCTTCGCTAGCGCTTCGAGCTCGCTCGATCAATAAGATAGCAAGTATAATTAATTATCTAATAATTGTGACGTTCTTGTAGTTTTTGGTCTGTTGCCGTTATCATAATGTAAGTAACGCCTACGTCTCCTAGCAAGGCAGGGCAGGCAAGGCCTATCTCGTCATTCCTATTATTTACGTACTTGCTACGGCATCCAGATTACTTTCGGTGGCAGAATGATCCGCAATCATAGAAGCGTAAAGCTTCTCGGCTCTGGCATTAGACCCAGGGCTGCCAGATCGTATAAATCGATACAAATTAAATATAATCGCACTGATTATTATATCTATTATGTATAGGTAGTCATTCAGTGCGAATACGAAAAAACACGGATGTTTTTATTTCACGAAGGGATTAACAGAGACGGATTGGGGGATTGCCAACTTGATAATAAGATACAGTAACGATTTGAATGGTTTCTCTCTTTAAACTCTGACACTGAAACTGTTTGGTGTTCTAGGTAGGTACATGATGGATGTTTGTTCCTCGTAATCTGTGAGATGTGTTTTACTTTTTTTTATTCATATAAATTGAAGTTTGACACCGATTCAGGGACGAATCATGTTGTCACTTTCTAATATATGACACTATCCCTTTCGGCTAATTAGGGTTGTCAAAATTGAAGTTATAATCTTATCTGTGGTTGTGCACGTAGAGGGACGTCTAGTTGTGCCAACCCTAATAATTGCTCGGAGCAATTCTGAGCCAAGAGCGCCAGAAAGGTAGAGTGACACCCCACTGGTATAAGATTGAAATGAAATAAATAAAAATAATAAGCACAGCAAGCTTGTGCCAGACTCGCGCCTCGAGAATGTTGAAAGTCCGACTCACGTTTGACCAGTTATATTACTTGTTGTTACGCAGTATATAGTCTAGTCAAGCGTTAGTCGCCGAGTAAGCGTTGGTGGCTTACGTATTTAGGTAAGCGTGCGACTTTCATCCCGGAGGTCGCGGGTTAAACCCCGGCCCCTGCCAGTGAGTTATACGGAAACCGGACTAACCCCAATGAGGTCTAGTTATCCTCTGGGTTGAAAGGTCAGATGGCAGTCGCTTTCGTAAAAACTAGTGCCAACGCCAATTCTTGGGATTAGCCAAGCGGACCCCAGGCCCTAATGAGCCGTGGCAAAAAGCTCGGATAATGTGAGATACAGTCCGGTCGACAAGTTCAAAATGGTGAAAAATAGATAAAATGCTCCTAAATATACGTGTGGCGTGTGGTACATTCAGCATCAAAAGTAGCGAATGAAAAAACACGCCAAATGTAGATCATTTTCTAAAATTCGCGTTCAAAAATATATCTTTTACAGTCTTAGTTGTTCTATACTAAAGACATCACTTTTTGTTAAGCTGTTACAGAATGTTAGATACTTATGAAGCGTTATTTGATCCGCTACTTTTGATGCTGACTCTACCTCATTAGACTTATAATAATGTCAAGAAAAATATATTCGAAACGTTCACGTGAAAAAAATGCTCAAGTTTTAAAAGAAATAAACACGAAAAAAATGATATTTCGTTGTTGGCCAATATTAAACTATAAAAATTATAATAGTTTATCTTTCAAGAGGAAATTTCCTGTAAAAACATCTAGGTACTCTAACTCTCTGAAAATACCCCTTCGCGTCTCATTTTCGTGATGCGGCGTGAATAAGCGAGTAGGTAACATTAAAAATATTATTTAATAAAACCGGCCAAGAGCATGTCGGGCCACGCTCAGTGTAGGGTTCCGTAGTTACTCTTCCGTCACAATAAGCTAAACTGGAGCTTAAAGTATAGTAAATTGTTAACCAAGGGATGAAACGGTACCTTTCACGCGACTTAAACAAATAGGCAAATTTGCATAATCAGTACCTAAAGTAAGTCTTTTTATTATGGGAGAAACTTTTTGCGATAACTCAAAAACAGCTAAACTGATCATGTCCGCTATAGTTTTCATTTAATGTCTTTCTTAAGCTCTACTTCCACGATTTTTTTCTTTTTTTTGGACCTATGTTTCAAAAGCTAGAGGGGGGGGGGACATTTTTTTTCTCTTTCGGAGCGATTATCTCCGAATATATTCACTTTATCATAAAATGTTTGTTGAAGACCCCCATTAGTTTTGAAAGACCTTTTCAACGATACCCCACACTATAGGGTTGAAGCAAAAAAAAAATTCACCCCCACTTTACGTGTAAGGGAGGTACCCTCAAAAAAATTAAATTTTTATATTTTATTGTACGACTTTGTCGGCTTTATTAATTTATATATTCATGCCGAATTTCAGCTTTCTAGCACTAACCACAGAGCAAAGCCTCGGACAGACAGACAGACAGACAGACGGACATGGCGAAACTATAAGGGTTCCTAGTTGACTACGGCACCCTAAAAAGGTACCTATTCAATCAATGGATCTTTATTGATTGAATAGGTATATACACCGTGTTTTTTTTGATTTGCGTTAATTTCAAGGGTGCATTCCTGAGCTTAAATTAAGTAACTTTCTCAAAGACACCGGTATTCCAATTAACTCCATTTCGGAGATAATCAATATTATATTTTTATCTTACAAAGCTCTTACGAGTGTGTACACTTACCGTAGGACCCGTTCACATATTGATTAGTGTTTAGTACGGGTTAATTGGGACCGTGCGAAGTGCGTGGTGGAGGTAAGTAAAGCGATCCCAGCGCATAAGGTGGTAAAAATATGAACTAACTGCGGATACTATATGGCTCGAAATGAAACTTTGATTTACGATTACTCCTGAAATATTCATTTAAATTGTATGGTGTAAGGGACCATTGTAATCTGTATGAAATGCTTAATATAACTAACGTATTTATTTTGATAATTGTTAATAATTTATCCATGTAAATAGCTTTGCAAATGCCACATATTACGTGATCTTTTTCTAGAAGTTAAGAATGGATATAGTAAGTTATCCTTAAAAGATAGACATTTCACATCGCGGACTTTTTTGTAGACCTATGAATGAGAAACAACTCCACCATACATTTTGTTGTTATAGCTCAAACGGATTAGGCAGCGTTTTCGATTAAAGCTCCTAGCCAGCGTGATTTTTCCCGACAACATCGTTATATTTCAAACAATTTACACAAAACCTTAACAAGTTATATACTTAAGCCTTCCTCAAGAATCACTCTATTGATAGATGAAAGTCGTATGAAAATCCGTTCAGTAGTTTTTAGTTTTGGAGTAGTTTTATAAGATGTAGTGAATTGACGTTTTCCCCTAGAATTGCGGACACTAGGTTGCGTGACAGTCGTGCACGCTCCCAATACATTTTCTACTAAACGTATGTACTATCTCGGACAATCGATGTTCGAAATGACATTGACATGTCACAGTTTTCAATTGTTTGATTGAGATAAATGTAATGCCCGTGCAACAACAACGCTATGCAACATTTAATTACATTTTATAACAAAAAAAAAAATTTAAAAATATTTTTTTTTTTTTGGAAAATTAACTATGTCATGTAGTTTCCTTAAACGTACTTACCAATATCCCGAAGTTAACGAAATTCAATAAAAACACGGTGTATACCTATTCAATATTAAGAATTTGAAAATTATGGTGTATTTATTTTAAGCATGTTAAAGAATGTACTAAGTACTTACTTATCTTAAAATATATTTTTCAACAAGTTATGCAAAAACAAGTGTTAAGTAAACGTCATAATTTCATAGAAGTTTGACGTTTAAAATAACACTTGCACTGTCTGGGCTGTCAACATCGCTGCTAACTTATCTTGGTCTAACCCTAACACATGTTTCTTGAACTTACGTCTTTATTGTAAACTAAAAAAAGGTTAAAATAATTGGTGTAAAAATAGTTTGCCTCGTGGAAATCACGTTATAAAATTTTGTGGCGTCAAAGAAAATATCGAATGCATTCACGTATCCTTGGTAATGAAGGTTAGAAAACCCAGTAGATAAGTTTAAGTAAGTATAATTTTTTCGAACTTGAATTATCTAGTAGGGTAAGTACAGTGAGTAGGTACCTATTCACTAAGTCTCAGGCGACAGGCGATGCCGCTTGGCAAGATTGTTCCTTATTTGGTCAAACAAAGCTGGGCGGCCTACCGCGTAAACCGAAATTCGCAAATTGTGGGGATCATTCTCTTTTACTCTCACTAAGACGTAATTAGAGTGACAAAGAAAAATGCCCGCAATTGATGAACTTCAATTTTCGCGGTTATAGCCCAGAGGGCCTACCGCAATCCACGTTCGACGTGTTGTCTCTCTCTAGCACTTGTAAATTCGTATGTAAGTGTGACAGGGAGGCAACACGTCGAACGTGGTTCGCGGTAGGCCCTCTGATTTGGCTCGGTAGCCACGAGATCGTACCGTGCGTACCTAAAAGTGCGGGTCTAAATTTCTTCCTGGTCTTAGCAACTAGGTCAAGTTATAGATATATCATTTTTATATAATTAAGGAACAAAAAACTATAAACTTTGAAAGGCTTTATCTCGGAAACTTGACGCAAACGCTAACCCCCTTATTCATAAACGTGTACTAAAGTTACGATGGCGCTAATATCCTTTGTCCCTTTCCATCATACCAATACGTCGGAAAGGGACAAACGATTATTAGCGCGAACGTAACTTTAGTACACGTTTATGAATAAGGGGGTAAATGTATAAAGTTACTATATTATAAATCAGTATGCATTATACTTTTTACAGTACATTTCGATGCTAGTGCGGAAAGTATGTCATTACTTCACGAGTACTGAGATATCTTTCTACGAGCCGTAGGCGAGTGGCAAAACTCGGGACGAGTATTGAACGACGTTTTTTAATACAGTTGTGAAAAAATAAGAAAAACATCAATTTTATTGTTTTTTATGCATGTTCTATAAGACAGAAACAATTGTAAATAAGTATAAAACATTGTACTATTATTACCTTAGCTAAAGGCTAGTATATAATATATATATATATATATAATACTATTATCACCTAAGTATATTTATTTATAATTATTTGTGTAGGTATCGTATATTTAAATTGTATAAAAACAATACTTATCGAATGTTAATTTCCTTTGGAAACTTAAAAAAACAAATATGCTTGCAGTAAGAAAAAACGCCTCTTTTATGGCAGGCGTTTTTGGCTTAAAGGACTCGCATTCAGGCCATAATTATTTAAAAAAATAAATTACAGGCGCTTCGGCAGTTATTCCAAACGTAGTGATTATATTCTCTTTGGTTATTCCGTTCCGTTTCAGACAACTTATTCAGAACGGTTTTTCAATATTCAATATTAAAATATAAACGTGTTATAATGATGAAGAGGTATGTAATACAATATAAAATATGTATATTTTTATTATTCTTTCATTAACAGTAGGCTTTTATGTTCATTACGAATTTTAAAACATACTAAAAGAAAGGAAGTTTGAAAAGCACTAATTCGCGAAAACCAACTTTCCGCACGCTAAACAGCTACGTAAAGTAGTACTTTTTGAGCAACTCTATTAAAAATAAACTTACGCGTTGTAGCTTGTAGTCAGTCATGGCATCTTAGAAAATCTCCACAATCACTTACCTACTATTCACTAGGTAGTTACCAGCAACATTCACTGATCACCAGACACCTTGATTCGGCACAAAACTAAAATACCAAATCGAATGCTACAAAACTTCCTCGTTTAAAATATGGTCTCCATCATGCCTCCATCAAATCTATCATGAGTCATGATTTTGCCAATGCCAAGTGTGATTGTATGTAGAGCATGACGTTTTTCGGTAGTTGCTTTTTAGTAAAGAGATAGCTGGATTTTACTAAAAGCCACGATGGATTGCCGGGTGCTGATTGAAACTTGGTTAAACGCGTTACGAGATTAGTTCTTCATTAGCTGCACACTTCCACGATAGCTCACTGCATAATAAGCTATTAATATTACTACACTTTAAACAACATTAATGAGCAAAAAACAAAATAAATATTCTTCCCCATTTCAATCTCAACGACAACCACAACCTGTTCAAACCTACAAGAGAAGACAATGAATGATATGTCTCTGTCGTGACAAGTGTGACAACGGAAAAAGAAGTTAACCATGAAGGTATACGTCCGTGAAGTTAACTAAAATACTCTTTTATTACAAATTTAAATTGCGTAATGAAGGTATCTTACGGGCAAGCCCACTTTGTCAGTAAAATAAGGCGAGAAATTCAAAATGTGTATTGGAGCGACGTACCTATCTTAAGTTCGAATCGGGCCGATAGTACGCTGCAGAGATAACTAATGACCATACTTAGACGAGATAAATAAGATGACCATACGATATAATATTATAAACCAGTTTCTATGCAGAGGGCCTACCGCGAACCACGTTCGACGTCTTGCCTCCCTATCACACTTCCGTACAAATTTACAAGTGTGACAGAGAGGCAACACGTGGAACGTGGTTCGCGGTAGGCCCTCTGCATAGAAACTTGTTTATAATATTATTTCGTCGTGGTTCTTTACGTTCAATTCTTACTATTTGCTAAAAATTGGAGTCGATATTCAAACTAGTAATAAATAATTAAACAAAAATCAACCTTATTGTTGTATCAATATGGTTCAATATGAATATGACCTTGTGGTGGTAATTAATTACTGAATTTTGCTTGTACACGATACATTCTACTGGAAATTTGATGCCTTAAGAGTCAATTACATCCACACCATCAGGCCTGATATCGACCAGATTTCGAGCCCGAGAAAGAATATTTTTCCGTTTCACCAAATATCAGCACATCGTTTACAATATTTGAACATTGAGGTATAAGTACTAGAGTCGGCATCTCTAACAAAATGATTCCGCACCTCATTGAAGTGCCGGCACTTCATTGCGTTCAGTACATCTCCGACGTCTCCGACGTCTTCGACTACTGGCGAGATGATGGCATGTAAAGAAAATAAAAAAAAATAAAAATTGCTCTTATGCGTTATGAAAATGTATTCTAATAATATCTAGAAACATAATAAAAGCAATATAATAACAATCCACTGCGAAAAAACTTTTGTTTTAAGCTCATTTAGATTATTTTGAAACGTCATTTTAAACACTCCCGGTGGTACGCCATTTTCTTTGGCGCATAGATTACATTTCGCAGATGTAACACGGAGGTACCTTATTGGTTGCAGAATATATACGCAATAATGATATATTAATTGGACTTTATGTTTGTAACTCATTCTATTGGATAATGTATTCCTGGTACCCCGCGATACAAGCAAAGCCTAGTGCGGAGAGTCGGAGACCCCTGCCACATTCGGTAATTTGAATTTCTGGAAATAAAGATTTATTTTATTATTTGTTTATTATTATTAATTGTTATTTTGTAATTTTTTCAAGTATTTTAATTATATTTAAAGAATATATGAAGTTATAAGCGCGATTTGATACAGGTCAAGAGAGTCAGGTGAGTACAAGAGTCAAATACAATTGGTTTTATGACTATTTTTATAAATTTGATTATCGCCTATGTCACAAAAATTAAAAACTATCATTACACTTAAATGGATATAAATACATTTTATCTAGATTCTTTACAGTACGTATTTAGGCAGAAAATGAATAGTTGCCATAGCAGTTTCGCCTCTGACTAGCCATTATTTTTAAGTTTAGTGACAGACGTCAAACGCTGAAAATGGCGGACCTAAGTTGTTCTCGATAGCGTGTCTAGTACGTACTACATTTATGTCAGTGTATTTGAAATGTAAAAAAAATGGTTCATATGCAAAAATATCTAACAATATCGTTTTTGGCATGAACTTAGATTTTCGCGGTTATAGCCCTCGAAGATCGGAAGGCTCGTTACAGGGGGCCTACTGCAAAAACTGAAATTCGTAAATTGCGGGGATCTTTCTCTTTTACTCTCACTAAGACGTAATTAGAGTGACAGAGAAAAATGCCTACTATTGACGAACTTCGATTTTTGTGGTTATAGCCCAGACAGTGTAAAAGGCAGTTTACCGTAAGCGTGGAAATTACGTTATCTACATCTCTTTCGCTCAAACTTAGCGCGGGCGAGAAAGAGAGGGAGGGACCCACACTTGCTTTGTGTGGACTAGGCGCGTTTTTTCTGTATATTCTGTGGTTCCAGACTTGATTGATAGTTGCAGTTGACTCGGTAAAGTCAAGATAAGATACCGCCTGCCTGCTTGTATTGGTATTGGTACAAACAGTGAAATAATAATACATGGGCATTAGTCATACATTTGTATTGTCACAGTAAACTAATTTTCGATAACACTGTACCTAGAGTTCAAGACCAGGAGAGAAAGATATCAACATGTGGGATATAGCGATTTATTTATTTATAATAAGTACGGTGGCTTATGTCCTTAAAGAATTGCTTTCTGAGACTCCTAATTTCGTGAAGTTCAAATTGAAATTTCTTATTTACTACGTATGGACCTCTACCATATCGTTGATGTTGATGCCATTCTTCATGTTAGACCCGAAGAACGTCAAAAATATCTTGTGAGTATGATCTATTATGCATCTTCTAATTACGAAAACTCTGCAATGAATACAAACTTAAATAGTGCATTTATGAGAGAAAAAGTAATCAAAGTTGGCATTGATTTGCAGAATATGCATGAAAGCCCCAGTAAAGTAACTCCTGGTTATTACTGGGACCCATAAGTATCTGGGAAAAGATGTGGATACTGATGATCATATTTAGTATTTTCATAATACGATATATAATCTAATACTTGCAAATAAGTTCTGGGGAATTATTCAAACAAGTTTACTTAATTGAATATGAGAACAACGAATGTTCATTTTTTGGAAAAAATAGGTTATATTGTTTTCATGATGTACCCATTTACTTACTACTGTCTTAAAAGGGAAGAATAGCTGATGTGACAAAATTGTACTTACTTTTTCTATGAAATTCCATTTTGGGAGAAAACGGTTTCCACTAACTAAAACCTAACAAATCACTTTGAAAAAAAAGGTAAACCTCTAAACCTTGTTTTTAATTGTGTCAATAAAATTCTAAATAAACATTTTCTCTTTTTGTATGGACAAGTACATGCTATTACTTCCCTCTTAAGTGGCAAATTTTGATTTATTACAAATTTCTAGCAAACCTCCAACTCCCCAAGTGGGCGATGGCAAAATACCGGGACAGTGCTGGGAGGATAATTTGTGAAATTTCTATTGATTAGGCAGGTCCACACAGAGTGAGCATACGCGCAAGGCAATTTCCTCACACACAAACCGTCCAGTGTAAACATGCCTCATGTTGTTGATGTTTCATGTCATTTAACCTGTTGTATGGCATATTATGGTTGGTTTGGGTCCTTGGAATACTAATTTCTAGCAACATTTTAAGTGGCAGTTGATTATCAACCCCCTGCCACTTAAACGGTCACATAGACTAATTCTTGTGCTACAGTGTAAACTATACAGTACCACTCAAAGGACCAAACATTTTTTGATGCTATGAACAGATTTCGTTATATAAAGAGAAATTAATATAAAAGTAAAGCAACTATAGCCAATGGATGCTGATGTTATAGGGAGTGATTTGTTATATTGAGTGACATTGTATGCAGTTTACACTGTATTTTTATGTACATAATTAATTTTAACTGGACTCTATGATTCCTTTAATGAATCAACAGGTTAAATCTTATTGAAATGGTGCTGGCTTGAATCTATTAACCATTGAACATACTTTCTGCGGCGGCAGCATGGTTTCATTTTTATTGCCTGTCACTATGCCCGTTACTTTCACACTTACATACTTGTTAGAATGTGACAGGCATGGTGATAGGTGATAAAAATGCGACGTGCTACCACTGGTGGACAAACTAATGAAAAAATAATAGTGAGCATTATACAGGATATTATTACATGGTAAATGCTTAATGAATAAATTGGAGGATTTAACAACTGGAGATGCCTTGTCTGTAATTTTCTGTACAAAACAGTCTGCCAATATTTGCGGGGGATGGGCACGCCAAATGTATGGCTAATTACAAATAGCCATGTCAGATAAATGTCAGCCCATACAATACATATGACCATTGGCCGAGGCTTTCCACTGAGGGGTAAGCTCTTAAAGGTCACTCAAGTTGTTAAATCCTCCAAGATGAATAATGATGCTGACGCTGAAAATTATTATTTTCATTAGTAGTCATAAGATATAGGTCTAATTTAAGGTGAGAAGAGAGCAAGAAAGTTGATAATATATTTCCAGCGTTACTTCATTTTTTTAAAGTACTTTTCACTTCCCCATACCCCTTCCACCTAACAACTCACTAATGTTTTAGATTTTCTGTTGCAATTATTAAACACATAACAAAAGTAATTGAAATTAAGTGGCACCTAAGAAATGGGAAAGTCCTGGCAGAGGATCGTGGAGCGGTGATAGTGTCCAACCATCAGTCAACTATTGATGTCCTAGGTAAACCTTGATGCTTTTTTATACACATTTTGCCTCTGTACATTATTTATAAGCACATATTTAGTATCACTTGCCCTGGTGTCAGTTGGTCTGTTAAATATAACCCTATATAGATCTCTGATTGAGTTGTGACTGAAATACAGATGTGCAAGGGGCGGAAAGTTTCCAAAAAAGCTGTAAAACTGTTTTTATAGGAAATAGGGGAAACTTTCATTTTGGAATTGGAAAAAAACGATCCCCATACAAAATATATGAAGTTTCCGAAAAATTTCGCTATGTTGGAAATTTTCCGATGGCACATCTTTACGACATAACTTTGGTGACAGCAATGTAATAAAGAACACACTCATTAGCCGGGTCCACACAGAGCGAACATACGCGCGAGGAAATTTCGTCACGCACAAACCTGCCAGTCTAGACGTGCCTCGGCCGAAGCGGCGCGCTAGGACGAAGAACAACTACCATCATCTACACTGGCCGGTTTGTGCGTGAGGAAATTGCCTTGCGCGTATGCTCGCTCTGTGTGAACCCGGCTAATTTTGTGTCCCACCATTTTCCGCAAAACCCTGTAACTGTTTTGGGCTAAAGCTATGGGGAAGGTTTTTGTCCATGAAATCCTTGTAATGGTATGAGGTTGATGTAAGTATATAGTTAAAGACCAATCTTCTGTGTTTCTATCTATTCTGTGAATCTAGAAGAGTGCCATCTTAAATAAATGTTCATCAGCCTACTTGATTGTATATTGTATCATAAAGCTGGCCTTTCAATTCAGTAGTAAAACTGCTATTGCTTATTGGGTTTAGTTTCGTAAAAATAACCTTTATGAAGAAAAACAATTGGAAATAAATGCTTATGTCTTATTGCTTATGACAAGAAATTGTTTCCCCAACTAGTGTTTTGATTTGATTGAAAACTTTATCTGAGTATCAATTTGACTACCAATTCTGACAGTTGAATCTAAACTTACAATGCTTCTGTCTGAATGTAAACATGTAATTCTTAATTTCGTTCTTTGATCCCTGTCACAATAAAATAATAATATCTTAAGTACAACATTTTAAACAGGTAGACATATTAATGATTAAATTATGTGTACTCATACCTAATGGTTAGGTACGAGTATGACGCTTAAACCATTTTAAGAAGAATATATAAGCTTATTTTAACTCTCCTTTTTTAACCATAATTATAGTAAGTGTAATTGTGCTTCTAAGTTATATACCTACTACCTACCAACACATGTTACCGTGTTCTTGCATAATGTTCCAGGCATGTTCAACATTTGGCATGTAGCTGACAAAGTTGCGGCAGTGGCCCGTAAAGAGTTATTTTATGTATGGCCCTTTGGATTGGCCGCATATCTGTGCGGGGTGGTGTTCATCGACAGGAACAACCCAAAAGATGCTTACAAAACACTCCAAGTCACATCTGATATTATGATCAAAAATAAGGTAAGCATTTAGGTTTATAAGTAGTACTTTATAATAATAAAGCTAATCCGACCTTCTAGCGAATTGAAAATCATATCCCAATCAACAAGTCTATTTATCTAGGAAGCGAATTATTAAAATTTTCTATGCACTCAGCGCTATAGATCGTGTTATTCGCGACCACGCGTGCCTTGACTCGTATTGTCATGTTATTAAAGGTTAGATTTGACAAATCTGCGCGTCGTCATGCACGAATAGTTCGTGTCATCCATTCATAGTATTAAAATAATTATATTATTATTTAAAAAGGTGTCTAAAAGTATAGTATCGTAATATACTTCCTTCCCAGACACATGTTAAAATTCGCAACAGAGTAGTGTTAGAGAGACCTTAATTATTGTGTCCTTCAATGTACACATATTAATTGACTGTAGTCATCAGCAAAACACGCCATTGGAATCGCAAATGTCATCGCCGCACGTACACTTGTCTCTATTTGTAGCATTGACTTATAGAGTCAGACCAAGATAAGTTGGCAGCGATTTTGGCAGCTCAGACACTGGCAGACACTGCAAGTGTTATTTTAAACGTCAAACTTCTATGAAATTATGACGTCTACTTAACACTTGCACAGGCTGGGCCAAAAAGTAAAGTGGCTGGGCTATAAAATCGCTGCCAACTTATCTTGGTCTGTCTCGTAAAGTTACTTCGTAAAAACTGGTGTTACAAGCACTACGAATTGGAACAGTTGGTTGGTGTCAAAATTGTGTGTGCGTCTTTTGTGACGCCAACGCGGTTTAGTCGTTGACGAGAGATGATGTAATTTCTAGGTACAAGGTTGTTAAAATTATAATACAAGAAATTTAAAAAAAAGAGGGGATAGGCTAGTCCAGCAATTGCATAATACCTACTGTATGATGTACCTAACTACTTACCCCCTTATTCATAAACGTTTACTGAAGTTACGATGCCGCTAATAATCGTTTGTCCCTTTCCATCATACCGATACGTCGGAAAGGGACAAACGATTATTAGCGGCTTGTTAACTTTAGTAAACGTTTATGAATAAGGGGGTTAGTTATTATGAATTAGAATATTGTTTTCTTTAAAACCACGACAGCTCTGCTGTTATATGGATCGTAGAAGATCCTGTGGTCAAAATAAATCGGAAACATTTTGTTCCGCGAGAGTTGCGGATTTGCTTGGTAACGAGCATGTATATTTTGAGCCCGCGCTCGCGTCGTACGCACTCGACTCCTATAGGTGGTGTTTGGTTTACTAGTCTGAAAATTCGTGTCAAATTTCTGATGGCCTTGTCTTCACTTTTGTTATCTTTCGTTTGTAGACGAAAATTTGGCTGTTCCCCGAAGGGACCAGGAATAAGGACTTCACAAGCTTGCTGCCGTTCAAGAAGGGAGCGTTCAATATAGCCGTTGCTGCGCAAGTGCCCATCATCCCCGTCGTGTTCTCGCCATACTATTTCATCAACAGGCCTAAATACATTTTCAACAAAGGTAATAATACAGTTCGTAAGAACGAGTTTTTTAAGTCTAAATTTGAAGAACTCCACTCGTTATTACGCGACTCGGCGCTTCAAAGAACTTCCGAGTCTTAAGTCCCGAGTCGGGAGTCCTTTAGTTAGTTTTTTAAGTGCAACTTAGAGGGCTCGAGTCTTCATTAACTAAACGTGTTTAATTTTGCATATATTTTAGTTGACACTTTTTTTGAAATCACGAACATTTATTAAACTATATTTAATGTTTACCATGAATAATCAAAAACACATAAAAATTACCACAATTATGAATAAGGAGTGAAAATTCGCGATTAAGCTTGTAACCCCCAAACATACTATGCGTTTGACATTTTAAAAGACCTCCGTCTACGATATCGGCGAAATTAAACGCGTTGGCCCTCATTCCGAGCGTTCTTGCCCCATGTTATGGTCTTCTCTACAAAATTGTATAGCCGGCCTTTCCTACATTGGCCTTGTGTAGGTATATTTGAAAACGAATCAAGCTGGTCTATGCAAGATCAAAATATAGCGTAAAAGAGGGCTTTAAAATTAGGGGTAGGTAACTTTAAAACTCAAAACTTGTTATATTCGAATTGAAACCGTCGTGTGACATACTACCATGAAGATAATTTTACAGTTTTAGTCGCATGTTTTTTAGTCACTCGGGCGACATGTGTGCGCGAGTGACTGTAAAACACGTGAGGGAAACCGTAAATTATCTTAATGTTAGCTTTTATATTGTTGTTGTTTTACACAAATCAAATTAATTAAGAGCCGCCGACATACAAGCGAAGTTGGCGCTCATTTTAAAATGACATTCTAAAATAACATGCAATTTGACATTTTGTTCATGGTCTGTCGTTGCTAGTAGAAATTATAATACAAATAAATTAGAGCGAGTAGAAGTTTTCCATACAAAAATAAAACTAGTATCCGAAATAGATATATGTTACGTAAATGTTTATGACAAGTTTCATGGAATATAAGCTTTTTTGGGAGAGGCTTCTCGGCTTCGTGAAACTCTCAAGTACAATGATACTTTTAAAACTAAGTACATAATAATTTAGTACCTCTAAAATTTATAAAAGTAGCCTTGTGTGTGATTCCGCACCTATACAAATACATACTATAATGGATATACTCATCCTATTTCTCAAACTTATTAAAACTAGATTCGTAAATCATTTAGTAAAATAGCTTTATCATCACGCTTATGCCTTTGTTACTTTTTATTTATACGAACGTATTGCGAATTCTTTTGTTTTATGTGCCGGTCGAAACTCGAATCAACGTTACGTTACTTTACGAGTACTTCTATTCGTAGGTTCGCATGCTCAGTAGGTAACCTGAGTGGAAAGCAGATACTGTATCTACTACTCAAGTGACGTAGTAACCCACTCCAATTTCACCAAGGCGCAAGGCACATTGCATCCGATTTGCACGTCGCTCCGATGTTTGTGCGAGACAACGCTATGCGTGTATTATAGCCACGACATCCTGCTCGACGTGCGAATCGGATGCAGCGTGCCATGCGCCAGAGACCACATATGACGACTTAGTGTCGACACACATGTGCTCTCCCATACTAATTTAATTTGAGAGCGCTAGAGTCCGTCTAACCTAACTTTTTCCGACAAACAAGACAAAGTGAAGAGTTTCAGCCACGTCGTTCCACGAGTTCGTTTACCTCGCGCACCGAGGGTTCCGTACAAACTTTCAATTTTCTCATGTAACAATCACAAAAACTTCTGACCAGAAGTACCTATACGAAGTATACTATTTGTGCACAGCGCCATCTATGGGCGAATTGGCTAACTAATTTATGCGATTTGTATGTATTTGGTTTTTCAGGGATAATTCTTTATCATGTGAACCGATTTGAATATTTTTTGTTTTATCTGAAAGAAGGTGTCTTTAGTGCTATCTCATAGGAATTTCAACTATAATAAACACCCGCAATTAAATTATAAAATGATTTTTGTTAGTAAAAAAAAAAAATATCAAGATTTTTCAAATCATAATTTTTCATTCGTAAACTTCGGAGATAAGGTGGGGGGTGGTATTTTTTTTTCACTATAAAAAAAATGTTTTAAAAATGGTTTAATTGTTTTGTTTTTTTTTTATTTAGTTTAATTCATTCATATGGATTTTTAATTAGTATTTGTTGTTTTGTAATATTTTTTTTTATACCACGACGGTGGCAAGCAAGCATACGGCCCGCCTGATGGTAAGCAGTCACCGTAGTCTATGGACGCCTGCAACTCCAGAGGTGTTACATGCGCGTTGCCGACCCTTTAAAAATCTGTACACTCCTTTTTTGAAGAACCTCATACTGTAGACCCTCGGGAAAACCTCGGCTGGTAGCTCATTCCACAACCGGAGCGTGCGCGGGAGGAAGTTCCTCTTAAACCGCACAGTGCGTGACCATTTAGGTTCTAGGGTGTGAGGATGAACACCCTGCCGACGGCGGGCGGTGCGGTGATAGAAAGTAGCCGTGGGCATCATGTCAAACAATTCTTCAGAGCACAGCCCATTGTACAAGCGGATATCTGGTCCGAAATAAAAGCTTTTTTTTTTTTTAATATAATGTTCAGGCTGAGTTCTTTCCAATGATACCCCACTTGACCTAGTAAGTAGACTTTGAAATGTTGCCCCCTCTTTATATTGGGCATTTTCCATATCCATAATCAATATAAATAAAATAAAAAATTACACTTCCAATATCCCAGACAGGGTTAGCGTTGTTCATTACTATTCCAAATTGCAAATCGATAGCGATACTTCTCGAGATATTTAGCAATGTGTCAGACGGACGGACGGACAGAGTCGCATCATAAGGGTTCCTTTTGTACCTTTTTGATACGGAACCCTAAAAACAGTCTGTGGTAGTCCATGGATTTGATTTATGGCGTTCGGAACGCTAATCTTTGGTTTTGTAGGCATATTAGAAAAATAGTATACAATCTTGACGTGTCTTTTTATTAAAAAACTGTTTAACAGAATAGTAACGAACACTTACGAAACCAAAAGAATGTGAATGATCATATATGCTATATTTTTACATTTCAAAAGTGTTTTTTAATAAAAAAAGACACGTTAATATTGTTTACCCTTTTCTAATGCTAAAAAATCAAGTATAGAAAAATCCTAATTTTGTAAAGGTTGGTAGATTTATTTACAACATAAAAAAAACATGTGACCTCTGCACTTTTTTTTATGAGATCAATTATATTGTAACTTCGTAATTATTTGGTAGGACTGGTCAGTAGGTACGTTCGTCCCAAGTATTAGTCTTCCTTTTAAACGCCTTATTTATATACTTATCTATGTATGGATAATCAAATAAGTGTAATGCCATTTTGTCCGTGAAATATTGCCTTAAACTGTAAAGAAAATTTAGCTTTTATTTAAGTTATCGAGTGTCAACGTACATACTTAAGTTGATACCTTAAATTGGTGCATTACAGGCGAATACAAATATAGGTATAATAAATATAAACATGTGGCGAAAATGATGAATACGAATATACTCAACGCTCCACCGCAGCTGTATTTATATGTATGGACGTCATGTGCACCTAGTTATTAGGTATTCCCTCGTGACTGCGATATATGGACCGCTATTGTATTGAATGTATATTTGCCCGCCGCTTGCGAACACGTGTTATTGTCGAGGTCTAGTTTCATTGCTAACGTAGGTATACCTAATGTTATTGTAGCGAAATAATGTTGTACCCTATTTAGAAGAAATGTGAGCCAATGTGACATTGTCCATTTTTTTCTTTTATTTATGACATTCAACCTCTGTTCAGTTGTCTTTGCTAATAAATTCCTTAGGTATGTAATTAAGAGGCAACAGGAGTACTCATTTCTCCATACAAACTTACCCGACTGTTTTCTCCGTGGTTTTAGAAACTAGAGCAATGATTTTTCAGTACATATTATTATTATTAATATCTGTGTCGGATTGTTTTGCTTTTTTTTGATTTTTTTGTTTCTTAAGGCGCTAGTACACTTCATATATTCACAAAAACGGCTTAATTTGCTAGCCCGCAAAGAGAAGCCTGGTATTCAAAACTAACATCAATTAGCCTAAAGAGCAAAACAGTCCGACACATATAATTATATTACCATTTAGACCTCAAAATTTCGTTACATTTGGTGAAGTCTTAGAGGAGGAAACAGTCGAGTACAAATATAGATTTTTTGAGATCTTTACGAAGGATTTTTCGCCTAGCCTGGCGCTGTCCTTATCTACTAGATTTAGAAGTCGCTTTCGTTAGCGAGACGGATATATTCTCCTAAAATTTTCAAATCTCAGCTCCCGTATCCTCTTAATGTCATTATATCAATAACTGTCATAACAGTTTTATATGCGAACTGTATTTCAAGATGAATTAACAGACTGGTCCAATGAGGAATGTTATCAAACATTTTTTTGCCTTAGTATTATAGTTTTACTTAAAGCACACACACTTACAAGCTGGCTCATTGTCGTGATTTTTGAACACTACGACGTTTTGCATAACATCCTTATTTCGTAGTAACTGTCTGTAATCAAGTCGTATTCATGTGACACGAGTAAATTTAAACGCCTTGCGCAATTGTAATTTTCATGCCATAGTTTTAAAAATTGTATTACGTAGATAAAAAAATGCTAATGGACAGCGGCATTGTTGGCCACAGTCAGTCAGTTAGTGAAAACACCAAATGTTGATACAGGTCAAAACTAAACATAAGCGTGCGATGCGTTTGCCGCATACCCATTTTAAATCAGATAAACTAATGACGGTATATAGTTTTACGCAGCAAACGCAGCGGTAAGTGCATTGTCATTTACGCTACATTCCAAGATCGCTTACGTTCAACGCAGCGTATATCGCATAAATCAACCGCGCGCTTAAAGGGCGGTTATGATTATGACCGATATGGGCCACAACTAAAACTAAAGAATGAATAAAAATGGGGACTGCGTTTGTATGGAGATGCTAAAGAGACAATCTAAATGACTCATGTAATCCCTGAATGTCATTCCCAAAGGCAAAAAATAATAATTGATTTATGATTATGACCTATTGTTCTATGGGCTCTATACGGGAGAGAATGCCTCCACAGTGTGTCAATAATATGGCGGTCGTCACATTGAACGCGGATTCACATGCCGCTCAAGTGTACGAATGAGACATCGCTAAATACGCTGTCTAGCTCACACCGGAACGCAGTGCAGGTCCGCATCAGTGTGAATAATAGTCCCACTGCAGATCTGTATACCTAATCCGGCTTGCTTCGATTTGTATCAATGACACGTAGAAATATTAAATGATCAAATTTCAGGTCACGTCATAATACAGTGTCTGGAAGCAGTGCCGACGGCCGGGCTGACCATGGACGACGTGCCGGAGCTCATCGCGCGAGTACGCGGCCTCATGGAGGCCACCTATAAGGAACTCTCCAAGGAGGTGTTAAGTGCTTTGCCGCCCGACTACCCGCTCTATACTCAAAATTGAAAAAGACTACCAAATAATGACCAGTATTATGGGCATTTTCAGTTAAAAGTCCATCATTTACTTTTTTCTAAAGGCCGTCAAATTTTGGGTTATTTCTACTAAGAATCACAAATACTACGGATTTAATAAAAAGGAAAAAAGTGTCCGTAGAATAATGACAGATTTGTGACGCATTTTAAAACCTGCGGGCGCTTTTTTCTTTGTTTCAACCAATAGTCCTGGTGATTCTGAGTCGTAATATCCGAAAAGTTATTTTTTCGAAAAAAATGAAAGGTGCCTACACTTTTTCCTGAAAACCCCCTTATATGGCTATATTTGATTCGTAGATTTCTGAATGCAAGTACTGCCACTGCAATGTTATCTCTAATACGCTATGGCCACTTTTATGTATAGCGAATATGTGTTTTTCAACTACGTACGCATTAGTTATTTACAACTACTTCTAATATTAGCTTTAAGCGACCGCACAAAGAAAACGTGATTATTTTTATATTACCTATAGACTGTGAAGTACAAGATGTGATAGAAGATGAACGCGTAACAACACATACTTAGAAACAGTCGTGTTATAAAATGTTCTTCAAAAACTATAAAACCCACCAAAGCCTACGAACATTTATATCCCTTGTATTCGGATATCTATGGATCAATTCAATCTACCTAGCTTAGACTGGACGTCTGAGCTCAACTGTAAGTAATATTTGATGGAATTAACTTCGAATAGTTTTGACTTGTTTTAGTTATTTACGATTTTCGCTCATTACGTTAACCCTTTGAATGCCACACCGATTTTATATAACCCTCTATAGATTACATGGCAAGCTTGCGCGTCTGTGGACGTCTTTGGTGGTCAAAGGGTTATCGCGACTGAATCACGTATATATACGCGCTTTAAGCCCTTTTATTTAAAATAATACTCTGACCTTGCTTCTGAATTGATTGTGTTAAGTGTCTTACCTAAATATTAACAGTATTACAAATTTAACCTGTATGTACAATTATCGACGCCCCCTAACAGATGTTAGAGACCTCTCTGCTTTCTGATGAGCAAATTCGACGATAAACGTGAAGCCATAGAAGTGCATTCCTTGTATATATTTTCCATGGTCTGGAATTTCAAGTTCGAACTAGATATACATAATTCAAAAACGTCAGCGCCTTAATGCCTAAAACAAACTATCAATTGATCGGCATTCATATGAACGCGTGAGTGCTAACTACATTTGAGAATTGGCTGTGTTTGATTTTATTTTCTAGTCAAAAGTTAAATTCGAACCATTTTTGGCTGTAAATTCTTCAACGCAATGGAACCGGCCATTGTCGTTCTTTAAATAAGTAAAAACATTATTACTGTTCTTTATTGTTTTAGGAAGTCAATTCTTTTCATCCTATCTTAAACAGATAGCAGTTTTTTAGGGAGTCATCTTAATTACCTAGTTTAATGGTTTGCAATAAGTAGGCTTTACTTTATATTTGAATAAACTATATGAATCCCGCCGCATTCGGCATTTGTAAGCAAGTTTGAGCCGTGGCGTTGTGCGCACGCTGCCATATTGTGCAATGTCGTGTGCTCGATTGTTCGCGCACGATCCGTTTGTAATAAAAGTAATATATATGTCGTGGCCAGAACATAGATTTTGATAATTTCATGAAATGCCATTTTAGAATTGATTACTTGGTAAACCAGGTAGGTTTGATTTTTCATGATGTGGCTGTGTGTTCATGAAATGATTCTCTGGCCACGACATATATAAGACAGCTTTAACCAACATCAAACGTGAAAGTATTGTAGGTGTAGTTGTATTATTAACATTTATAACTGTGAGGGGTCATCTATTTATTACATCACACAAAATTTTGACTTTTAGGAAACACTTGTTACGCTTTTCCTATCTTTTTAACACGTACTGTCACATTTGGCATAACACCCCCCCCCCCCCCCCCCCCATCGCTGGGACGTAATATGTGGATGACCCCTGACTATTTCTTGGTGTTGCTCTTTTTAAATCTGTTTGTAGGTATTTACAAAGTTCAAAGTATTCAAAATACCTATTTTCGTAATTTATATTTAACATAACCAATTTTATGGTCAGTAACATTGTTCGTAGTATTACTGTTACATACTTGATGTATTTTTGTATGTATTGAAACTTTCTTCGAATTAAGTAGTAGTGTACTACTTGAAAACGATTCAAGTTCCATTTAATTAAGCTTTAGAATTTTATCTCGAATTTTATATTACTACATTTACTACTAAGTTGTAACTCATCGAACGCTAGCACTTTTGTTGATGATATTGAGATTAAAATCGTGCCATTTTATTTGATATTGACTAATATAATGCATCTCTCACTGAAATTTATTTAAACCCTAAATATGTAATCATATTCGGTGGATTGTCCATTGACGTATGCCTAATGAGGCTTACGGATTTCCGTGCCGCAATTTCAATACCTAAATATTTCACCGGCACGCCTGTTTCTTAATCAAGGTAAAGCTTGAGCATTCATCTGTTATTCATTGTCTGTGTATCCAACAGTAGAACTTGAGATAACCGCCCTAGGTCACGTCTAATTACGTTATATATTATTGGCGAGACTTGTGCCACGTGTATGAGATATTTAACCAATTGACCTTTAAATGGGTTTAATTGACCTGCAGGTCAGCTCATTAAGTATTAATACGTGTAACGAATGATCTCGAGTTCGTAATTGAGATAAAATACATGAACTTCGGTGTTTATATATAGGCCCGTATTATTATTAACCAATTAAATTATTGTATGATATGTATGTTTATGCACGAGTCCCGCTGACCGGGTCGAGCCACATCGAATACTGCGCATCATTAAGAGCCGCGTCCGTGGAAATCAACCGAGTCGCAAGTTGCGTAATTTCCATGTCACTGTAGTAACACTAGGTAGTGATTTTAGTCTAACAGTCTAATGCACGCCAAGCCACGCTTCTGCCGGGCCCGGTTGTTGGGAATCGTCCATTAAATGCGAACAACGAATTTGTTGTACATATTGCTGAATTTGATGAACAAACAACACTTACGCCCCAAGTGTTTTGCTCCCTGAGTTACAGTTCCTAAATAACAAATCATGTATATTATGCTTTAAAATATCCTTTGTTCCTAAGGTAACGTTATATCTTAATAATTTACACTTTTGTGATTATCATTGAAGATTTGAAAAAGGTCAAAATTATAATATTTTCGCATTGTTCCTAAATATGTGCTTTTAAATACTTAAGTACCTACCCTTGTTGATCCCACTATTAGCTGACGGGAGATCTGGGAAGAGAACGTGTAATATTGTCGAAATTTTCTTGTTAACTGATTTTATTAATAAGGGACTTCCTATTTTACATGTGTGTATTCAATTTAGCAATCCCAACTGATTGTTGGCTCTAATGTGAATTTCCTAGATTGTCATAGTCATAACGTGTACCTACTCAAAAAAAAATATTTTGGCGTGTACTGTGCAACAAAGCTGTAAGTTTCCCACCATTATTCATACGATCCCCATGCAGTGCTACGCTTTTAATAATGATGGATATTCTTATTAGATATTTATTTTGTCTTAAGTTATAATGGTCATTTTAACTTGTAGTTTGAAGGCTGACAGTCACTTATAATTTATAATATCCCGTTATATGACGACGCTTATGAACCTTATGGCATAAGACATTAACCGTCAGTTTGTGACCATTGCTAACCGGCAATTAAAAGAACACAATTAACCTTTTAACCGCTTCGAATTTTTCATCGAGGGTGTTCGTGTCGCCGCCGAAGTTACACGAAGTTTTGTCTTATTTATCAGACTGCGGCCAAATGAGCTGGATATTGTATGTCTTATGAATCAGATTACGCCGGTTATAAAGTTAAATGAGATGTTCTTTTGTTTGTGGGCATGTTTGAATGATCCAACTTAATTTCGAAAATCCTACATTATTATCTCTCGCATCGAATGATTGCCGGATAACAGTTAATTTTTTTTATTTATATGGAGTAGCTGTCACGTAAAATGTATGTAGACATTTTTTGGAAGTTAAGCACATTATTTTTTTAATGTATCATTTTAGTAATAATAATACGGTACCAACCAACCAAAAGAAAGTTCAAGCAACTGTCATTGTCATAGGAACCAACACTCGACACGAGAGGTATAATTGTTCAGCCATCTTACCTGAAGTCACCTAGCATTCATTGTAAGATTTCGTTTTTTGCTTTATGCACACCGCACGGGATGGGTTCGATTCCCCGATTCTAATAATCCACACATATGGAAAATCAACGCATTCTCTGCCAGCGCGAGCTACGGGCCAAGTTCATATCAGAAAAGCGCCTAAGCACAAAGAAGCCGTCTAACGGGTTGCTGGCAGTGAATGTGTTAATTATATGTGGTAATATACGAAAGTAAAGTACCATCTGCCGTTCCCTTTCCGGAGAACGACACAATTTACTTTCGTTATTGAATTAATGCAAACATAAAAATGGTTAAATGATCAAACCCTTTATAGCTCACGCGTGCTAGTGGACAATTCATTGATGACACGATATTAACACGAATTTGAATCTAGTATTGTTTATGCTCTTCTTAGGAATCTGCCACAAAAGTAATAATACTATTTCATAATTATGAATTATTCTCACAATGGTATTGATGAATGGAATTTAACAAAATAAATTGTATGTACTCTCACATAGTATTACTATCGAATAGTTTTAGGATCCTTGTATTGTCTTATTGCAGGTAATAATAATAATAATCGCCATGTAGTTTTTAATATCTATCTCAATGTGATAATGTTATAGTCTTGTCTTAACTCAATTTATGGTAACATAATTTGTATGATAAATTGATGATGTATGTATCAACTATAGACGATTATACGAATAACTCTAGCGTCGAATGATGGTCCCTATGAGTGGCTATGACAGTAAATCTTTTTTAATAATGAGCTTAATTTAAAAAATAATTGAAGAAATGTTTCTATTTTATCACTCATATATG
Organism: Cydia pomonella; assembly: GCF_033807575.1. Classification (NCBI taxonomy): domain Eukaryota; kingdom Metazoa; phylum Arthropoda; class Insecta; order Lepidoptera; family Tortricidae; genus Cydia; species Cydia pomonella. The sequence goes on from NC_084703.1 coordinate 39,310,941, forward strand.
TTACATTTCTAAATAAGTTAAAGTGCTAAACTTCCATAAAATGTCTACAAACATTTAACGTGACAGCTACTCCATATAAAAATGAGCTGTCATAGGGATCATCATTCGACGACAGAGATAGTACATGAACGTGAGAGTCAGAATGGCGGGTGTACCTAAATAAAATTAAATGAAAACCATACCATATTTTTGTACCTCCTTTAAAAAAAATTGTACCTCACGGTACTTAAAGTTATCACCAAAAAATAGGTCACCCGCCATCCTGACAGTCAGAATGGCGGGTGTACTTTATTTCGCTATGTTCCCGTGGTTATTGATAAATTCTATAAAAGCCAAATTTTTGTATGAAGGCATATTCAATTATAATACGGGTCATTTTATTTTTGGTTTCCAAGTTTTACTCATTTTATATTTTGCTTGCTATTACAATTTTGCAGGCGTTATAATTTTTCAAATTATCGATTTCATTTTTAAGAAAAAACGCTAAGGTACAATTATGTTTATTACGCCAGGATTAAGTACCTTTAATGTTTAATCTGTTAAGTTCAAATAACTCAGTAAATCGTGTCTTCAATCAAATTTTTTTAAACGAGTTACTAAATAGTACAAATTAGGTACAAAAATATGGTTTGCTTTTCATTTGATTTTATTTAGGTACACCCGCCATTCTGACTCTCACACATGAACACCGCATATAGAAACCTAATATAGTCGTATTGGGCAAACGTAGGCTAATCTAATGCGGGCTGTACACACTCGCCGAGACAGGCCGAGAATGAGTGTGTACATACTGCTCCCTTCAGGTCTCGCCCCCTAGAGAACAAAATTTATTACTATATGTATGCCCCTCCCCCTCATCTTAGCTGGCGACACCCTAAGTCTGCCTTTATTATAGAATATTTCAAAAACGATTTTATCAATTACTTATTTTGTATTGATACCATACTGCTATGTAATTCAAACTATGTTACCACAACCTGAGCAACTGTACTTGTATCTGTATTTGATTGAACCAAAAAAAATGAAATGTGTAAAGTCACATATTTTCGTAAAGTGAAATCTTTTAATAAAATAATTTTATGATGTAAAAAGGTACTTTCATTTCGTATTAAAAACTCAAGATTTTTTAAATAATTTAATAAGTTATCACAATACTTAAATTTACCCTATTGAATAACCCTATCATGACCTGAAGATAAAATGTTCATGCTATCACAGCTTTGGCGCTCTTGTAAAAATATTAGGTACCTGGAAAAGAAAACGTATATTAACACTTTTTTCACACTTTAGTCGCCGAGAATACCCAATCCTTACAACCAAACCACTGGCGCCATGTAGCTATTTGTTTTATAAGGGAGCAAAGTTGTTGTTTAGGGTAGATCTAGGAGAATCGGATCAGATTAAACTCTGTTACTTAACTTTGAACTCTTTTACGTCATAAACAAAAACTTTTTTAAAGCGAGTGGTCGAAAATATCGCATGCATATACAATATAAAACACTGAAAAATACTAAAAGAAGTAATTTAAGCAGATATATGAAAAAAAATTACATAGTAGATACCCCTATAATGGAACAGGAACCGGTAATGGGACATAAAACCACAAATTTTGTAAAATAAGTAACTAAAACTAGTTTATAAGCAATGGCAACATTTTACAATGAACAAGAGTCATAGAGCTTCTCAAGTTTGATGTTTCATTAAATTTGCTTTTATCTTCAGAAATTGGCGCCAAGCCAAAAGTTGTCGTGGAACTGAAAAAATAATCAGTAAGAATTCTTAACAATTCCGCTAAAAGATGTGAGTACGTATTTTAAATTATAATAATATACTTCGTGTAAATTAGAATGTGTTTTGTTAATTGCATTTACCATGAGATTAGGTATACAACACATTATGTTGTTACTTCAAAGATGTAAAAAAAATTGATATTTTGCCCAATCCCATTATAGGAGCTGTAAAACTGCATCTTATACAATGATGCTTGCCATGCCGTAATTTCATGTTTTAAGAAAACATAAGTACGAGTAAAATGTAGTTAACAAACATGTCAACTATTCTATAATTTCACGTTTGTGGCAGTATGGTATGATAGTCAGCAGCAGTATTGCAACGCGACATTACTGCTGGCCGCATTTCTGAAACAGCAATGCAGTCAGCAGTCATCTCGCGCTGCAATACTGCTGCAGTTATGCTGGTGCAGTCTGAATACGAACGGTACCTTAAGGTCTTGTACACATGGAATTTTAGCTACATTCCGGACTATTGAGGGTATAGTACATTGAATTCTGCCGCAATTTAATGAATCTCGTATGCGACTTCTCTCATAGTCTAAATTAGCTCTAATATATTGAATTGTGGAATTAAATACATTTATTTTAAATTAATATCGTTGTCCTTATTCTCATTCTATTATTCCCACTAGTTACTACCAAGTTGTTACCAGTGGTAACTACTGGGTTTTTTTCCCACCTTTTACCAGTGGTAACTACTGGGAATTTTTTTCCCAGTAGTTACCACCAAAATTATAAGTTAATTAGTTATTCGTTTAATTATAAGTCGATTACTGTTTCAGTAAACTGCCTTAAAAGTGATAAAAAAAAAAATTAATCGCTCCGCGCCGATATCAATGTTGTTTGTTAAAAAAAAGAATTGTACGTACAATAAATATTTTATTTCATTTTATTTTGATTTATTATATTATATTAATTATTAGATTACATGTTTTTTTTTCCTTTTTGCCATCAGCCTCGAGAATATGAGAGCATTTATCTTATTAATTGTAAATTGAATTAATTGTCACGTTATCTATGAAACCTGGATCTTTACGCCACACGGCGTACCGCAGCGTTATATTTGTATAGGAGCATCGTTGATAATGGCGTAAGCGCCATCGACAATAAAAAGTCCTTTTCAATAAATAACGTCACAATTACACGAACGAACAAACAAATCAGTCAAAATCGATTTCTTCTATCGCTTTTAAGGCAGTTTACTAAAACAGTAATCGACTTATAATGAAACGAATCACTAATTAACTTATAATTAATTCAACGTTTAATTAATTATTGATTAAGGAACTCTATATTTTTACTGTTTTTATTAATATTGAATGCTAACCAAATTTTGGTGGTAACTACTGGAAAAAAAATCCCACCTTTTACCAGTGGTAACTACTGGGAAAAAGAATTCCCACCTTTTACCAGTGGTAACTACTGGGAATAGTACATTATTGCAGAGGCCGGCAAATGGCAATTCGCGGATGAGTTTCGACAAAGAAGACGAATCCACGAATTGCTGTTTCTGCAGAAGCCTATATAGTGCTTTTCTGCAAACATGCGAGGAAATCATGTAAAATAATCATAATTTAAACATGAACCATCACTCAAATCGAACCTTCACATCAAAAACGTCAAAATCAATTTCCCTCTTTAATTATTTTTTAAAAGTTAAAGGCACAACTATTCTACCATTCAGTACCATTCAATATTCGCTCATTCAATATAATTGTGCAATATAAGCTGTATTTGCACGCATGAGATCCTTAAAAAAATATAAAAGTTATATAGTCTTTGATTTTATTAAGCAGTATTCACACGATCATACACGTCGGTCTTACACGACTCTATCCTATAGCTTGAAATGATGCTGACGCGGCCCGCAGCTATATTAATTGGCTGTACGCTTTTTTCTTAGTGGATACATGTTTTTAAAAAGTAAAAAACAATACAGTAATAACTTTCCCGTCCGCTAAAGCACGACAATAATGGTTTGAATTTTTTAATTTGTGTTTGACCATAACGAAGAACTTCCCGTACTATTTTTGCTACAATAAGGTGAACATTTCCGTGTATATTGGAGAAAAAAAAATCCAGTAGTTACCACCAAACCAAGTTGGTGGTAACTAGTGGGATTTTTTTGCCAGTAGTTACCAATGGTAAAAGGTGGGAAAAAAAATCCCAGTAGTTACCACTGGTAACAACTTGGTGGTAACTAGTGGGAATAACCCATATTTCAGATCGCTAGGGTCATGTACTCATGTCCCATTATAGGGGACCCATTACTGGTTCCTTTCCATTACCGGGGTTCCAACACTGGAGCTTTGTGGTCCATGACTGGAGATAAAAAACATAGTTTTAATTTGTTGATTATGTGGAAACAAATTGCAGTATCTTTTGTACAATACGCCTGAAACATAAAAGACGGATAGGACATTCAACTTTTAACACGCTAAGGAGTAGAATTTTTACATGTATCAGGGAAATGTCACAAATGCTACAAATTTGCTCTTAAATGTCCCATGAATATTTGTTAGCTCTAAAACATACTTTGAACATGGTTTTTCCACCATTTAAGTTCTATTCAATCAAGCGCTCGAAATTTAAAAATTGGCCCCGATCTGACTTGTCAGTCAAACAGGCTGGAATACATCACTGCATCACGGAGTTTCGTTCGTTAATCGTTTTCATAACCAGTACACTTAATCTCAAGCACTTTTATGAGCTTGGCAATCTTATCACAGAAAACGAATCACCAAACGTAAATGACTTGCCATTGAAAAATAACATCAAATGCAAACTATGCTTCGTATGCAGATAAAAACGTAATTATATGTAAGTAAATATCTTTTCTTGAATCCTATCAACAGAACTGGATTTTGAAAACATGAATCCAATCTAAAAGTATTCAGTATTCAGTCATTTATTGCCTTCATAGGCATATGTAGTTACCTATTTTTAATCATAAAAGATAAACAATTTGGTCAAACCAAGATAAGTTGGCAGCGATTTTGATATCCCAGACAGTGCAAGTGTTATTCTAAACGACAAACATCTATGAAATTATGACGTTTACTTAACACTTGCACAGGCTGGGCTATCAAAATCGCTGCCAACTTAGCTTGGTCTGACTCTAATTTTCTACACACCAGCTCGTAAAGGCTCCCTTTATTTTTCAAGAACTGATGAGAAACTTGCCTTTTAAAGCATAGTTCATATAGAATTGGTACGCACTAGAAGATTGTTATTTTTTTAAGTTAATAAAATAAGAATGTTATGAATGGTGAATTTTAAATAGTAATGTATTTAGCTTTCAAATATGTATAAATAAATAAAAAATCTGTGTTATTTTAATAATTACGAACTGTTTTCATAATGGACCCCCGTCATTTTCTGCACAATACTTTTGTCGACATTTTTGGCGTGTTGATTTCTTGTAGATCGCAATGAATTGATACCCTGGACAATTTGACTAGGCTTATTTAATTTTATTTCATGATTGCCCAGTAGTTTTTGATCGATTGAAATTGGGGACAATTCGAAGGATTCATCTCGTGGGGTATGTATTTGGCCTGATTATTAGCATACCATGCCAAAACTTTTTTTGAGTAGTGGCAGCTGGCTAAATCTGGTCAACATTTCACAGGGCCGTTATGGGTTCTAATAAATGCCAATACTCATTTCTCTAAGCACTCTTTAATATAAAGGTCCGACGTCATTGTTGACTATGTTATAAAACTTTTCGCCTTACAGCCGCAATTATAAATTCCTTGCCATATCATATATTTTTTTGCCAACTTGTCAAGTTTCATGATATTTTTCGGGTAAATTACCTCTATTATTGGCCATATAAAACTTCGAACCGAGTAGTTGATTAAAATCGAGTTTTACATACGTCTTGTCGTCCAACTACAAGCAACCTTCGAATTCTGTCAATACTAGGTCGTACAATAGTCGAGCTACTGTTTTAGCTTGTCGGATCTGTTTAACAGTCCTATTAGGCTGTTTTATTGCTCGATAGCTCTTATAGCCACCTCTGAGGTGAATCATCTTTATAATCCTAGAAGTTTCTTTGATTTTTGGGATAAATCGTAATTAGACCGTCCTGGATTTTGTTTGAGTGACCTTGGGTCTTTTTTTCCAAAATCTTTTTATTTGTTCCAGACCTCCGATTAGTTTGTGTTTTCCTGTCAGCTGATAGAGTCTCCTTGTAACGTTTTATGACCCTACAAATACTAGCATCTTAAGCGACTTAGCTGGCTTTGTCCAGGATCGATAAGAATTTTCGAAGTATTTGTGCACGATCAATCTCCTGTTCTCAATTTTCATGGTCGAAAACTTTAAAATGCAAGAAGCTAGGAAATAGTTATTTGTACAACAAGAGAGCAAAGTTTGATATTTCTTCGAGTGCTTGTTTCGAGTCCCGTGCTAGCGAAGAATCTAATTTAGAATCTTGAGCGTAGTAAGGGACTCAAAAGCGCACGAGATGTAAATAACTTTGATCTTGTGCCAATTCTATATGAACTATGCTTTATCCTCAAGTGTCGAAGTTAAATCCAATTTTTGTATCCTTATGTGGGCTTGTGGAATTAATTTTAAGTTATGATCTTATGATTTTGAAAGATTTAATTAATGTAATTTAGCGAATTTGATGACTGAAATGGTTTATTTCAATTTCAATGTTTTATAAAATATACATTTATACGTCACGCGGTGAAAAATGTTGTGCTTTACTCGGTAGCAAAGCTTGGTTAACCCTCGTGCCTTGAAACCCTCGCAACACTAAAGTTTATACTGTTCAAACCACCTATGTTTCGCTAGCTCGTTCATTAATATAAGCACGAGGAGTTAAACAAAAATTTTGAAATAACTATTACTACTACTATAAAAATGGCGGAGTTCGGAGGTAACAAACTAAAATAAAAAAATAAACATTCTACCGATTAGGTCCTGCCCTTAAAATCTAGAGTATCTTTAAAAACATAACTTTCTGCCTCGCACTGCTAAACTGTGGAATGAACTGTCGCCTGCGGTATTTCCGGACCGATACGACCTTCAAACCTTCAAGAAAAGAGCGTACTCCCATCTTAAAGGCCGGCAACGCACTTACAACCCCTCTGGTGTTGCAGGTGTCCATGGGCGGCGGTAATCGCTTACCATCAGGTGATCCGTCTGCTCGTTTGCCTCCTCTACCATAAAAAAAAAATCTCTTAAATTTAGAATCGGTTAGAAATTAAAACATTACATATTATAACCTTATAAGTACCTAAATATGAAACACCCATGTTTTAATCAGCGTGTTGTTTTGACGCGTGTCGAGCTAGCGTCTCTGCCGACGTACGTGTAAAGGTATCCTGCATTTCAATTTGAGTCTTTTCTATTAACAAAGAGAGGTCATCTTTGGTCATGCCGCTCGTTTCAACCATCGGCAATATAGTCACAATAACGTCTCCTGTAACAAATGAAATATTATTTTAGTATGTAAGGTAAGTAACATATACAAGCCAATTATTGGCATTGGTTGAAAGAAAACAGTACATATAGCGCGCCTTTAGAGGGCTCTGGCTAAAAGGCATTCAAATTCTATTAATAGAATTGAATATAAGTGGTCAATACCACTCGATTCTTAATTTCTATCGCTCGCATTTGCCATAATATCATTTGCTCAAAATTCAAAAATCGGTCCTTTAAGAAATTTCTTAAATAAAAATGTAAATATTTTATTTTGTATAGGAATCTTGCCGCGTTGGATTTTATAGGTTAATTTATATCCATTTAACCATCCTCATCAGACATCCGTACACCCATACGTACCATCAAGCAATAGGACGATACGAAAATATTATGACCCCCTGACAAATAAGCCATACAGAAAGTTCACTTCCAATGTCACGATGCTTAACGATCAAGGAATTATCATATATCACAAATCGGCAGAAAATAACATCATTGTGACCATTTATCCCGAAGCCTTATCACGATTCAATTCAATGCCACTAATGCGGGCTGTTTATTTTCCCGTTCCTAGTGCTTTTAATTTAAACTCAGAAGAATCGATAACTATCTTCAAATTTACTTCAACGAAAAAGATGATAACCTCAATACGCTGTGAAGCCTTGTAATTGGCTTTTAGATTAAATTAAATTAAATGTTAAATAAATAAATCATGAAGAATATCCACATTGAAAGTAAGGTTCTACAAATTTAAAAATACCTTCAATTAGTTAATACATATGTAGATACCTAAAGGAGATGCATTGTCACGCTTCTTACTTCTATACTAGATGCGTTAATAGAAAACTCCAATCGAAACTTAAAATAAATATGTAATGTCTGGGTGCCTAGCCAAGATGCCAGTCGTTTGCGCTACGACAACGAAACAATTTTACTGTTTCCGTCATCCCGATACAATTTTACTGTTCATTTAGCGTTTGTCGATAAACAAATCTTGTCATTATGGCCGGTCCGTGGTGTCGTTATTTCTTACTAACTTTTAAAAGGAGCTCATCAGCAGGAGCATCCTTTTAGTTGATTTGAGTCGTTAGGACAGCCCTTTGAGATGCTAGTGATGCAATAGACGTACCTGATCCAAACTTGTGCCGCTTGTCGTCTAGGAAGTGGTACTTGGAGGCGACCACCGGCTGTATGGGAGCTCCGGCATCCATGGCCACGTGGAAAGCGCCCTTGCGGAAAGGAAGCAGCTTGTCACCGCTATGCCGGGTGCCCTCGGGGAACAGGAGCAGTTTACGCTGCGAATTAATACGTTAGTTATTCGTTACTGTGTTTTCAACATATGGTGTCGTAAAGCGTAGTAGGAGTAAATCACGAGCCGTTAACCCTTATGCGGACTGGTAGTTGAAACACGAATTATTTATATTCTTTTTCATTTAAATATCGGAAAACAAGGTTGAATTCGGTCGTGTTATTTGGATCCACGGTGTACGGTCGACATCAAATTTATGTTTACATTTTTCGCCTTATTACAAAGGAGTAAGGTGCAAAAGTGTAAAGTATGCTTACGACTTTTTTAGTTATTTTGATTATTATAAAAAATAATCGAGATTTCGCGCGGGTCCTCCACTTTCATCTTAAGTTACAATTTAGTTAAAATTTAAAGCATATATATTTTATACATAATCAATATAATCATATACGCAGTGAACCTAAATAAAAGCGTGTAATTAAATTAGGCAAGCGCTTTATGCATTACATTCGCTTGGCAAGGGAAAACAAGTTACGAGTAATAAATTCGACGTCAGATATAGTAATAATTACTAATTACTCGTATTTTCACTTCTGACACCGCTTTACAAGAACACGACTTCGTTCTGCATTTGTTTAAACCACCAGACGACTTTTGTACTTTTATTGTGTCACTAAAGTACCTTTAAATAAAGGTCCGACGTAGGCATCAACATACTTGAGTTTAGATATGCATCTATAATGCAATGTAAAGATTTATTATTGATTTACTACTGAGGTGGCCTGACATCATGGCATCACGAGTCAAGGATAACAAACCGCACATGTTCAAAAAACATAATGTTCTCGATACTACCCCGAGACTCGTAACAACTGTGTGTATTGCGTCATCCACGATGACGCGCAAATTAGTCAATTTTAACCTTTAATAACATGACAATACGAGTCAAGGCACGCGTCGTCGTGAATGACACGATCTTTTCCGTAGATCAGAATTTTTGGTACTTTGTCAGATATTCGGGGGGACTTGGCGATAATCAGGGTTTTTTTTTGAAACCCCACCAGGAGCTAGTTCAAAATTTGGAGTTGAGCAAAGGAGTTGAAGGTTATGCTGTAGTTACAACATACCTCTATGATCGCGAGCTAGGGCAATAAGGGATTTAAGAGGAAAGGAGACAGCAGCTTCTCCATACAAACGTAGTCCTCATTCGCCTCTTTGGATATTGATATTATGGAAAATATTTTTGAATAATTTGATGTAAGTATATTAACCATAACTATGCCCTTACAATTTGAAAATTTTAGATTTTTTTTATTATTGTAAAAATTAGGAGCAAATACAGATTTCATATAAATTCTAAAAAAATCAAACGTAGGGGCATAGTTGTGGTTGATATACAACCAATTGTGTCAAAATATTCTCAATAATGTCCAGAGAGGAAAATGAGGATTACATTAGTATGAAAAGTCGATTTCGCGCAAGACCTCCGCTTTCGTCTTAATGGGCATAATTTGCATGCATACAATCTTCGGCATGTGATGGTGATGGGATTTTAGAAGGAAGTCGTCTACAAAATGTCAGTGCGAGTATTTTTAGAGTGATGCTGTTATCAGGATATTTCATTTTTTACATATGGAGACCCTGGTCGCTGGCTAGGTAAAAATGTTCCGCTATCTTACCTTTAAACGAGCAATTCTGGTATATTTATATATTTCGGGGATCTCGGAAACGGCTCTCACGATTTCGATGAAATTTGCTATATCGCGAAAACGCGCATTTTTGAGTTTTCATATGTTTTCCGAGCAAATAGAATTATGTAAATATCTCAGAAATATTATATCAATAAATAATAAATAAACACAAAGGATTTCGCTTGAAGCCAAGAAAACAATAGAGTTTTTCCTATAAGTGCACACAATAAATAGTCACTCCTAGATATAAACTTGTGGGGGAAGAATATAAAGGATTCTCTTCTAAAGTTACCGACGATGAAACAAATTTTTAATTGAGTATCAGGTAAACAGGTGAACGTAAAATATTAGGTATTTACTTTCACGCAATAATTTAACAGTCGCATCTGCAGCGATGAATTTATAATTATAAAGAAATAACATTATTAACTTACAAAAAAATTGCGCTAGGTTTATATTTGTATTTAATTAAATATGTGCCTAATAGCTTTAAAAAAATTACTGTGCTATTCAAAATAAGCCATAAAGCACCCCGGCTCCTAGCGTCGAGTCCATTGAGTAAAAGTCTGTTTTGACCTTTCAACCGGACTAATCCCGATAACGTCAAGTTTTATCCCTGGATTGTAAGGTCAGATTAAACTCGACAAGCAGTCGCTTGAGTAAAAACCAGTGCCTGTGCCTATTCTGGGGAATACGTTGCCGAAAGCGGACTCCGGGCCCAGGATACAACCCGGAAAACGCAAGGACTTACTTACTTATTTACGTTATGAACAACAACACGATGACATAACATAAATACCTATTATTAGTATCTAGAAGCGCAGATTAAACTCGTTGTGTCAGAGTCAGATAATTATTTTCATTGGTTATGCAGATCAGATATCAGAGTCCAAAAGCTAAATAGCTGGTCTAATCTACTGTACTCATTTCACTCTTTTTATACTTATATGTTTATACACTTGAGTTCAAAGTCTAGTGATACGAATAGCATTTATATGCCAGTCTCAATACAAAAACTTAAAGTGATTCTACCACTATATATTTTTTAAGAAAATCTTAACATACACATGTGTTAACCTCCTCACTGCTGCTAGAACGTACAGGGACACAACACACAGCACACTGGCTCAACAAGGCTGGATACCGACAGGCCAAACAGGCTATGCTTGGGGTAAACGAAAGGCTCACAAAATCACTCCTTCAACTTGGTAAGGTCCAACTGAGAATGGTAATCAGTGTCATAATAGGTCACGGATCATTTAACAAACATTTTGTTATATAAGGTGTTACAGACAGTCTCCTATACCGAGAGTACATGTAGACAAGATACGGCCTCTCATGTGGTGTTGGAATGCAGCGGCGTGGCCCAATACAGGGCAAAACATCTCGGACTTCCGAGAGATGTCCCGAGGTCCTACTTAACGTCAAACATTTGATAGGAGGAGTTGGGTTGGCTGGACTATAGTCTATAGCCTATTCCCAACCCCCGTCAGACAAAATAGGCGCCAGTCCTCGAGTTGCGGATACCTGCCCGTGCTACAATATAATACAAATATGTGTAAGGAGCCGAAATCACTTTCAGCGCTTTTCATCATATTTACTCCTCTCTTATGGACGTGCAAGATAACAACAGCATTGGATCGCGGACGGCCGCGAATAATTACATAAATGTATAATGAACACAATTTCTTATAAATCAGTATCTTGAGGCTATCAGAACAATAAATCACTACACTTTATAAAACAAAGTCCCCCGGCGGGTCTGTCTGTTTGTGTAATACTCTCGATATATACTTTTTACTTCATTTTATATTTTGCATTGGCTAAATTCAAACCTACCTTGAATTAATTTCTGTATGGAGTTTGTTGTATTGCCTTACCTTCTGTTCCTTGACAGCCGTTGCTTGTACGTTAAGGGCATCGTGCGCCGAACGGGAACCCCGGTCGATGAACACCGTGCCCCACATCCAAGCAGCGGTTCCAAACGGCACCAAATACTGCATGGTGCGCTTGGAGATGACCGTGCAGCGTGCCATCAGCGGCCACAGGACCGCCAACACTTTAAAGATAAGTGGTAAACGTAGGTTAAAGTAATAACTTTTTGGCAAAAATTTCTAAAGTTAAGGTAGTTTCTTGTCAAGTAGGCATATTACTTAGAGGTTAGCTGGAAGAGATTCCTTAAGGGGATAAGTACGCCTTTGTACACATTTATTATCTTTCTGTGTTATGTACTTGTTTTGTGCAATGGAGTGTTTACTACTATTACAATGCGCTTATGAACATCAAATTAAGCTACGCCGGCGCTAACCCTACACCTCTGACCCGAGAAGATTTAAATCCCTCCTAATTGTAGGAGGGTATTCCAATATGGGACTGGCAAGAAATTCAGCATTTCATTTTTAGTACAAGTTTTTCTTGCTGACTGTACTTTTCTTACCACAAATATACACCGTGTTTTTATTGAATTCCGTTATCTTCGGGGTATCGGTAAGTACGTTTAAGGAAACTAAATGGCATTGTTAATTTTCCGAAAAGATTTTTTTTTTTTTGGTATTTTTTAAATATTTTTATTTTTATAAAAAGTAATTAAATGTTGCATATAACGTTGTTATAACACGGACATTACATTTAACTCGACTAAACAATTTTTGGAAATTTTTTTTTTTTTTTTGGTATTTTTAAATTATTTTTATTTTTATAATTAGTAATTAAATATTGCATATAACGTTGTTATAACACGGACATTACATTTAACTCGACTAAACAATTGAAAACTGTGATATATCAATGTCATTTCGAACATCGATCGTCCGAGATAGTACTTACGTTTAGTAGCAAATGTATGAACTCGTACTAAACACTAATCAATATGTAAACAGGCCCTAAGGCAAGTGTACACGCTCGTAAAAGCCTTATAAGATATACATAAATTATTGATTATCTCCGAAATGGAGTTAATTAGAATACTTTATACTCGTATTCTTTTACATACATTCTTTGAGAAAGTTACTTAATTTAAGCTCAGGGTTGCACCCTTGTAATTAACGGAAAAAAAAAACACGGTGTATAGTTACTCATCTGACACTTATATGTAAAACCTTTTCTGTTATCATCTTGTACCATACGTATTCTGGCAAATAAAGAAATTCTATTCTATTCTATTCTATTCATCTAGACAATACTGAAAACCCCAAACACAATTAGGTTGCGTAGTTCCTATGGCTTCCTGCCTCCATCATCAGATCAGCTCGATGGTACCATAATATTCCATTGTCACACGATTTAATGCAAATTTTCAGCTCAATCGGAAATCGGGAAGTGGGTCAAATTTAGCTTCCAACGTTTAACCCACACTAACTAACAAACTTACATACTAACAGGGCAAGTTAAAAAAAGGTCGTAAAGAAATTGTTTAAACCAATAACATACATGCGCAACCTCTAACGAGCTTCTGTTCCAGAGACCTGTGCGCTATAAGACTGCACGGGGCGCAAGACTCCAGCCTGCAGGAGGTGGTAGTAGCCTCTGTGTATATGCCGGAGGCGGAAGAACCACCACCGCACGACATGGCAAGGCTGGTCAACTACTGCGAAGAGGCAGTGCTCGAGCTCATCGTGGCCACCGACTCGAACGCGCATCACCCCCTATGGGGGATGCAAGCAGGTAACGAGAGAGGTAAGAAGCTCGTCGAGTACCTATTCACTACAAACCTCAACCTCCTTAACACAGGTTCAGAACCGACATTTGTAAACAGACGCAGCAGGACAATCATTGACCTGACCCTAGCAACCGAAAAAGCATCGAGACTAATCTCGGGCTGGCATGTATCGAAGGAGGTATCGTGCTCAGACCACAGGTGGATTCGATTTGACATTCAGGTAGAAACACGAGCAGCAGTGCCCAGGCGGAACCCACGCAAGATGAAGCGTGACCTTTACACGGTGCGATTAACTACAACATTGAAACAGCTGGAGGGTCCCCTTAGAATAGAAGGCACAGCGGGCATAGAGGAACAGGTAAGCATTCTCACGAGCACCATTCTGGATTGCTACCATCAAGCATGCCCCTTATCGACCCCACCGACCAGAAGCAGAGGGAAAAACAACTGGTGGGGACCTGAGCTGGAGAGACTCAGGGGCAAGATGAGGAGGCAACTGAACAGAGCTATGAACACAGGCGCTGACGAGGACTGGGACAACTATAAGTCCACCAAGGCCAAGTATAAAAAACGTCTCAGGTACAGAAGCACAAACTCTTGGCGCAAATTCTGTACAGACATCGAGACCACCACGCAGGCCAACAGGGTAAGGAAGGTCCTCTCCACCAACTCGACCATAACCTTAGGATCCCTGCGTAAGCCAGACAACTCTCTCACAAACTCACCGGAGGAGGCGGAACGGGTCCTAGTGCAAACGCACTTCCCGGACTGCGTGATATCGCACCCAGTAAGTTGGGACGAGATGGAGACAACCACCCCGACGGAAGGCGAGTGGCTACAGACATATGAGGTAATCAGCCCGCAGCGCACGCAGTGGGCCCTAAACAGCTTTGACTCCTTCAAATCTCCAGGAATGGATGGGATCTTCCCTGCGCTTCTTAAATGGGGCGGGAAGCATCTCACTCTGAAGCTGACCATCGTTCTGCGCGCCTGTCTGGCACACAGATACGTGCCGAAGCAATGGAGGGAGGTCAAGGTTATCTTCATACCGAAACCAGGTAAAAGCGACTACTCGGACCCCAAATCCTTCAGGCCCATCAGTCTGACCTCTTTCATGCTGAAAACATTAGAGAGGTTGTGTGACAGGTACCTTAGGGAGAGGGTGCTAATTAATGTGCCCTTGCATCCAAACCAACATGCCTATAGCCCTGGCAAATCTACAGAATCGGCACTTCATGCAGTGGTAAGTAAGATTGAGGTGGCGATCAAAAACAGATCCATGTGCTTGGGAACCTTCATAGACATAAAAGGGGCTTTCGACAGGACCAGGTTCAGTAGCATTACAGCAGCACTGGTAAGACATAGCGCGAATGCAGTTATGACAGAATGGATAAACAACATGTTGAGCCAACGAACCATCAAACTCGGGACGGGCGAAACACAACAAGCATTAGTGGCAAAAGGATGCCCCCAAGGAGGAGTCCTATCACCACTACTATGGAACCTGGTGGTGAATGACCTGATCACCACACTAAACAATAAACACTATTACACAATCGGCTATGCTGACGACATAGTGATACTGACGAGCGGCAATCATTCAGGTACGGTATGCGATGTTACCCGCTCTGCACTAGCCATCGTGGAGCGCTGGTGTATTAACAACGAACTCTCAGTCAATCCCAACAAAACTGAGCTGGTTATGTTCACCAACAAACGCAACTTGGGAAACTTCTGCCTTCCCAAACTGTTCGACACGGAACTCCAACTATCTGCGGAGGTAAAGTATTTAGGGGTAATACTTGACAGCAAATTGAATTGGAGTAATCACTTAAACGGCAAAATTGACAAAGCCACAGTCGTATTCTGGCAATGTCGTAGAATGGTGGGTAGAACCTGGGGGCTAACCCCAAAGATAACTCTATGGCTTTACCAGGCAGTCATACGACCAATAATAAGCTACGGTGCAATAGTTTGGTGGCCACGCACCAAACTATCCACAGTTGAAGCTAAACTACAACGACTCCAGAGGTTGGCCTGTTTGGCGACTACGGGCTGCATGAGGACAACACCAACCGCGGCCCTGGAAGCTTTACTGGGCCTGTCGCCGCTGCACCTCTTTATACAACAGGAAGCGCTAGCTTCGGCGGTACGTCTCAAAAAATCGAATCTCTGGAGACCACCTAGGGTACCACACACCGAGATCCTCTACGAGGCGATAGGTAAGGAACCGCTAATAGAAGCGGTGACTGACAGGATACCCAGGCAATACATCTTCGACAAGAAATACAAGATACAGTTACACGAAGAACTTCGTGAAGGACTTAACCCGAGAGAGCTGAGAATCTTCACGGATGGATCAAAGACAAGGTCAGGCACTGGCGCGGGAGTATTCTCAGAGGACCTAAACATACATATCTCAACACCACTAGGCGCCCACAACACAGTCTTCCAGGCGGAATGTATGGGCATCATAATGGCAGCACACGCAATCGTCTCAAGGAAAGTAGAGGACTACCCCATCCGCATACTCTCTGACAGTCGGTCAGTACTGCAAGCTCTGCAAAGTTATACTTTGACCTCAGGGCTAATCTACGAATGCCACAAGGCTCTGTCAGAGGTAAGCACCACCACCAGCGTAACTCTGCAGTGGATTAAGGGACACAGCAACTCGCGAGGGAACGATGCAGCCGACATATTGGCGAGAGATGGCTCGGAACTGAGGGTGGCAGGACCGGAGCCAATCATACCTCTGCCTTATGCCTGGCTCCGGAACATGCTGAGATGCAACACCAAGGTAAAACACCAACAGTACTGGTCTAACCTAGGCACGTGCAGGCAGGCGAAGGAGGCCCTCCCGACAATCGACCCCGGTTTGTCGAGGAGGCTGAGACAGCTGAAGAGGCCACAGCTCCGGCTTTTGACTGGGGCCATAACCGGCCACGCCCCACTAAACAAACACCTATTAACCCTACGTGTTACAGATAGCCCCCTCTGCAGAGCGTGCATGGAGGAGGAGGAGACAGCCGCCCACGTCATTCTTGAATGCCCAGGGGTGGCAGAATACCGGGCACAATACCTCGGTTCCCCGGGGTCTCTCCCAGAAGTCGTCGGCAACATCAAGGGTCTGCTAGGCTTCCTGGTAGAGTTGGGTTGGCAGGAGTAGTGCCGTCAACCCACCATCACGCAAAATAGGCGCGAATTGCGACGTCGAGTTGCGGAAACCCAGCCCGCGAATACGAATACGAACACAATTAGGTTGCGTAGTTCCTATGGCTTCCTGCCTCCATCATCAGATCAGCTCGATGGTACCATAATATTCCATTGTCACACGATTTAATGCAAATTTTCAGCTCAATCGGAAATCGGGAAGTGGGTCAAATTTAGCTTCCAACGTTTAACCAACACTAACTAACAAACTTACATACTAACAGGGCAAGTTAAAAAAAGGTCGTAAAGAAATTGTTTTATTTTAGCTCAGACTCGCGAATGGAAAGGGGTATTACCTACTCTAACATGTACTGCCAAATGCAACATCAAGAATCTATGCCGCGGTCATACATTGCCACCTCCTAGTCGGTGCAAACTTAGCGTAGACGGACTTTATAGCGAGAATGACTAAACAAACGATACACAATTAGGCTGCACGATTACCCCCGAATTCTACAAAATACGGCGGAAAATAACTTATACAGATGCAGAACATTATTTGATTTTAAAACGGTTCTATTTCTATTACTGTTCAGAACTTTGCTTTTCTAAGCCATCCGATTACGTAAGCAATTGGTTTGGTAGGTAATGGTATTCCTTTAGCTCCATGCCATTAACATATAAATTATTAAATACAAGACACTTATTTAGGTATAAGTGTATAAATTAAATTAAATATTCGTTTATTTCAGATCGGGGGCCAATACATTTTTTTGAAGTGAAAACTTCTCTAGCGACGCCGTGCACTTTTTGTGATTAGGGAAAAAAATTTAAACTCGCGGCAAGTCACGTGACCGACAGATTCGTCAGATTGAAAATTCGTAAGACGGACATGATCGTGGCCTGATCAAAAAACTGTTACAATGTCATTGAAGCCAGTAGACCTTCTTCTTCTTCTTCGCGTTGTCCCGGCATTTTGCCACGGCTCTTGACAACTAATTCCAAGATTTGGCGTAGGTACTAGTTTTTACGAAAGCGACTGCCATATGATCTTCCAACCCAGAGGGTAAACTAAGCCTTATTGGGATTAGTCCGGTTTCCTCACGATGTTTTCCTTCACCAAAAAGCGACTGGTAAATATCAAATGATATTTCGTACATAAGTTCCGAAAAACTCATTGGTACGAGCCGAGGTTTGAACCCGCGACCTCCGGATTGCAAGTAGCACGCTCTTACCGCTAGGCCAGGCCACCAGCGCTCTGGTGAAGGCAGTAGACCGATGTTAAATAATTGTAATAGTTCTGGAAGTGTTACATTTTTAATGTATTATAAATAGTCATGTTTGTGTACGATAGCGCAATAAATAAATATTGTATTTAATCACATAAATGATAGTACTTTTATACTGATAATTAAAGCAATTCGTGCAAAATTATTCCCTAACTATTCTAAAATATCAAAAATGCACAACATTAATACTCAAGTTTTCACTTCTGCAGGCACTCCCGTTGTATTTTTTTTTTGTAATATAAGGTTCATCTTCATGGTCTATCATGTTTTGTGAGGAATAGAGATTATAGAGAAGTTCCTCCTCCTGTTAAACTTCGGCCGTGAGAGAGTAAAAAACCTTATGTACCTACGTGAGTGTCTAAACTAGTTAGCTAATTAGCAGCTACACTAGAGGCTGCATGTATAAATATTGCGTTCGATTTCATACGAAAATATTAGCGAGCTACCGGTGAGAACCATCCAAAGTTTGAATTAGTGATATCTTTTCTCAGAAAACAGTGCTCACCATAAAGGTCGAGGCAGCTCTGGTGATTTAGGAGGACCACCGTGCCCCTCGAGTTATCAATGTTCTCCAGACCTCGCACTTCAAATCGGATGCCAAGAAGTAGCCTTGCTGTCCATCTTAGAAGAGCTGCTGGAATTCTGTTAAACAAAAGTTAGGGATCTATAGTAAGTACGAGTAGCTCTAAGGATTGATAAAAATGACATCTTTTAGAAGCAAATGAAATGCTTCATCACAACTTG
The DNA here is from genome assembly GCF_033807575.1 of Cydia pomonella. Taxonomy (NCBI): domain Eukaryota; kingdom Metazoa; phylum Arthropoda; class Insecta; order Lepidoptera; family Tortricidae; genus Cydia; species Cydia pomonella. The sequence continues at coordinate 39,329,954 of NC_084703.1, forward strand.
TAATTATGTTTATACTTACTAAAATAAGATTAAATAAATATTTACAAAAAAAAACAGTTTATAAGTGAATATAGGTTTATGTTAGTATTTCAAAAATGTACTTGCACCAACACAACTAAAACAGCTATTGTATTGTATTGTATTCGGGCGATTTTCCGCAACTCGACGACTTGCGCCTATTTTGCGTGATAATAAAACAGCTATTACCATGTTCACAATGATTATACGTGGTTTATGCAATGTTACTGGTTACTTACAAAGCATTTTTCGGGTTGAACGGTCTAAACAGCATCAGAGGTAGTGGAGCTGTCGCAAAAATAACTGCGGCGATCACAAAAAGTACAAACTGCAACAAAACAGTATGGAAACTTAAAATTTAAGGTTTATTACATAGGTACCTATCTGAGCTAACTCTGCAGTCTGCACCGACACGACACGACATTGACAGGACAAAGTCTGGTCGTGGCAATAGAAACGTCATATTTTTATAAGAGTTTCGCGTTTCTGTTGGTACTTCCACACTCTGTCACTGCGAAGCCTGAGCTTATAGGGTCGACTCTACCAGGATCCTGGGCATCTTCCTATGCATCCTCCATCTACTTAGTAGACATAGGACAGCGTTATTCGGCAAACCACGGCCCGCGAGTCGCAGGCCTAGGTTAAAAATCCAGGGAGGAAACAGTCGAGAGCGTTTGTATGGAAAAATCACAACTAGGAATTCCTCTTAAAGTCACCCAAAAAATTAACACACAGAGTTCATAGGTGGATCCGATTCGCACGTCGCTCCGATGTTTTAGCGAAACAACGCTATGCGCATATTACAGCGACATCCCGCTCGCACGATCCAGGGTGCTATGCGCCTTAGACCATTAAAACCAACATTTGTAACAAATTGCAGTTCCAAAAACTTTCGATTTCCACCTACTGTAGATGGCTTTCTTCTAAAAAGTGTGCCTACCCCTGGCGAACAAGTATCAACAAGGGACTCGAGCGAGATCTTCATATATTCAATAGGTATGCGTAATTAGAGTTCACATTTAATTAAAGGGAACTCCTACGCCTAAGTCAATTTTAGAAGAGTGTGTTGTGTGTTTTTAGACATTTGTATGGCTGTTTTTTTATATTAGATTCGTAATGGTTGTGTTGTCCGCAACCATACTGGCAAGAATGACTAAGAGCAGGAGAGAGATGGCAAAGAGGGTCGAGAGTCAAATAAAGCAGAAGAATGATTGTGTAAGGAGGATTTTTTAACATTATAGTTAGACATTTGACTGGCAGTATCGACATTTTTATGGGACTATACAGCTACCGAAATTTTATGGCACTGTGTCGACATTTGTATGCCACATTCGACACTTGTATGGTCAAAGTAGCCGTACAAATGTCGACAAAAATGTATTTTGCCATTTTTCATACATTATGTACCTGATTCATGTATTTATTAAACACAAAATTCATACACCATAATGCTAAGTATTATTATACACCGTGTTTTTATTGAATTCCGTTAACTTCGGGGTATCGGTAAGTACGTTTAAGGAAACTAAATGGCATAGTTAATTAAAAAAAAATTTTTTTTTTGTTTATTTTAACTATTTTTATTTTTATAAAAAGTAACTAAATGTTGCATATAGCGTTGTTGTAACACGGGCATTACATTTAACTCAACCAAACAATTGAAAACTGTGACATATCAATGTCATTTCGAACATCGATCGTCCGAGATAGTACTTACGTTTAGTAGCAAATGTATGAACTCGCACTAAACACTAATCAATAAGTAAACAGGCCGTAAGGCAAGTGTACACGCTCGTAAGGGCCTTATAAGATAAAAACGAATGATTGATTATCCCCGAAATGGAGTTAATTAGAATATCGGTGTCTTTGAGAAAGTTACTTAATTTAAGCTCAGGAATGCACCCTCGAAATTAAAGCAAATAAAAAAAAACACGATGTATAGAAACACATTTTTAAGTCAATTGTATATCAGGTAGGTATAAATAAGGGCCCTTTCAAATGTCCTATTAACCGTATCAAAATACGTCGTACAAAATGGTTAACTGTTTCTTCGGTCAAAAACACGTACACGTTGGAGATCGATCACATCGAAGCCCAAGTAATGTACTATTGTATCGTTAATTAAATAGTCCAAGATTCCAGAGCCGCCAGACCTTACTTATTTTCTCATGAACAAAGTGTATGGGATAATATAGTGTTAGTATGTACTTTTAATGTCTGCATACTTCATATATTGGCCCGACAGCCATTTGTCCGGTACAAGGTGCTAAAGGTTGGTAAAAATATTACTAACTTTTCTTACTACTCTCATGGCTGATTTTTATGTATGTTTAAATATTGTAACTTTACTTATATTCTTACTCTTGATTTTTATATATGATACTCAGGGAACGTTCCCACGCGATACGGTTGATTTCGCTGGATTTAGGGTTTGAAATTAGATTTTATCACATACAGTACATACTTAAGAAACAAAAGTATATATTTTTAATATACCTATGTGTTATACTGTGTTATATAAAGTATTTAGTTTACAATTTAAACTGTTCTTTTGATTTACTTGGAATTTTAGCCTTGGGATTGGGACAGTAAACATTGTAAACAATGCTCATTTGAAAATTGAGCCGACTGCCTGAACTCGGTAAACGATAGGAACAAGTACCCAAGATGTTATCGATGTCATTTTCGACCACTTAAATAAAGTTATATAGTCTAAACATTTATAATATGCGTAAGTCTAAGTAGGTAAATATTTCCTTAACTTTAACAATTTTTAAACACCTTTTAACAAAATAATTTACTTAAATGGACGCAATTTTCTGTATTTCCTCATTTTATGGCCATACTCAAATATCTATGCATATAAGATGGTTTAAAAAAAAAAATATTTCGTACGAGTACGTCCTTCCATTGAAAAAAAACTGTAAGTAGGTACTTACGTATAAGCTCAAAGGCCAAAAATAAATGCAACTGAGGAATAAATTATTTACAACAATAAGAAAAAAAAAATTTGGTCATTTACCTTTGTAATTTTTATTTCAACTGGTTTTTAACTTTTGTTTATAAGTAGTAGTACAATATACTAGTCTCTAACGGTTTTGCCTGTGACTTCGTCTCCGCACAATGATGTTTTGTATGATAACATTTTTCCTTTGTCCTTTCCCGGGACTCCCAACTGTCTTTATACACAATTTCATCTAAATCGGTTCAATGATTTTTAAGCGTGTAGATGTAACATACGTAAAGACAGATAGACAGAGTTAGTTTCGCTTAAAAAATTAGTAGCGAGCGATAACTTATGGTAAGGTTTTTTAAATATTTGTGCCGTTTTGAACCAAAAGATTGTCGGTTGTCAATAAGCCGCTATTTCCATAAAGCTTCTATTTGAAATGAACCTTATCGACAGCCGACAATTACCTTTAAGTTGAAAACGTCACATTTTATTGTCTAGCCTCCAAGGCATGAAACAAAACTTGGCAAGATAAAAATTCAAAAAAGAATGGAATGGGCGACCTTTCTATGACTACTTATGAAGCCATGGGCGTCTTGTACTTTTTATGAGGCTATAAATCCAGTAACTTTGTCGCCTTTTGTAATGGACTGCGTTTGCGTCAAATCCGGTAGTTCTGATTTTTTGCAGACTTGTTTATAATGTTGGCTTTATGAATAATCCAAGTTTGTGACCTGAATTTGCGGCTTTATCTCGGAAACTGTTAGGTCTACAGAGACAATTCTAGTCTCGTATTGTAACAAGTCTACTATAAGAACGCCCTGAGAAGGTACTATCAAAAAGAAGTCAAGTTTAGAGTTATAATTTACATGAAATTTTCGCAGCTTTCTCGATTTTCGACAAACGAGGGAACAAGGTCACAAACTTGGATTATTCATTGGGCCAACATCATTTATAAACAAGTCTGCAAAAAATCAGAACTACCGGATTTGACGCAAACGCTAATGTATAAAGTTACTGTATTTGTATTATATGGGCCTCTTGTACTTTTTATGAGGCTATGGGCCTCCGGACGGCTAGAGGATATTAGTTTGTCCTCTTTTCTATTTCCAAATATAATTTTTGAGTAACTTGGTACCAGTTATTAAATAACAAGAAATAAATACATACATTTGTATTTTCAATACCTCAAAACGTCCGATGCCATGATTGTAATGAATCATACTATATTTAAACAGAGCGGAACGTAGAGCAAACATGAAGCAAGCGCCGGATACACCCGCAGGAAGCAAGGCACTTCGCAGATTAACGCGTGTGTACCGTGTACCAGCCATGAGCCTGCTAAACACATACGTTACCATTACTTAGATACGGGTTTAAACGGCTTTGATATGTTTGTTCGCACTTTAGCCGTGGCAAGATAAAAATATCCTGTCCAACTATATGCCGTACTTGTACGTAAATATCTACTTAAACGAGTATTAATGTGTTGAGACGTGTTGTCTTTGTGTTCGTTCCCATAAGGTAACTGCGCCTATTCGACAAATATTAACAACCATCGGTAGACCACATTTCTTTCAGTACAAGTATGGCGTAAGGGTAGTGGTCACCACCGACACTCCTTACTGAGGAAACCGACTACGCGGAAGGCGCTTACGCTTTACTTGAACACGCCATACGTCGTGCAAGTGCAGTTACCCCATCGAGGCACTTACCCTAGAGGGTTTTCACATTGTCCGATCGGATATCGGATGTTGGTTGAACGTAAAATGTAAGATACATTAGTAAACGCCCCTATAATGGGACTGGCACCAGTAATGGGATGGTATAGACAAATCCTGTAAAACAAGTATTTACCATCAGTTTAAACGCTGGCGACATTTTACCATAAAAAAGCTTCTTAAGTTTAATTTTCCATTGATATTTGTTAGTTTGAAAATTAATGGCGCCATACATCCCATGACCGAAGCAAAAACCCAGTTTTAATTTGTTAACAATATTGAAAACAATTGCAGTACCTTTCATTCAATATTTAATACTATGCTGCTGAAATATCCTTGTATTAATTAATAGAGTACCTTACTTAGGGCCTGTTTCACAATGTACAAGTATTGGATAGCTAATTAACAAATAAATTAACTGCCAGATAAAACTACCTGCAAACTTAGCACTTTATCTACCAGTTAAGCTTATTTGTAGATTGTGATGTGAAACGCCAACGATGGCTTTATTTATAAGAACCTAATTAGGGCAATGAAATGAAGCATTAAGTACCTTAATATAATATCGGGCGATAGCGCTTGTTGTAAACAAGATTATCAACAGCGCCATCACGCACCCCAGCACAACGTTGAATGCCGACATCTTGGGGCTGGTGCGTAGCTCTGAAACAACACAATACAGTATATCGTAAAATCTCCTACATTAACTTAATTAAAATTATAGTCCAAGTAAACACTGATATTTTCTAAATATACATAAGATACGACTATGAAGCGCAGGTGGCCTAGCGGTAAGAGCGTGCGACTTGCAATCCGGAGGTCGTTGGTTCAAACCCCGGCTCGAACCAATGAGTTTTTCAGAACTTATGTTCGAAATATCATTTGATATTTACCAGTGGCTTTTCGGTTAAGGAAAACATCGTGAGGAAACCGGACTAATCCCAACAAGGCCTAGTTTACACTCTGGGTTGGAAGGTCAGATGGCAGTCGCTTTCGTAAAAACTAGTGCCTACGCCAAATCTTGGGATTAGTTGTCAAGCGGACCCCAGGCTCCCATGAGCCGTGGCAAAATGCCGGGACAACGCGAGGAAGAAGAAGACATAAGATACGACTAAATATAATTGAATACAAATTCTTACAAAAATGAAATCTCACATGTAAACAATAATTATTTGTTTTACAATGGGGCTAAGTTGTTGTTTAACCTCTCGTGCTTATATTGATACCTGAGCAAGCGAAAGCTTTCCAAATTGAACCACGAGCGTAGCGAGTGGCTCGAAAAATGGAACCTTGAGCGTTGCGGGTTGAAATCCCTGCACGAAAGGCGCCAGGGTTAAACAAATTTTGCCCCCAAGTGAAACACCAAATTTTTCACCGCGCCAACCCGAACAAAATATTAACTGTAAGATATCATACAAAATCAAACGTAAATGAACGCAATTAAATATTTACCATTCGAAATGATCATTTAAAATCAATTCTACCAGCTAGCATAAGAAAACAACTTAAAATTTGCATCAGATAATTGTGGATACGAGGTGGATTGAAAAATTCGCGGCCTGAATATTAAAAACAAAACAGACGTTTTTTAATATATTTTTATTTTTCTACATAGTCCCCGTCGAGTTGAATGCACTTGTTCCATCTGGATTCTAGAGCCATTACACCACTTTTGAAGAAGCTTTCCTCTTTGAAGGCAAAATAGGCATCCACCTCAGCTTGAAACAGATGAAAGTCCGATGGTGCTAAATCGGGTGAATAGGGTGGGTGGGGCACTGGGGCAATAATTCAAACCCACATTTGGCAATCTCCGCCATCGATTTTAGTGACGTGTCAACACGTGCATTGTCCTGGTGGAAGATAACTTTCTTTGTCAACATTCTAGGTCTTTTTATCTTCAGAGCCTCGCGTAATCTGCGTAATAACTCGCAATAATAGTCGGAATTTATAGTTTTACCTCTCTGGAGATAGTCAACCATTATTATTCCCTTTGCATCCCAGAAAACAGATGCCAAGACTTTATTGGCCGACAAAATTGCTTTGGCTTTTTTGGGAGGCGGAGATCCAGGACGAACCCACTGATTCGATTGCTGTTTGGTCTCTGGTGTATAGTAGTGGACCCACATCTCGTCCATAGTTACAAATCTGTCCAAAAAGTCTTGAGTATCGGCTTCATACAGGTCTAGACATTCACGTGAATTAGTACGGCGAGCGATTTTTTGTTCCACTTCCTTCTCGCCCACACCTTGGAAAAACCTAATTCGTTGACTATAATATTTTGGGTTCATTCATAAGAGATGCCTACGATGTCAGCTATTTCCCGCACCTTTAATCGCCGGTCTTTCATTATCATTTCGCATATAATTGCCACATTGTCCGTGTTAGTCACCGTTGTTGGCCTCCCGGGACGAGGGTCATCTGCGATACTATCTCGTCCACGCTTGAATTCAGCTGCCTATTTTTTCACCATCGTATTGGCCAGGCCGCGAATTTTTCTATCAACCCTCATAAAATGCAACTTTCTCGTAAGTTTTCGCACAATCAAGAGAGCCTTTACCAGCTGGTGTGGTGGAAAATAATCAAAAGTGCAACAACTAAAGCTTTTTTATTAACTACATTAATTAACTAACTACAAACTTTAAAGAACTATTTGTAACCCGACTAAGTATTGAATTGTTTTATACGTTATAAAGAGTGGCCTTTATCTATATTTGTAGGTACTGGTAACAACATTCGACTCAGTCATTTTAATACTTGTATTGTACATGAAATAATATAATGGTAGATTGTCAACCAAGGGATGAAAAGCACGCATTTCAATATTTTCAATAAAGTTAAGATATTTTAGAATATAATAAATTTTGTTATTCGTAAATACACAAACAGTCAATAATCGGGTTCACCGCAATAAGCATACATAAAAGAGAACATAGTGAGAATAAAGTGTCACGACATGGCCTCATCTCAGCATGATGTTGCTGGCGACTTCCAGCGCTGATCTTCCGATGTGACCATCAAGAGATAAATAATCACAGAAGGTAAAAGACAAAAGTAAAGAAACATAAAATAAACCGAAATAAATTACACACAGTAGACAAACTCATACAAAAAAAAATAACATGACGATTTACATAACACTAAGTTAAAATAAAATTGCACGGACCACCGACGAACCGACCAGATTTTGGCGCTGAAAAGTAATGAGAAAGAGAAATGGCCATGGGGTGCTTTTCATTTCGAATATCTACGATATAATAAAATACACGTGTATTTTACTATATTTAACTAATAACAGAGGTATATTTCTTGACATAACTTTTATAGTACAATTGAGTTAACAGAGCTAAAAGGATCGACATTTATGGAATCGAGAGTTAGATATTAGAGTGCAAAATATACGAAATATCCACTTTGAACCTTATTTAAAATGCGAATACTAAAAAAAATATGTATGTATTTGATAGCTAAAACTCCCTAGCGTCAAAACATATAATATAACTTTCAACCCGCTTCGTAGATAAACAATGAACCACTTACGTAAACGTAAAATAACGACCCTTTTGACTTCACTATGCACAGTTAATAAATTAAGATTTTTTCTATGTTTCAGACCACAGGTGGTCTTTTGGATAATAAATACCTACTTATGATAATAATAAATAAATAAGCAGGGCAGCTTGTGGCGAGCTGTTGGGGTGTAACGACCCCACGGACCCGAGTGTTCCCGAGAGTGAAACAGTGAAAAAAATGCCTAACATTAAATCGTAAACCATCAATTATGATCTATATTTTTGTACCTCCTTGGATTTTACGGGCCTATAAATCCCGGTCTGTTGATAGGCTTGCGTGGAGATATAGATCCAACACGTAGAGGCCCCTTGGAGAGCTTTAATGTCATGTAGAACGCCTGCTGGAACCCATTCACTGGCGCAACAATAGACACCCATGAACCGGTCGAAGCAGGCATTGGGACTATTGTAATAAAAGTGAACAGTATAACGGTCTATGGATTGAAGTTTGGGAGGATAATGAGACTGGGTTATTGCAAAGACGTCCGGACACCTGCCATAACAATGTTTTCACTAGTTATCGAGGCAGGCGGTGACTCGCCGCCCACTAGATGGGCCCCTGAAAATGCCGTCGTGAAGACGACCAGGAGCAACACCGGCGGTGTGAGCGGCTCAGGGGTGTCGAGAGGTGTACGCCGCTTTCTACCCAGTGGCTGATAACAACCACTGTGCCAACTCGCGTCTTATGCAAGTTTTCACTTCCACCCCTGGAGCATTTAGCTCTAACGACTCCTCTCTGGACGGCCAATGAAGGCAAGCCAGAGCTGAGAGTCCTGCGGGTCCCCTTGGGGTCCACTCCGACCGACGAAAACACGTCGGAGACGGAGACCCTGACCGACTCTCGGGAGTACTCGGGTCCGTGGGGTCGTTGTTATTGATCATTATGATTGATCTATATTATTATTATGATTAATATAATCCACTAATTCTGTAAAAGCAGTGAGTATGTATTACTTAATCGGGCAATGCACTGGTAATTAATTTAGTTTGTTGTGGTTATCATTCGATGAATCCGGATTAAAGTTCGCGATGATTACTTATGTGCACGATAAGAAGTGCTGATTGTTTGACTCAGCTAATCTCTTCTAGCTTGTTTTGTAACTTCGCGCAACTCATAAAATAGGAAAAAATTAGATTAAGCAGTAATCACTTATTGGACTCTGACACTTTTAATATAACCGTTTAATATTATTTAATTAGTGCTCTATATTCTTTACGTGACACTCTTGAACACTAATCTCTCCAACCGTTTTTTTTTTACCCCAGCCCCCAGATTTTCACTAAAAGTTTATTTCTACAACCAACACATAAGTAGGTATGACTACGAAACTACAAACAAATTCAGCTTTCTCATACTTTAAATTTAAAACATATTTTTTGCCCGAAAATGCACCCTAAAATAATCCAGTAACCTTGTCCCCTAAAAGTACCCCGTACATTGCGTTAAATCCAGTAGTTCTGATTTTTTGCAGACTAGTTAATGATGTTGACCCAATGAATAATCTAAGTTTTCAACACACTTGCTCAAAACAGCGTTATTATTCCACTGATTTTTGGCTTATAATCCTAGATATTAAACATGCGTGCTTTTTCAGTATATTATAACAGTCGCGCTTTTTCATTATATTATACGACTGAATTAAGAAGGTAACTGATTGCTAATAATATATATCGAAACGGAGCCTTATTAAATTGGTAGAGTAGATTTTACAACGTGGACTGGCGGGGGGGCCGGCCGCCGGCGGCGGGGCGAGGGGCGGCAGGCAGTATGACAGATGCAACACTGCATACTAACCGATTTAACAATTAAATTTTGATTGAAATGAAAGTTTATTTTTTCCTCGCAAGTATGTTGAAAAACGTCGTATGAAACGCGTGTGCTATGGTCATTACACACATCGGCTTTCTTATTGCGCGCTCGCTTGCATCTCGCGCGCACAATATCGCCTCGTGTGGTAATGACCAACTTAGCACACTTGTATCACAATGTACTATTACAGTACATATGGTGCTACTTTACCGCACTATTGCGAATATTAGCATATTACGTTACTGTGTCGAACATTTAAAGGGCCATATGTACTGTAAAACGTTGTACGATACATGTGCGAATAGGTAATTCGCAACTCGTGTCGATTTAAAACACTCCCTTCGGTCGTGTTTTAGTTTATCGCCACTCGTTTCGAATTTCCTATTTTTCGCACTTGCATCGTAATGTACTATTGTGACTTCTAGTGCCGAACGCAACTATGTCAAAAATCGAAAAATCGCGAATACTTATACCTATCGCGCAATTTTTTCAAATTTGGGCGATAATAACTCTAAAGGACTAGTTTTTGATAGTACATTCTCGGAACATTTTAAAGTAGACTAAATCTTCTGCAATACGAGACTAGAATTGTCTTTGTAGACCAAATAGATTACGAGATAAAGCTTTTCAACGAGATGACGATTTCCATAGAACATTAATTAAAGTCGAATATTAAAAATGTTTAAAAAAACAATTAACTTGTCGTTTTAAAAGTATGAATATAATATTTTAATGCTTGTCCCATGCGTTTTTGTAATTTTTTGGTACAAATTGATCGTTTTTATTTTTTATTCCTACAAACTTTCACCCTCAAACCCCGGCTCGTACCAATGAGTTTTTCGGAACTTATGTACGAAATATCATTTGGTATTTACCAGTCGCTTTTCGGTGAAGGAAAACATTGTGAGGAAACCGGACTAATCCGCACAAGTCATAGTATACCCTCTGGGTTGGAAGGTCAGATGGTAGTAGCTTTCATAAAAACTAGTGCCTACGCCAAATCTTGGGATTAGTTGTCATGCGGACCCCAGGCTCCCATGAGCCATGGCAATATGTCGGGACAACGCGAGGAAGAAGAAGAGAAGAAGACAAACTTTCACTCTCATTTGGTTGATTTTATATTTTATTTAATTATAAACTTAAACCTGTACCCCTAGTGTAAATTTAGTCGATAGCGAAACGTGACGTACGCGTTTGCGTTAAGTCTCATTTTGTATAGGTTTTTGAACAGCGCGCCAAGCGGGACGTTTTGGAAAGTCAAAAATCTCATACAACATGACACTTAACGCAAACGCGTACGTCACGTTTCGCTGTCGAAAATATTTACACTAGGGGTACTGGTGTATTATTTACGAAAATTATATATAACTTACACTAGCTGCTAAGAGCAGGAAGAAATATATAGATTGGACCTGGAGAGAATCCCCTTTTGGTACCAAATCAGCTTTGCTTGACCTAAGGAACAATCTTGCCAAGCGACATCGCCTGAAACAAAAGTCCATATTCACTGCACTTAATTACCTTACTAATGCAAGTTCGAAAAAATTATAAACTTTTAAAGGCTTTATCTCGAAAACTATCACTTCAGAGACAATTCTAGTTTTGTATTGTGGCAATTTTAATTTACTTTAAACGTCTTGAAAAGGTACTACATCTGAGTAAAAGTCGAAATAGTTTTTTTCGATTTTTGAGAAAGTTGCGTTCATCGCTCGAGGTCACAAACTTGGATTACTCAAACGGCCAATATCATGAACAAGTCTGCAAAAAATCAGAACTACCTACCAGATTTGACGCAAACGCTAATGTATAACGTTACTGTATTAAAAGATATTTTTTTCTAAAAGTTCATACAACCAATTACTTATATACTTTACTCATCGTCATCGTAAAGGATATTTAGGTGTGTTAAGCGAGTAGGTTAGTATACTTATCTTGAAAATAAATTATCAAGTCATGCCAAATTACCACACACCAACTACAATTGACATATGACAACATCGATAAATAAGATAATCGTATTAAACTTAAACATACCTACACAATAAAATTATCATGATTAAACACACGAAAAACAGCCAACCGGATTTATGTGCATGAAATTTGGCAGATAATATAACATAAGTATACCTACCTAGTTTCCTAGATATAACCTTAATTTATATTTACCTAGGGAATTATCCTATTGGGGGTGTAATGAAGGATGGAATTTTAAACACGACTGTGTTCAAGAATTTTAACGCCGTGGAAAACGACTGATAATCAAAAACAGATCTGTGTCAACACCCCTATCAACATATGTAATCATAATAGAGTATTTTATTTGCCTAAGTCATTGAGGTATAGAATAGAACGCCTAATTAGTCAAATCAGTTCCTTTTTCGAACTGTCAAAACGATATGCCATTATGGAATTTATATGAAAACTGTGAAAAGTGGCGTCATAGTCAAGTTACCAACTCTTTATAGTTTCTATGTCATTTATTAAATAGAAATTGTAATAAAAAAAATACTGCTATCTATATCTTTTCTAATAACTCTCTGGGGCTTTATTTCGTGCATGGCGTCGTGTCGTATCACATACGAGTATACGTCACATACGTGCAGGGAATCCGTTACGCAGGTGTAGACATGTATCATTTGTATGCAGTTGGGCCTTCATTCCTACTGTAGGTTGCGGGTATCCTTGCAAGTGAACGTGAAGGTCATTACTATACCTATACGGTAAATGTCATTACTATATTTAAGCATATCTGGTATGAATAATTGAATATGACACAACTTTTATTAGAAAATTAGTAATCAGCAATGACAACAATTCATGGCATAAAAATTCAAACAAATTGTAAACCCTTATAATAGGTACGTTAAACTTCACGGTATGTATTTCCTAACACAATATGGCTTGTATTTGTAGAAATCTTAAAACAAAGCTCAAGTTAACAAGTAAATATTTAATAAACATTAACGCACGTTACAAACAAAGATGTCTTTTAACGAAGTTTATGTTAAAAAAACAACTTTGACCCCGTTTATGTAACACACTTTAGGGGGATTAACCCCGTCTGTGGGTGGCCTTGTGTGTTTGCATTGAGATTTACGCAATGTCAGTGGATAGTGTGGAGTTGTGGACGATGGCACTCTGAAGCATTCGCAGCTGTAGGTATAGGTATAATATTAACAATTAGCATTAACCGCGCGCAGGTTGAATGGACCAAATGGATGGGTCACAGTCATCACAGAGGATTTTGTACTTTGTATTTCAAGTTGTTCTCTATGTCATATTTCCGGCGAGTTTGACGTTTAAAATAACACTTGCATAGTCTGTGCTATCAAAATCGCTCCCAACTTAGCTTGGTCTAACTACATATATCACACATACCTACTTTTTGATTTTCATCCACCGCTCTATTTAGTTTAAACGAACTCTACGTATGACGATCTCCAGTAAATACATAATTATGTTTTACAGGAAGTAGGTACCAATACGATTAGGTAATTTTCTATTGTATTATTGTAAATCATCATATAGTACTTATTTCTCAATTGGATCCATAGTTCGTGTGCTGTTATTTGCTTATTTATTTTACCATATCTCACTGTCTACTTAAATTTAAATAATGATGGATGTTTGTTCCATTTCTCATAGTAAAGTCAACATTGTTCAATTTAAGCAAGAATATGTAATCCCACTAAAACAGTTCACGTAAAATGGCGACCAACATTAACTAGCTATTACGCCTTTTTTTCTGTAAAAAAGTTATCAGGTCTCAGTAAAAGCCAAGCCACTAGGCCTGACTTACTAACCCTACACCTTGGTTTAAAAACTATGGCTTGGCTGTTTCATAGATCTCCATACCTCCATAGAAATACTCCATACCTCCAAAAGAGGCTTAGATAACACATCATGATACTTACTAATAGCTCCCGTGAAGCCATTCTGATACAATGGTAACTACGGAACCCTACACTGAGCATGGCCCGACATGCTCTTGGCCGATTTTTAGGGTTCCGTAGTCAACTAGGAACCCTTATAGTTTTTCATTTTGTATCCCTTCAGCCCGCGTAGCCAACGTGCCAATCGTTACTAAATATTATAGAACATTATTACACATATTGACTAAGTAAGCTCAATAAGGCTTGTGTTCTGAGTACTTAAAGAACGATAAATAAATATTATAGGACATTATTACATTATTAATTACTATATTGACTAAGTCCCACAGTAAGCTCAATAAGGCTTGTGTTGTGGGTACTTAAACAACGATAAATAATATAAATATTTTTAAATACTTAACCGTTACTCAAGGGACCCACTACCAGTTCGCCGGACGATATCGGCCTGTCGTTATTATTATTTAACATTCGTGCTCATCACACTAATAAATTCCCATATCAGGATTTAATCCCGGACCATCGGCTTCATAGGCAGAGTCACTACCCACTAGGCCAGACAAGTCGTCAAAATATTAGTAACTTATTATGCTTTTGAGGAGTCAGAAAGGAACAAATAGTAATATTATTACCCAAATATCAAAGATTTAAGTGCAGACAATTGAAATAGTACGAGAAAATATGTCAAGAAACTTATATAATTTTTTTACGAGCACATCCAGCTTAATTTGTATCAATTTAAATGGGATAAAAGTATTTCTGTATCAGCTATTTAATTATTACTAAAGATATGCGAACTCATGATCCGGAATGAGATTATGATTATGTCGTGCTGAACTTTGAACATAAGCCACATGAAGAAAATAAACACATATGTAGGTAATCACATAACAAACAAACGTAACATACCTATTAATGAACTATGCATATAACATAATTATATTCGATGTTAGTCTTGTTTGACAAATCACGAATTTTCTTGTGTTATTACTCGTATTGTTATGGTGCCTACTGGTTTGTACAATGGGCGTCCTCGAAAATAGTGCCATCGCTAGATTTTACGAAATCAACTTTGCCCCATTTCATGACCCATAACAACGGCATTGGGAAACCAGTTTACAGTCAGACCAAGATAAGTTGGCACCGATTTTGATAGCCCAGACGGTGCAAGTGTCAAGTAAACGGCATAATTTCATAGAATTTTGACGTTTAAAATAACTTGTGCACCGTTTGGGCTATCTAAATCGCTGCCAACTTATCTTGGTTTTATTCTATACGTTATACGCGAGATTAACAGTTAATAGTTGAAATAGTTTTTGAATGCAACAGACGTCTTTTATACAAGGTGAGCTTGGTGGATTAAACAACTGGAGTCGCCTTTAAGAGCTTACCCCTCTGTCGAAAACCTCGGCCAATGGTCACATCATATGTATTATATGGACTGACGCTTATCTGTTATCTGATATGGTTACGTAGTCATATATCTGACAGGCCTCTCCCCCGCAAAAATAGGAAGACGGTTTTATTCAGAAAATTACAGACAAGGGCCTCCAGTTGTTAAATCCTCGAGGATGGTGGGGTAGGGCTTTAGTTTAGTTTAGTTTGGCGAGCCATTTTCTTTTTTGTACTGACAAAGTGGGGTTTACCAGTGTATATCTAACCATTCTCTAGTTCGTATCGTTAGGTATTCAAACGCAAAATTAGTCACTATGACTTCTACTGACATCTGTACCCCTAGTGTAAATATTTTCGACAGCGAAACGTGACGTACGCGTTTGCGTTAAGTGTGATTTTGTATGAGATTTTTGACTTTCCAAAACGTCCCGCTTGGCGCGTTGTTCAAAAACCCATACAAAATGAGACTTAACGCAAACGCGTACGTCACGTTTCGCTATCGACTAAATTTACACTAGGGGTACAGTACCTTAAATTTGATCGACATCATAACGTGACGAACGCGTTTGCGTTAAGTCTCATTTTGTATAGGATTTTGAGTTTCCAAAACGTCCTGCTTGGCGCGCTCTTTCTAAATCCAATACAAAATTAGACTAAACGCAAACGCGTACGTCACGTTTCGAAATCGAATTTATTTACACTAGGGGTACTGACACCCGGTTAGAGTAAGAAATGTTTAAAATAGGTATGATATTTAATCTCTTTGTACTTATTTTTATTATGGGTGTCGCGTCGAAACTATTACAATGATTTTGGAATAGTTATTTACGACACAAGTGCGGAAAGTAGGAAATTCGCAACGAGTGGTGATTAATTAAAATGCGTCTGAAGGGAGTTGCGAATTAACTATTAGCACGTGTACCTATTGTACAACGTTTTACGGTACATAACATAATATATGGTCCTTTAAATTTTCAATATACTTACATAGGTATGGAAAGTGCTTATTTCTGCACTTGTAAAATATCTTGCCAATCGAATCGATTTTATTACCGAGTAATGGGTCATCTAGACGGTACGTGAACTCGCATGCGATTTTAGTTACATTGCGGACTATTGAGGTTACGTCCAATTCAGTCGACGTCAAATACCGCAACGTAATGAAACTCGCGTGCGGATTCGCGCGCTGTCTAAATGGGCCTAACTTGCTTATGCACATTTTAACTGGCTTCCATAAAGTAGGAGGTGATGAAAAATTATATAAGTAGACGGATTATTTAACAAACACAACTTTAGAGAATTCGCAGTATTTTTATGAGATTTCATCAATGAATTGTTCATTTAAACATTATCACCTAATTAATTACGGATTTGTTAGATGAGTTTCCCAAACGCAGTTATTCCTTGCAGCTAAGATAGACGATAGATAATAATTAATAACGATACAACAGCGATTTCGATAGCATAGACTGTGCAAGTGTTATTAATATGTAATTATGATGTATAAGGCAGGGCTCGGTCTTGGCTCCTCTGCTTTTTAACATCTACACGCGTGATATGCCACCGACGCAATGCGATAAATTTGTTTATGCTGATGACCTTGCCCTCACCACCCAGACCAGGGACTTCGAAACTGGCCAAGCGACGCTCACGCGAGATCTTCAAGTCCTAAATGAGTACTACGTGAAATGGAGACTCTGCCCAAATCCCACTAAAACGGAGGTAGCCGCATTTCATTTATCCAACAGTTTGGCAAGTAAGGAAATTAATGTTACTTTTTGTGGTAAGAAGCTTCAGCATAACTTTACCCCGAAATACCTGGGAATTACTCTGGACCGGTCACTTACCTACAAGCCCCACCTAGATAGCTTAAGCCAGAAAGTGAAAAGTAGGGTAAACCTAATAAACAAACTCGCGGAAACGTCATGGGGTGCACGAGGAGGTGTACTGCGTACTTCCAGCTTGGCCCTCGTCTATTCTGCAGCGGAGTACGGTGCTCCGGTGTGGTACAAAAGCGCACATACGAGCAAAATCGACGTACACCTCGATAGAGCTATGCGTACAATAACTGGTAACCTAATGCCCACACCTTCTCAATGGCTGCCAGTATTGTCCCACATTGCGCCACCAGAATTAAGAAGAACTTACGCCGCCTCTAGAGAGTGGGTGAAAGCACAAAAACCGTCGCTCCCCATAAGGAGAACGTTAGACAATCTCCCTAATATGAGGCTGCCATCTCGCAGACCATTCTGGTCTAACCGCAAGTTTCAGGGTCCCGAAACGTACAGTATTTCCACAGAATGGAAAGACCAATGGGATGCACAGAGCTTAGGCAACGCTGTCCTGGATCCAACTAAAGAGCCACCAGGATTCAATGAGCAACGGAAGATCTTTGTGTCTCTCAACCGCATCAGGACGGGAGTTGGCCGATGTAATCATACTCTGCACAAGTGGGGCTACAAGACTTCGCCTGGTTGCGACTGCGGTGCGCCGGACCAAACAATTGCGCATATAGTAGAAGAGTGTCCTCGGAGACGGTATGCTGGAAGAGTTGAAGAACTCTATGAGCTTACAGCGGGTGCCAGGGATTGGCTATTAAACTTAGATATAGATTTATGATATAAAAACTATAATGTAAAATGCTTATAACGAGGATAAAGCCATACGATAATAATGATGTATAAATAACACTTGCACAGTCTATGCTCTGCAGAGTTACCTTGGTCTAACTCTATCTGCAAATTCCAACTTAGTTAATAGTTTTAATATGGAATAAGTATTAGCAATATAGCTACAGTTAAAATAGTTTGTTCATTGTTTCACTTAGTGATCTGTTTCATATCATATTATACCTACCTACAGCAGAACCATAGTGTCTAAGTATTATTATTGCCTTGATTAAATTGAAGCAAATGACGACGTATTCCTCGTAGATAATTTGTTTACATTGTTGGAAAATCGCAATATTGTCCACTTAGTTACATAAATTTGATTCGTGAGCTTGTGATGTTTGCATCATGAGCATGCGACGAGTATCTCGATAAGGTATTCGATTCTAACTAATATATAAGTAAATTAACGATCATCACTACTGGGTGCGTAGACATGATGCAAATCGTTCACGTTTCGTAGCGTAGTTATCTCTCCCTATCCACATTAGTGCGACAGAGACAGTTGCGTTTCGTACGCCACGGAGCATTAACGATTGGCATCTTGTCTACGCACTCTGATCCCTGAACCTTCCACGTGACTCAGCGTGAGTGCAAAGATAAAATGATATTGAACTGACCTCATATTTAATATGTGCTTTGTTTGCGCTGATCGAACTAAAAGCGATCACAACGCACAACATGGCAAAAAAGTGAGCACTAATATTCATACCACATTGTAGCTGCTAGACGGGCGCCACAGTCGCGCATATAGCCAAGAACTCGAATCAATATTGTTGTATTCTTTTCACTTGCTTAGGAATATTGAATAAATTTACGTTTATTTATATTAGGTACACCTACGCTATTAGGCATACTCGTACCCCGTATTTTTTTAAATCTGTTTAATGTGTGTAATGCTAAAAATGTTTCATTAGCTAGTTAATATGTCCTCAAAAGATATTTAAAATTATATATGCACCTTCATGTACCTGCAGTATACAAAAAGATTGTTTGAGTAAGTGTAAGTTGTTGAGTAAGAACACTAATAGATATCGAATAGGAACAAACAACCGGCAACCATTTGAATGTATCCACTTAAAATACAGGTGGTAAATGCAATTAGAATAGAATAGAACCAGGTTTATTGTGATTACCACGGTACAAAATTAATACAGTAAGTAATAGTAAGTACCTGCGCTGGTGGCCTAGCGGTAAGAGCGTGCGACTTGCAATCCGGAGGTCGCGGGTTCAAACCCTGGCTCGTACCAATGAGTTTTTCGGAACTTACGTACGGTTTTCGGTGAAGGAAAACATCGTGAGGAAACCGGACTAATCCCAATAAGGCCTAGTTTACCCCTCTGGGTTGGAAGGTCAGATGGCAGTCGCTTTCGTAAAAACTAGTGCCTACGCCAATTCTTGGGATTAGTTGTCAAGCGGATCCCAGGCTCCCATGAGCCGTGGCAAAATGCCGGGACAACGCGAGGAAGAAGAAGAAGTAATAGTAAGTACCTACTGCGCCTAACCTAACCTACACTACAGTCTTCCTACAGTAGAATAAATAGTTAGTATTTATAAATCTTATAAATAATAGTGGTAAATAAAATTGATCCAGAAAAGTAGGTAAATATGGATAAATCTACACCCCTCATAATAAAAGTTAGAAATGGATAATCTATACACTTATCAATATAATTTTTGGGGCCACCCCGCCTTAAGTCGAAACTGCATAAATTTTTTGATTGGGCCCCCCTCCTAAATCGTCTGTAAGTCAAAAGGACGAACCCTGAATAGGAAATTCCATCATCATCATCATTTGCCGTATAAGTCTACACCGCGGACTAATAGTATGTTGATATGGTTGATAGTATATAATAGTTACGCTAGGTAGGTATATAAGAAAACTTTTCTACCGTCGTATTGTCAAAACATCCGAAAACTTAACAATTGAACCTTACAACTATACGTTCCTACTTTCGATAATATACTTATTTTTTAATGAATACTGAATTTCCGTGCGTTACTCTCGCGGAAAAAATCTTGTACCTAAGGGATGTGTGCATGAGCGGATCCAGATTTTCAGTGCGTTGAAGTTGGATAATTTCACCGGGTATAATCGCATGGCACAGTAGGTAGGTACTTTTATTTAATAACAAAGTAAACGTTCATTACTTGTGACTCTGGGAAATAAATATATGTATTTTATCGTGAAGAAAGTCCACACATCAATAACAGTCGGTAATAAACATGAAACTTTCAGCATTGTTTTAAATACAACATTCTATCTCCTTCAATAACCTCTCTCTCAACTTTAATACCTACCCACATAAACATTTCTTTATGAATATTTACATAATTTACAGAGGCTAGTTACCTTAGGATTAATTGACATTGACTCGGGTCACTTTTACGTCGTCGAATTTAAAATTGCTGTCAACAACTGTGTAGGTAAGTAAATAAATGAAACATTGATAAGACCTAAATGATGAATTCACGTGAATTCATAAAAATAAAATACACGTGTATGGGTCCACTATTTTATTTTTATAGGGAATATTAACCCATTACTAACCAATGTCTTACAATATAATTTCTGTCCAATAATGTCCTCTTTGTGCAACAATGTAATTACTTTTTAATTTATATAACATTACTATAAAATAACTCTTTAATTTTATATGTACATTATATTTATCACCATTAGATTTATAATTGAACAACATTAAGTACAAAGTTCTAACATCTAAAAAATCAAATTTGATATGGAATAAAACAAAAATGCCATAACATTATGATCGTATGAAAAGAATACATTAAAATGACTAACCTGTACAAACTGAGATCCTTATTCCGTCAAAAACAAATAATAAACTAAGTAAGTGACGAGTTTACGCACATTCGTCGCGATGATTGTACCTATCACGTGTACTAAAATCAACAGCCGACGACTGACTAATGTGACTGATTGTGGCCGCTCTCTCGTACCCAAACACAACCACAAGCTATCGGGAGGCCTATTCTGATTTAACAATATGTTACGGTTTTGTTATACGACCTTATCTCGTTTTACGACCTTGTCATGCATGAGATAAACACCGATCACCAAGACGGTCGTATCATAACAATATCAAAACCATCACCAATTGTTCTACCAGAATAGGTCTCCTTATCATTCTCAAGAAACGTGTTTAAGCGTTTCAAACGCTGTTATTCTTTTTAATAAGTTTAATAACTAATTATTTTTAATAAAATTACTGGTACAATTTTTAGTTAATTGTCTTAACTTCCATAATCAAATCCCACTTGGCCAGTAAACCTAAACACCACGGTTGCATATCGATATCGAGAACTGGGCAGTGGGACAGCAGTGATCGAAACATCTTAAAACTTATTCATAAATATACTCTGGCGAACCCATTTTGTTAGTAGAAAAACGCGCTCAATTCAAATTTTCTATGAGAGGACAACGTTTCACTTTCACGCCTACCTTATTTAAAACTCGCCACCTTATTCTAATGACGGAAATGGCTTGATCAACATTTTTTTTCATTTAAGATAAGATTTCAAATATTTTATTGCACAAACAAAAATACAGAAAAGGCACTAAAATTGCGTTTATCAACGTAGCACACCAACCTATAAAACTTTAGGTACTGCTGTTTGTGCGTTATTCAAGGAAAAAAGATCAGTTGGTTGTAACCACTAAGGTATATCTACTACGTGACCGTACAGTCACGTCTGAAATTATCGATACAGACGAAGTGCCAAAAATATGTATACACGACCTTATTGCCCATAAATTAAGGTGTATACATATTTTTGGCACTTTGTCGTCTGTTTCTATATTTTCAGACGTGACCGTACGTATGGTTGCAACACACCATTAATTCGATTTAGCATTAGGTTCGTTATAAAAGGTATTGTCGTAAGTATTAGGCATGTATTAGGTCATCATTTTATGCCGCCGTAAAAAATGAATGACTAACCCAGTAAAATCCAATAGAAACATACCTATTCGTACTCGTAAGACCTACTTATGCAATACATTCTAATGCGACTTATGTTTTTGGCTTTAAGTATAGGTATCGGTAACGCTGTCCTTAAGAGGCTGTCAATACCTAAAGCGCGCACACTGTCTATTTGTATCGGAGTAAATGAGATAGCACTGTCGCATGTTACATTTCGTTCAATCATGTATCGAGTACAACCACGGTCTTTGAAATATAATTAATATGAACATATATTTTTCTTACTTGAATAAAACAAATAGTCTTTCTTAAAAAACTGTTTAAGTAACATCAATTTCAAGGACATTGGGTGTTGACAGCCTCTTAAGGAGCCGTAGATACAGAGTAGACATGCGCGAAACAGTGCTTCAAAAAGTAATGCTATATCACATCACTTTTTCTAAAACGTAATGTTACACTGAGATATCACATCACTTATCACTCGAAACGAAACATTTACCCGAACCGAAGCCCGAACGAATACAGCGCGCGGGCGCGCGCGTGATGGCAACGTCACACTCATCACAGTACCAACTACATTACGCAGCGAGTGTTAGGACTCTAGGGCGTATCATATCGGCGCGTCGATCTATTACGCATTGCGTTTTGTCACCGCCATGTGATATATCGTTTTTGTTAATGTTTTTATTTTTATAGTCGTAAAATATGCATCATAGATAAAAAATAAAAGAAAATATCTGTTAATTAATGAGATAACGCCATCGAGAGTCACATGGTAGTATTTTTATTTGGGTATATTAATAAAATTATGATATGATACTGATACGAATGTACTGTAAACACTAGCTCACTATTAAATTAAAGTAACTTTACTCGTACTTAATTTAGTTTGCCGCGAAAGTCAACCAAACCAAACATTTCACAACAATAATAAACAGTAAATACGTTTTTGTTCGTCAAATTCAAACTCGCAAGCGAATTATCATTTAGCCGCATCCTTATAGGTAAAATACTAAAAACATTGTAAGCTCTATGGTAACGTATTAGTTTTAAATCGATTGCAGGTGCAAAAATGCGTTATCGTATCAATTTAATGAAATTTGCAATAACTCAAATGCGACTGCTACCGACCGGCCGAGCGGACCGATCCGAAGTGTTCCGAAAGCATTGCGGAATGAGAGCGAGCGAGCAGTGAGTGCGGGTGCGAGCGGGATAGCAAAGTAATGATAGCATGGCAAACAAACATCACACATCACACCATCACGTCTCATTGCTCATTATACATTACGCGGATTGTATATAGATTTGAACGGACCTTTCGTACCGACTACCGGCGCGTCAATCTATATTGATGCTTTACGAGTTTACGCGCGCTTCGGCCAGTCATGTGCTCGAGTGATGTTTGAAGTAATGCTTGGTTTCTCGGAGTGATGCGTATTGCAATATTACGCGTTTGAGTGATATCTCATTTGTGATGTTACGCGCATTACTTACACATGTCTAATACAGAGAGTGGTTGCGCGCGATCGCAAAATATTTTGAAGATGTACGAGAAGCTGCGGCGTCGTAATCGAACGAGGCACCACACCGTGCATCTACTCAACTCAACACGGCAACGTTAATATGCCCGGCACGCGGCGCGACCTGCGGTGTTTTTTCACGACGCGGCAACGTATATTCGCACGGTGGATAACGTGCCACGCTCCGACGCGACACCGCGTCGTTTTACGTTTACGGCGCCGTATCGTGGACATATGGCCACGCCCAAACTTGTCAAAAATTTGTCTTGAAAATCTAATGTGCTTAACAAACACAGCGAAGAGGACAAATCGCCAAACGTGTACTATGCGTCGTTGAAGAGTACCATTCTGATCATCATCAGCAGTTCCACTTCATCAAATGTCACTTCTTTAAATGTAAATGCTTGATTTGTTAAAGAAAATACAAAAATCACTATATGCATGCTTTTCATATTTGAAGAGTTCACTCGATTCCTCATGGACCCCATCGTCAGAACTCGAACTTGACAAAAGTTTGTCTTGAAAATCTAATTTACTTAACAAACACAGCGAAGAGGAGAAATCGCCAAACGTGTACTATGCGTCGTTGAAGAGTTCCATTCTGATCATCATCAGCAGTTCCACTTCATCAAATGTCACTTTTTTAAATGTAAATACTTAATTTGTTACAGAAAATACAAAAATCATTATATATATGCCTTTCACATTTGAAGAGTTCCCTCGATTCCTCATGGAGCCCATCATCAGAACTGAGTTTTGACAAAAACGGGACCAATCTGTATATATATAAATACAAACAAGAAAAATAATTTTCAAAATCGGTTCAGAAATGACGGAGTTATGGAGTAACAAACATTAAAAAAAAAAAAACAACCGAATTGATAACCTCTTCTTTTGAAATCTTGAAGTCGGTTAAAAAATGAGATGCCTTAGATATCAGCAATTATACACCTATAAGCATAATAACATCAAACTTATACAAACTATTCTCAAAAAACCGGCCAAGAGCATGTCGGGCCACGCTCAGTGTAGGGTTAAGCTAAACTGGAGCTTAAAGTATAGTAAATTTTTAACCAAGGGATGAAACGGTACCTTTCACGCGAGTTAAACAAATAGGCAAATTTGCATAATCAGTATACCTAATTAAAGTAAGTCTTTTTACTATGAAGGGGAAACTTTTTGCTATAACTCAAAAACAGCTAAACTGATCATGTCCGCTATGGTTTTCATTTAATGTCTTTCTTAAGCTCTACTTCCACGATTTTTTTCATATTTTTTGGACCTATGGTTCAAAAGTTAGAGGGGGAGGGGGACACATTTTTTTTTCTTTTGGAGCGATTATCTCCGAATATATTCACTTTATCAAAAAATGTTTGTAGAATACCCCTATTAGTTTTGAAAGACCTTTCCAACGATACCACACACTGTGGGGTTGAAGCGAAAAAAAATCACCCCCACTTTACGTTTTTACCCTCAAAAAAAATTAATTTTTAGATTTTATTGTACGACTTTTTCGGCTTTATTGATTTATATATCCATGCCGAATTTCAGCTTTCTAGCACTAACGACCACGGAGCAAAGCCTCGGACAGACAGACAGACAGACAGACGGACATGGCGAAATTATAAGGGTTCCTAGTTGACTACGGAACCCTAAAAACATTTTATTTAGAATTAAGTACAAACACGTTAGACAGAAGACCGCCTAGAGAACAGAGGATTTCGAAGAGGCTACTCTAAATATTAGCACAGTCGGAATAGGACCAACCTCGAAATCTCTGGAACAGCCCTGAAATAAATTAAAGGCACCATTTTCATGCCCACACCATTTGACATTTGGGGACCTCGGGGAATCGCAGCCATCATGGAAAATGTATATCTCCCTGGAGAAATTTGTGTTTTAATCTAAATCTACGTTCTCTATGAAAATATAGTGTAAGGCCACATTAAAGCATATTAAATTCTACAAATAATATACATGCTATAGAAAATGGGTTTAAAGATTTTTTATTACTCATAAAGAACAAAAGTTCGCTTACAATGAGCTTAAACTACTCGTATAAACAATTTCATACGTGGTTTACAATCACATCCAGCTAGTCGACGATACTTAATATACATTATCACTGATATATTTCTTCAACTTGGTTTTAAACATTTTTAATGATTTGCAATTTTTCACTACACTAGGTCAGTTATTGTACATCTGTACTCCCTCGGACATGTTTCTTTTGCCGTATCCTGTTCTGTGCTTAAATAATTTAATTTTGTCTGTATTTCTCAGCCAATGTCTAAAATTTCGTTTTCTTAATGTAATGTTTGTATGTATTTTATTTGTTAGGATTTATTAAGATATAAGTAGTATAAGTGTATAGTTGTTTTATATTGAATAGTTTGGTTTTTTGTAAAGTGTTTTGGTATTTATAAGGTAGTTATACTTGAATAAGGATTTTATTAATTTGTCCTTACTGAACCCAGATTTAGCGCTTATACCCTGTCAGGGAATATTCTCTTAATAGGAAACTTGTAGGAATATGAATTACGCTTTTAACGTGAGAGTCAGAATGGCGGGTGTACCTAAGTAAAAATAAATAAAAAGCATACCATATTTTTGTACCTAATTTGTACTAGTTAGTACCTCCATTAAAAAAAAATTTTACCTAATAAAGTACACCCGCCATTCTGACTGTCAGGATGGCGGGTGTACTGTGTTTTGGTGATAACTTTAAGTACCGTGAGGTACAATTTTTTTAAAGGAGGTACTAAATAGTACAAATTAGGTACAAAAATATGGTATGGTTTTCATTTAATTTTATTTAGGTACACCCGCCATTCTGACTCTCACCTTTTAACCATACATTTGTCCTGTGTCCTTCGATGTTCGCGGTAGGCCTTCAGGCCCGATGTCGGGCCCAACATGCACCGGTCCCGTTAGCATGTGGATGTAATTGGCCCTATATGTTAACCACACCAATCATGGAACATTTAAGAGAAAATTTGGAGTAATTTTGATATTTCACCAACACCTGTAAAATTTCTACCGCTTTATGACGTGCCTCGACTCGACTGAGGCGGCGCGCTCAGGCGAGGAAAACGCACGCGCCGCCTTAATATTATTAACAAATGAAAACTATGGTTTTTTTGCTCCAGTCGTGGGATGTATGGCGTCATTAATTTTAAAATTAACAAATACCAATGAAAAATTATACTTAAGCAGCTCTTTGGCTCTTGTTAATGGTAAAATCTAGCCAGCGCTTGAAAACTGATGGTAAATACTTGTTTTACAGGATTTGTCTATACCATCCCATTACTGGTGCCAGTCCCATTATAGGGGCGTTTACTATATACCTAAACAATAGTGCATCATAATTAGGTCTAATGAAATTAACTACTTAGTACAATTAAGTTGCTTCCAATAGCGAGGTCACATTCATTATGGTTTATCGAGGCAAGCTACGAGTATGCGCTATGCTCAGGGTAATTAATATTTCATTTAAAATGTTCTATCAATTGAAGTTTATGTATATAGGTAATGCAGCCATTTTAGCTCTGTCACCAGTTCTTACATGCATTCTAAAACTACACAACTTTCGTTACATAATTATTTTAAAAAATATTTTACCTATAGAAAAAAGTTTTAAGTAGGTAAGTTACTTAGATCAAAATGCTGAAATTAATAGCGAATAATCGCAGAAAGAAAGTCAATATTTCGCCTCACTCAACTAGCATTAAATCATAACTCCAGTATAACTTGTATCATGGACGTTTATTTAATTCGTTTAGGATTTGGAATAATTATAGCATAATTATTAGAATGAAAAAAAACTTGGCGAAGTTGGAACGGATGGCAAAGTTAGAATCTTTTAGATTTTTTTACTTTAAAACTATATTTAAGGTTTATATGATTATATGTTGTAAATTCAATATACATCTATTTCTTGGTAAAATTATGAATATTTTACTTGAGCGAAGTTGGGCACCAACGGTGACTTTAGGGTTCCCTACAGTAGATTATTTTGCCAACCCTAATTTTCCTAACCCTAGTTAATATATGTTTTAAGTACTCTGTCTTTGCCAGGCTCAACAAATAATAGATATAGTTATTTATTCATATATTTCTAAGGCAAAACCAGTGGGGCGACACTTCTCCTTTCGGGCATTCTAAGCTCCGTCTGGATTAGCAGTGCTCCGAGCAATTATTAGGGTTGGCACAACTTGATGTCATTTTGCCAACCCTAAATCGCCGAATGGGATAGTGCGCTTCATTAGAAAGGGACAGCATGATTCGTCCCTGAATAGCTGTGTAACCTAGACCTGGGGGCGGCAATCTTTTGGAAAGAAGAGTGTAGAAATGGGTTTTGGGCACCAACTTCCGAACCTCAAAGAACCGCAACAAAGAACTGAAAATATATAATCATAAAGCAAGAAACAAGCGTCCCCTTGAAACATCACATTTAATACAATAAATAAATTACTCTATAATTATTTATAAGTGTAAATGACTGTTACATAGTAATAAACATCACTAAATAATACTAACATGTTCACTGTTCATGCCCCAATTATGAGTCACGGCAAGTCTATATTATTACTCAACCAAAATCAGAACACGATTCAAAAGTACTGTTAGCACAACATTATTTATAATTATAGTCATAAGTCAATCTATGATAATAACATTCATACTGCAAGCCCAGATAATTATTGACTGATCAAGCAAAATCGAGCGAAGCATTCCCAGTTCAGTTGGGCTCGGCGGTTTGCATTTCTCAATTGATTACTGTACAGTATAATTTATATACTTATATTTTTTTATCAAATTAACTACCCATCATGTTCAGATCATGTTATATTAAGCTTTAATTAATATTTATAACTCGATGGGTAGGGTGACAGGAGTCATCTGTCATCTCCATGTAATAAAGTTATAACCTAAGAACGCCAAATCTCGCGCCAAATTTTTCGAAATGGCGTGAACAATGAGGATTACATAGGCTCTAGTAGATAATGGCAACAATAAACAGTCAGGGGTTCCGTTCCAAAAACCCTTATGGTGCAACTGTGTCCGTTATATCACTAATGGACAGTGTTATGGAATAGCGAACTAAGCGCCAAAATCCGAAAAAAAAGTTATGAATGCAGGTCGGATATAAATGTGATAATCAATAATATTGACTATTTCTTTGTGGAAAAATCATGCTTACAGCCTTATTTTAAGGGGTAGAATCAAGCGACACGTTAAAATATGTATAGCCCTATGCACTAACTCGTTACGTAAAAACGAATTGAACGCCAATTTACTTTTACAAATTATAATAAGCGTATATTCTAAATCGCAAAAACGAGTTAAACGCCATAAAGATGTTGTTAATTCGTTTTGGTTTAACGTTTTAATGATTTATTAACGCAATATCGATTTAACCGCCCTATGGTGTCGTTTAATTCCTTGTTACATATTTTAAATTGCAGGATATTTCGCTTAATGAGAACTAAGTACGTTGTTACGTACTAAGTTGTTATATTATAATGTGTGTAATCCTGGCTAGTAATAATGAATTAATATTAATTAGAACGCCAATTCTGCCATTTATGCTGATTTTTTTGACATTTATAAAAAAAGTTGATTGCAGTACAAAACTAAATTGTTAGACGGATTAGTCCTAATCATTGTGGAGGAAAACATTGTTGTTGATTTATTTAGAATATAACTATTTACTCAAATTTATGGAATTTTATTTTATTCCATTATTCACTTCACCTCTAACAATTTGCATTAAAGAATCAAGCGACAATATATGTCTCATAGTTCGCTACGACGAAATAAATTAACCTCATCGCAGTATTAGTGCAATAAAGTATCAAAGGGAAAAACATGAATAACTTCGAAACTTGAATAGGTATGGTGTTATTTTTTTAATTTATTTAAATTATGAATATGAATATGAAAATTAACTTTTTTGCTTAAAAAATGAACTTACAATAACTGATTCAAATTTCAAATCTTTCGAGCTCATTTTCTCGATTTCAACTAACTGTCGCTTGATCGCTTATTAGTTATTTCATAACACTGTCCAATTATCTCTCTATAAAATATGAATTGTGGAATATTCATTCCATTAATTATTCAAATAAAACTAAATTAACGAAAAATATAATGAATTTCATGTTTTTTCCAAGCCGAAATAAGTATTTTCATTTATCTGCACACTCTACCATTGACAGTAAATGACATGTGCCAAATCATATTCTGATTGCGGTTTAATAATACAAAGCGGTAAGGTTCAGAAGACCAAACTTACGGACGCTCTTCAACAAGCTCTTCATCTAAAATGGCAATGGGCAGGTCATGTAGCCAGATATAAAGACAAAAGATGAACATTAGTAGCAACAAAATGGACCGGACCGGCAGGACGGAGGCTCCAAAGAAGGCCCAAAAGGTCGCAGGAAAAGACTGGCTCCAAAAAGCCCAAGACTGGGATGAGTGGAGAAAACGTGAGGAGGCTTTCACCCAGCAGATGGGATCTGCAGTCAGCCCCAAAACAAAGTTAAAGAAATAAAAAAACAAATAACAACAATCTGACTGTAGAACAAATAAAGCTTTAATAATAATAAAAAAAAGGTTCAGATTGTTACTGTACATTTTTTCAGTTAACATAATTATTAAGACCCACATGAACCCAGCCATTGATATATAGAGAAGTGAGAGCAAGTAAAAGTTTTACAAAACTATCTGGTATATACAGTGTAATAGTACATTGTGCAACTAGGGGTAAGTGAAATTTTGGATACAAGGGACCCGAGTTTGCAATATTCTTACCCCCCAGAGTTACACATGATGGTTTTCATCACACTTGCCAAGAAACAACTAAACTTTAAGCGAAATAATTCTTAAATATGGTGACATATCAAACATTTGTCTGCCATTTTTTAATTTCTTGACAGGTGAGGCATCGAAGGTGCAGACCTATTTGGTATTCAGCCACGATTGAAAATTATGTAAAAATATTAAATTATTAATGTCAGTATTTTAAAAGTAAAAGTCATATATGCTACTTGGTTTGTATGAATAAGTGACATAATTGAAGAAAAAAGCTATGACTCCCTAGGGATAGCTTTTTTTTCACAATCCATAACTCCTGCGGGAACAAAATAGGCCTTAGTCCTTTAGCCCACCTGCATAAGATCTTTTTCGAGCAAGTGTGATGAAAACTCCATATATCGTCACTCAATATAACAATTCACTCCCTATAAAGTCGACATTTGTTGGCTATATTTGATTTACTTTAATAATAATTTATTTCTATAAAACGAAAACTCTCTATAGTGTCAAAAAACACCAGTACCCCTAGTGTAACTTTGATCGACATCATAACGTGACGAACGCGTTTGCGTTAAGTCTCATTTTGTATAGGATTTTGAGTTTCCAAAACGTCCCGCTTGGCGCGCTCTTTCGAAATCCAATACAAAATGAGACTAAACGCAAATGCGTACGTCACGTTTGGAAATCGAATTTATTTACACTAGGGGTACTGGTCTTTTGAGTGATACTATATAGAGTTTACAATGTATCTATTTTCTTTGCATACTAATTTTTAGCAACAAAATCTAGACCAGACTTAGATATTAGTTTAACTTAAGTTTTAAACAGAGAGTGTAACTTTGAGGGCACTGAAGCAGCTTTTTGAAGGAGTCATAGAAACCTAAGTGTGAGTGATGACAATAACATAATGTAGTTGAATTCAGTTTGTGTAAAGTGCATTATAAAACCTGTGCTATACTAACAAAATCAAAGATACTAGCTCAATACACTGAAAGACATTTAAAACATTTTTTTCTTCATTGCAGTATATCTTTCGATGTATTCATTGTAGCCTTCCATAGAAGCCAGCTGCTTAGACTCAAAAAGGTTGCCGTCTAAGTTTACAGTATGGATCTTGGAGTCCCGCAACAAACTTGGCCTAATTGCATCTAGGCTCAAGCAGTTCTCTTCCAATCTCAAGATTTTTAACCTTGGTGCCTGGTGGAGGTCTTCACTGATGAATGAAATCTCATTTTGACTCAAGTTCAGTTCAGCCGCATATAATTGAGACATGCCACTAGGTATCCCTGTAATCTTGTTGTGAGAAAGCTCTACAACATCCAAATTCTTCAGCCCCAGTAGTTGTATTGGAAACTGCTTGAAATTGTTATTGTTTAGGTAGATTTGCTTCAAGTTACTTAAGTTTGAGAAGGACGATGGCAATTCTAATAACACATTGTTAGAAGCGTTGAA
The DNA here is from genome assembly GCF_033807575.1 of Cydia pomonella. Taxonomy (NCBI): domain Eukaryota; kingdom Metazoa; phylum Arthropoda; class Insecta; order Lepidoptera; family Tortricidae; genus Cydia; species Cydia pomonella. The sequence continues at coordinate 39,361,714 of NC_084703.1, forward strand.
TAACTCCATTTTCTTCAGATTCGCTATCGAGTTAGGCAATGTTTCTAATCTGTTAGACTCGACATTAAGTTGTTTTAAATTCTTCAGCTTGCTTATATCATCCGGCAAATGTACCAACTTATTTTTGGATAAATCTAAGTTCCTCAAAATATCACTCAAACTGAGAACTTCTACCGGTATATCTTTTAATTTATGATCCGATATTTGCAAAACACCCGTTTTGGATGCAATATCGTAATGTTGCTTTAAGCCAGAGTTTCCCATCGTTTAGTCTTGTTAATGCATTTGATATACACTTATAACTACTTTTGCTACTTTATAATTTAGAATAACTGGAGGTCCCAATAAGTATTAGAAAACTATAAATATAGAAAATATTTTAACTTTTTTCGTGCTCCTAGAATGACGTCTGAGATAACAAAGATAACGGTAACTGTCACAGTCAGTTGCACAGAGAATGGAAATACTCGCACAACTTCACGGCGATTTCGCAGTTTGGTTCGCGGCAAGATGGCGCCGAAGCGTCAGCTGATCGGATTTAGTTTGCGGCAAGGCACTGATTCAAACTGGGAACTATCAAATTGATTTTTGGTTGATCAAGTTCGCACCCAATATAACCAAGTAGCCGCCATAGAAGGACAGATTAACCGACTCGTGAGCGAATCGCGTCGCGAAGCGATTGCGAGTGTGCAGTCTTGCAAGTTCGCGCTTCGCGTCTCCTTTGACGCGGGCCAAATACCGACAAAAAACGGGGTATAAGGCGCGAAGGCGTGAACAATCTGTGAAATCGACGCGATCCACACTCGCGTTCGCGGCTACGCGCCTCGATTCGCGCACGAGTGTGGAGGGCCCTTAATATCCTCGCAGGTGGTTATACTACGAATTATTTGTGATTTTTTGACATACTACATATATCCGTCACGGGTGCGGGTTTTTTTAAATCATTAATTGTTTCTATGGAAAAAGCACAAAAACCAAAGTCAACAATTAAGGATATTTTTGCTTGAAATTGGTTTTGCTCAGTGTGTTTATGCTAAATTATAAGTTTCAGACGATTTGAGTTGAAAATAGTAGTTATGTCAAAAAAAAATATGGAGGCGGAGCAAAAAATCAAAATATATCAAGAACCACAACAAATACGGTAATATCCTCGCAGATGGTTATTCTACGAATTTGTTGTACAGACCGTATTTGTTGCGGTTCTTCAGATATTTTGAATTTTAGTTCCGGCTAAAAATTAAAAAAAATAAGAGTTAACAATTAATAAGAATTACAGTAAAATGTAAATAAAGGTACAATACAAACTTAAACTAATTAATAACTAAAAATCTATATCTAAAGAGGGCCCCTGGGGCATAGTGCCAAAGATACTGACAGCATTTCCTCGCTGAATCACAACGCTTATTCGTTGAGCGAGGAAGCTGCCAGCTCTTTTGTCCCCTGTAACGTCAACCAGCCGTTTGGCCAAATCATTGAAGATGCTCTGAGCTCCCGGGCCCCACGGACCGAGGGTCTCGACACCGAAAGGAGCAAAATTATAATTGGCGTCGAGACCCCTGTATTTCCGCCTTTTGAGGGCCTCGGCAGCCTCGGCAGCCGCACCCGCTTTCTTTGTAGTACCATGAAGGTGAGACGGTGCCAGTGTGTCCACGCAGGTCGCGTCCCACACCAACACTCGTCCCATCCTCCACGGTATCAGTGACATACCATCAGGTCTCTTGCCATCGTCCCGGGCTATACCGGCCGGCTCAAGTATCGCAGGCACGTTGACGGTGACAAGAGACCTGCAGATAATGTCGTTAAGCGCTACGTGACGTGACAATCGCCCCGCGCTTCGCTGGCAAGACAGACCATGACGCCCCCTCTCGTCCACGTCACTCCCACAGTGGCATTTATGCGGTGCATAGATTGATACCCCCAGGCGCAGCCCAACTGCGACACGGAGGGTGTTTCCATCTAGATGAGTACCAGTATTGGGAGAGGGATATGCGTTGAGTCAGTGGCCAGCCTCCCTACAACCAACTGCTATCAAACGAGCGCGTTCAGCTCCTTCGCTGTTATCTAGACATGTGGTATATGTTAATTCCGATAAAGCATCTTCCCAGCTCCTCTGTGATTTTGGATTATATGGAGGGTCATGTCCCGGGCAGGCAGACAGCCAGGCATTTCTAGCATCGTCCAGGTCTGAGATCTCCAAGTTTGTGGGTCAGAGAAAGATCAGCAGAGCTGTGAACAGACGATAGAAATGCCGGCAGTGATACGCTAGAAATTATGCGTAACCCCAATCCGCCGTACCGAACGGGTAGAGACGCTTGTACCCATGATTGATCGGAGAGCTTTAAATTAAGAATGCGCTCTATGTTAGTCTTGACTAAGGAGTCTACAGGCAGCAGCAAATCTGGTTGTTTCCAAAATGGGCTGCAGCGAAGCATATACGTTAACTTTGGAACAAAAAGGCAAAACTTAAGAATAACGAGGGCCAAATGGGGGCTGATTTCTAAAAGACGATCGGCGTAATTTTGAAATTTGGAAACGGTGTTGCTGATAAAAGGAGAAAAATAACTCTCAAAAATTGGAGTCCCCAGAAGGCTGAGGGAGTATCTCGTAACAGTGGTTACGTTAGGCGTTATAGTATTAAATTTCCTAGTTACGTCAGAGTGATTTAGTGCAGAATTGTGAATGAATAGTTCACATTTATTACAGTTCAGGTCTAGGCCTATAGACTCGAACTTAGACTTAAGAACGGAAAGATCTGATAGAACTGTTTCCAAGTTGCCTCCTAAGGTGCCATCGTCCAAGTACCAGACGTTGAAATCAGAAGATAAATTTTGAATGATAGGGTTGATTGCTAAACAAAAGATAGCAGGCCCTAAGGGATCAGCCTGCTGGCATCCAAATTCTGAGGAACTTTCATGACTGCGGTACATTAATTTTGAAGGATCAGCGTAACAATGAAGGAGGTAATTATAAAGCTCTGGAATGTTATTCCTGATTTCCGCCAGCAGGGTGTCTCTATTCACAGAGTTAAATGCATTGTTGATGTCAATCTTTAATACAACTTGGCATTGATCGTTGCTGAGGAATGTGCGAAGCGCGTGAACTGCAGCCTCGCAACCACCTTTTGTTCCACAACCTAATTGGACTGGTTCAAACCTATGTTGTAATTTTGTAACTATGTGCCGGACAGAAACTTTTGACGCCAAACGCCTAAAAGTCGTTCCAACTGCGATCGGTCTTACGTCACCGTCTTTTTTGTTAAAGCAATTAGATTAGCTCCGTAGAGAATAGAGACGATGTCTGCATGCACACGGCCACTCAACATAGGATTTGTCATACTGGTTAAAGATATAATGAGTTTTCTGCCAGCATCACCATGTGCTGTGAGATCTTTAAGGTGTTGAGGGGTAATCCCATCGAGACCTCCCGCCGAGCCGGTTTTGAAACTGAAAATTGCGTCTACTATTTCCTTATCTTCCACTTGGAGGCATTCTTCAATCGCAGTTGGGGGATCCAGGAAAAAGGGGTAGCAGGGACCGAGGGATGCTTTGAGCGCAAGGCTGAGAGGGTTTCGGCAGTATCCGGTGATAGTACGTCACTGGAAAACAAGATACGAGCAGCGCCTTTCAAATCTCCGTCTGCGATCTTATTTTCTACCTTTTTGGCTAGGTTGAAGGCAGAAGATTTACCACCTACTCATACTGTTTTCACAGATGGTAGCTCTAAAGGCTTAAAACAATTATTTTTGATTTTCTGAGTTAGAGATAGCTGTTTGTCCTCAGAGGTGACGTGTAAAGTGCTGTACTTTGTAAGGAGATTTTTCCATGTATCCGTGTTATTTACCGTCACGCATTACTCGCATTAGTCAATTAAGTAGGACAAGCGAGTGGCATCGCAGATCCTAGCACCGCGAGGTATTCTTTTTGCAACTTGAAAGCTATTTTTGAGGAAACTAAGGTATAGGTGCAGATCACTTGGATGTGGTGGGGCATTATTAGCGAGCGAATGCGAAGGTGGAACAGCATTTTGTGATAAACAGTTTCTATGTGTCTTGGAAAAATGGATATTCAGACCACGGGTACTTTGAAAAGATTTGTGACATAAATTGCACTGGAAATTTTTCGAAACGGCCGGTTGACTTAAATTGGGCATTTAACAACGAATATAAAATTAAACAGAAGTAAGATTATAACTAAACTAGATATAAAACTTACAACAATAAATACAAAATTTAACTAAAGTTATATTATAACTAAACTAAATAAAAAACTTACAACAAATAGGAGATATAAAAAGGTAATAAAAATATGGTTCGTATACTTGATGGGATCCTCTAGCCACCACCGGCGTTTTGGCGGTGTGGTACTCATCGTTTGAATGCTGCGGGCTTCCTTGAGGCAGGGCCTGTAGGGCGTCGTATGTAGATGTATTAAGGTTTAGTTGAGCCACAGTTGTAATTTTTGTATAGCGCACTAGAACTATCGCTTTACACAATCCACACGAGGAAAAGGATTATAATTGGTTGCACTGAAAATATTTCTAGTGTTTGTAAATATTTCTTGCTTGACAATCATCTGTCACAGCGGGTAATTTCGCAGGGCAATAGGGAGCGTGCATGAACTGTAGGAGGCAGAACAGGAGCCGTCAGATTTTTGGCGCGAGGCGTAAATGTGATGTTTATTGTTCCGATGTAGCCCAAAAGATGGCAGACCCTCCAACGCGCACGGTCCCTATATCTTGGGTGCTCGGGCTGTGGTCTCAGTACGGAGGTTTACATATGCGTCAAAAAAAAATCATTGCTCTACTATTTCCAACTCAAATAGTCTGAAACTTATAACTTAGCTAATACGGCAAAACCCATTTCAATGAAAAAAATCTTAAATTGTTGACTTTGGTTTTTGTGCTTTTTCCATAGAAACAATTAATGATTTAAAAAAACCGCACCCGTGACGGATATATGTAGTATGTCAAAAAATCACAAATAATTCGTAGTATAACCACCTGCGAGGATATTACGGTTTGTTTAGCGGTTCTTGAGTAATAAAATAATGATTTCTTGTTCCTGCTCCATACATTTTTTTAAATTCGTAACTCGACATTTTTCATTCCAAATCTTCGAAAATTCATAAGGGCCCTGCACACTCGTGCGCGAATCGAGGCGCGAAGACGCGAACGTGAGTATGGATGGCCCTCACGTCGATCTCGCAGATTGTTCACGCCTTCGCGCACTATTCCCCGTTTTTTGTCGGTATTTGGCCCGCGTCAAAGGAGACACAAAGCGCGAACTTGCAAGACTCCACACTCGCAGTCGCTTCCCGCCGCGATTCGCTCACGAGTCGGTTAATCTGTCCTTCTATGGCAGCTACTTGGTTATATTGGGTGCGAACTTGATCGACCAAAATTCAATTTGATAGTTCCCAGTTTGAATCAGTGCCTTGCCGCAAACTAAATCCGATCAGCTGACGCTTCGGCGCCATCTTGCCGCGAACCAAACTGCGAAATCGCCGTGAAGTTGTGCAAGTGTGAAGTCTACGTCAACGTCGCGGTATGTTCGCTCCGCGAAGTCGCGCCGCGATTCACACGCGTAGTCTGGAGGGGGCTATAGGTTACCATAACAATGCTGGGAAAAACCTATTTTAATAAAAAAAAACTTAAAAATAACAACTTCGGTTTCTATGTCAATGAGAGCCGAATTTCAGCCCACAGTGCGACGTCCAGCCCGAGCTAGAGTTGTTTTCCATTTCACGAAATACCTAAACATCTGTAACAATACTTGACATGTAAAAAATACTTTGTCTTCAATTGGCAAATATGTTAATGTTTGCTATTATTATTTAACTTGTGTGTTGTGTTGTTGGTGTGCTGATATTTAGTGAAACGGCCCGACCTCGGGCCCGTTGCGTTGCGACGTGTGGACCTAATTCGCCCTGACGACGCTTCGCCACTTAGATGGTAGGATCCGATAGATGTGCTATACGCATGCGCCCGTGAGGGACAGAACATACACAATATGCCTAATTAAAAACACGTTTTAACATTCCTGACAACATACCAAACACAACCTACGTAATTTGGTCGAGTTATTTGTTGCCCGCCATAAACCATGTCGGAAATAAAAAAATGAGACTGTGACAAGGACCAACAATAATAGCACTTTCTCTGCTACTCCTACTAAAAGTTTCATGGCGCTTTACATTTGCGTGCGGTGGCGAGCTTGCAAGCTGTGGTTGGACACGAGAGCCACGAGCTACGAGTACAATTGTAAATCCGCAGTCAGAGGCGTAGTGGCATATATTTAGTCTGGCAAACCCAATTTGTCAGTAAATAAGAACAAAAAGAACTATACTCATCCCTTTCTTTTGTTGGGTGCCAGTATTACCGTAAGACAAAGTCAGTATGATTCTCTGTCTATGTTTGAAATGAGATAGTCACTGGCCAAACTATACTCAGACAGGCCCACTTTGTCATTTTTTTTATGAGACTAGCATGAATAACTCTTAAAAATGTAGGCGCCCTTATCTCCCATAGAAAATTAGAATTTCACGCCTTTTTCAACTGACAAGTTGGGTGTGTTTCAGTATAATAACCACGTCATTGATCCTCAGCAATCCACAAAATCTCAAACGGAACAGTATGAAGTAATCTGGTAACCCTAAATATTTGTCTCTGATCAAAATGCCTACTGTGGTATGCGTAGCCAACCAAATTGTCTATGGATTGGACTGAACATTAAGAAACTAGAGGGTTATTTTATACAATTTTATGCATTTTAAAATACTTTAACATGTATGATTAAGTGGTCAAATAGTAAAGTGTTTGTTATCAACTAAACAAATATATTTTCAGTTAAGTTTTCATAGCATAATTTAGATGAAATTCATTACCGCGGGAAATCGGTGAAACGTTTGACTTTAATAATGGCCGCAATAGCGCCAATGCTTTTCATGTTTGTTCATATATTTGAGAAATAAGGGTTTGGATAACGGGTTTTGCTTGACGTAAATTAGTGATTGAAATGGACTACAACGCAGGTGAGTACCTCTGTATTAACATCAAAATATTTAGGCAATCATTAGATTCTAGATTCTGTATAAAGGACTCGTTCGCCCAACTGCCTCTGGATATCTTAAAACTACTTTCGTCTATTCTACTTACTTTGGCGCAATTGTATTGTGTTAGTTATACCGCGGACATACCTTAACCAACGACGATCCCAATCCTGGCGCGCGCGGTTCACATTACAGCAAGCAAAATTTTGAAAAGAAAATCTCTTTACATTCCCATTAAACAATTTTTTTAAAAAAGGGCAATGTTTGTATATGTATACATTGCGGTGGACAACAAAGCGTTTTTTTTTCTGTAACTTGACATCTTCCATATTATCAAAGAGATTACAGGTAAGAAACTATTACCTCCAAGATAAAAGTGGCAGTGAGACAATTTTTCTTATCCAATGAAGAGTAAGTCTATGGATATTGTAATAATGATATTATACAAAATCTATACACATTTCCAAATTTGTGCATGTCAAAAGTGACATTAAGACACATGTCCTTACTAAAACTTCTAATGTAGATTTTATTTACTTCATTCAATCTTGCTGAAAATGTAACTAAAATACTGTGGTATGCTTTGCTGACTAGTAGTCTAGTAAATATTAGTAGTAATATATTAATTCTGCTGCTAAAAAATCTCATATATGCCGAGGAAAGGGAAAACCCTGATTGTAATAACTAACGTTGGACCAAAGTAGTACCTCTGACCAGTAGCCTGAGGTGGGTCATATATGTAGTTAGCTTTAATTTAATTACTTTTCGTTTAACTATCAGTTAGAGAGAGCCTATATTCTTCTGTAAATGCAATTCATATATTTTTAATTTAGCCCATTATATATATACTAAATTTAATTTGTACAAGGAAAATTTTTGTGCATTATTGGTTTACCTCACATATTACCTAACATCAGTTTCCTTATTTTGTAGAGTAAAATACGAGATTCATTTTAAATTGGGTCTTATTGAGGGATTACATCAGGTTGGTTACACTTGAGGCAAAAATAATAATTAACTGTCAATAATATTTACCATATAACATGTAAAATAGCTACTACTAACCTAAACCTAACCTAAGAGTAACCTGCACTGTAACAACACTGAACAAAACAATTTTATTTCAATATACTTGGTAACTTTTTGTACAACATAATGTGACAATCTTGCCGTTTTCTACAATGCACAACTTGTATTTACGTTTTTAGGAATATCATTTTGGCAATTAGTTATACCCATAAATTGTATTTTATCTTGGGTAGTCAGGAAGTCTCTCCAATCTAACCACAGACACAGGCAAAAAATGACAAATACCCAAAAGTGGAAATTCCAAGTAACTACCTTAAACCAAATAAAAAAAAGGTAACTATTTAACAAAAGACAATGTAATAAAGTATTAAGTAGCTCATCAAACGTAAAGAAAAAAACATGTTTATGCGAAACACCTTAGAAATTCTCTCAGAAGACTGATACAAAAAGTTATATTTGATGAAAACCTGAAATCACCCTCTCATCTGAATATGATTGTATTTAATTTTATAATAGTTTCTACAGATTACTATAAAAAAATTGCTTACAAATTACCACAAAATAAAATGAATAAGTTTTGGCAAAATTCATTTTTGGTACAAGCTTTTATCGCTGACTGTACTTTTCTTTCCACAGGCAACTAATACTCATCGAGACAATTCTGACAATCCTAAACACATTTGTTTGCGTTGATTTATCCCAGAGTTTCCTTGGCCACCTCCTGGCTCCATCATCAGATTAGCTCAATGTCATAATGCTCATCTGATTTACATGTGTATGCAAAATTTTAGCTCAGTCGGTAATCGGGAAGTAGGTCAAATTTAGCTGGCAAGATTTGACCCACACTAACATACATACATACATACTAACAGGGCAAGTTAAATAAAAGCTTGTAAAAATTCACATGTGCTGCTACTTTTTTTCCGAACCACTCCTTAAATGGCCCCAGAAAAGCCTAGATTTGCAGACTGTGATAGATTTGATGACAAAGAGACCCAAAACTGCTAATACCAAAGAATTTTCATATGACTAGAGACCTATCCCGTTGTATATAATAAGTTATACATTTATTTAATAACAATTAAATTGAATAGGTAATTCTTGGCTTTTAAGAATGTAATATTTATTTATAAGAAAATAACAACATAACCAACAGTGTCCCTTACAACGAAATCCTGTACTTTGTGATTTATATAAAACAAGTAAAAATCAAAGTTTTATAGATAAAAGCACACACTGCATATTGTAATAACTTTATTGAGTAAAAAATAGCATCCCTTAAACAAATAAGTATATTAAAAATAACAAATAATTCTATTAATTATCTTAATTACCTATTAATTAAAGTCACGGTACACGGCAGGAAGAAGTTGATATCGTGGTATATAAAATATATAAAAATAGCTTAAAATAGTGTTTTCCCAATAAACCCTCATGTGACAAGTTTCATTGAAATCGTTAGAGCGGTTTCTGAGATCCCCAAAATATATATATATACACAAGAATTGCTTGTTTAAAGGTGTAAGACTACAGAAGGTTCAAATTTCTTAAACTTCATATCTCGAGTTACCAACTTCCCGCCTCGTATGGACATTATAGTGTAGTCACAATATAAATGTATGATGACAAGAATTTTTTCTACAACAAGTTCACTTGAGCACATTTATACATAAAGCTCTATGTTTTACAATAGCATGAATAGCATCCATAATATTTAGAAGGCATAAATAGTCTAAGGGCAATTAGAAACTCTTCAACAACACTAATATTATATTTAATATGTTTAAAAACACTTGCTATACAGTATTATCAATACTTAAACTATATTTTTGCTTGTGCTTTCTTCATGGACCTCAATACAAGTAAGTATTAAGTTAGACAACGAAGGCGGCCAAAATATCTGACACGATCTTATTTGTAGAGCCGTAAGAGCTTGCCACATAGTTTTGCGACCTTCGAAGAGTAACATATTATTGCAGACTGTTCACCAAATCCCATTTTCCAATGTTGCAGTTCATTAAAAAATAAGGTTTGGGAAAGTTACATACCCTAAATTCGCCTATTGTACATAACTTCGCCTTAACTAGCATTAAGTTATAGCATTAACTAGAACTTGGATCTTGACCATTTAGTAATTCAATATTGAAAGGGTTTGGAATTAGTTTTAATCAGTTTTAGTTTCATGGTAAAAAATATTCTTGAAATTGGCGATGAATGGTGAAGTTAGGATATTTATGAATTTGAATTTTTGCTCCTAAAAATTATTTTCACGCAGCTTTTGTATTGTAGTACGGGCAGGTTTCCGTTACTCGACGAGTGGCGCCTATTTTTTTCACGCACCTCTATTTATTTTGAATTATAGTAAAACAATATATATTTATTTTACTTTTATTTTAATTTATTTTACTTGGATGATGTTGGACACCAATGGTGAGTTTAGGGCAGATATTTTTACCAACCCTTACTCTAATGAATTTAAAATTAAATAAGCCAAACATGATTTTAAAGTTATTGTTGGCAGGACAATAAGCTGTGTAGCAAATTACATAAGAACATTTGCCTGAATTAATTTAGTAAAGTCAAAAATAATAAAATTAGTTTGGAACATACCAGGATTGAGTTGAACTGGCTTGTGGAACAGTCAACTAAAGATTATCACACTATATCCGATTTTCTTTAATTGTCACCTGTGGTTTAGAGTAAAAATATCAGAAACTTATTGGCATCAAAGAATGATAGAGCTGTGATTTCTTAATTTGATTTTCGTTTTAATTATAGAGGTCTCAACACAACTGTCACTGATCGACGCACTCCTGAGCGATTTTGACAAGACAATTTCGCCATGTACTAACAAAAAGAATGAGAAAAAGGAAGAAGAAACCCAGGATGCCATGCCAGACTCTACCACCAACACGGAGAAAAGTAATGCCAACCCTTTCCATTGTGGGGATGACGTCCTTGTGCCGAATAAAGACGGGAGATATTATTTAGGTATGTCTAGATTGTTATAATATTTCCGAAATATGAAACAAGTGATATCAATGTATTGACATATATCTAAAGACGGGCCTTACGGGTACTAAGAATGGTGCAATTCAACGTAGTCACGAATTCGAGCCAACCGTGCAGTCTAATGCAACTAGTTGCGACCAATGGCGCGCGTGATGCGAACTCATCAACCAATCGCGTTGTTGCGTTAGACTGCATAATTGGCTCGAATTCGTGTGCGTGACACCTTTGTACTGGCCCCATTCTTATTGCCCGTAAGACTGGTCCTTCGATATATGTCAACGTCTCAATGCCACATTGCTGGAGAACACGAAAAGAGATGGTAGAGTTAAAATCAATCTGCAAAGAGGGTGTATATATGCCGGCTGAGTGGAGAATGTACATATGGTTCACTCGAGAAGCTTAGCCTCTGGGAGTTCAAGTAGAACAGAGCTCTTTTGCCGCGTGTTTAAAGCTGGGGTGCTCAAAAGATCTACTTCTTATGTTGCGTTATTGCGTAAGCGATGAGCTTTAGTTTAAGGAAAACAAGTTGCTTCTGTAAATTTGTTTATGTACCTGCCGAAATTGCCAGCGTGCCATGCTTTGTCAGTAACAAGAGTGTTACGTACGTTCGTCTAGGTACTATTGTGGAGCTCAGCACAAGCAACGACAATGACTCGTGCGAAGTGGGAACGGGGGTGGCGCGGTGCCTGGTCAAGTTCGGGGACAACACCCGCGCGTGGGCGCCGGTGTCGTCGCTCAAGCTGCTGAGCGCGCCGCCAGCGGACGACGGCCGTATCATGTGCGTGGTATGCAAGCGGCGCGAGGGCCCGGCCGCCAGTCCCGCCGCCAACGCCATCATCGCGTGCGACATGTGCGGGCGTGGCTACCATGCCAAGTGCCACACGCCGCCGGTTGACGCTTGGATAAACGGTAACACTTACTTACATATACTTATAGATATTATATAAGAAAAAGGAAGTAAGATATAAAAATATATATTTGTTTACGAAGGGTCATCATCATCAAGTCTACTTTCTCCGCGTACAGATTTACTTGACGTTTTGGATAAAAAGAGATTTAAAAATCTTAAATAGAAATGCTGAAAGTAGAGCTATCTTTTAGCATAGCAGGCGTATATTTTTATTTTCCGTAAAAATCATAAATCTATTACATTCACGGCGCAAATTAAACCATAATTCAACCTGCACACGTGTATTAGCCCGGGACTTCGTACGCATGGATTTTGGATGGATATTCTATACATGAGCGTATTATAACATTATGCAGCAAAAGATAGCAGTAGGGATGGTTAATCAATTGTTAATTATTAAAGGGTGAACACTATTAAATTGTCGCAGGTTGAACATGCTACAGAAGAGAAAATAAAAATCCAAAGTGCTTAAAATTCTTTATATGACTAATTTTATATCTAAAAAATATCTTGGCTATTTTAACGAACGATGAGAAAATTCCCGGACTTTACTTTTGATGTGATTCACGGAATATGATAACTTTGCACGGAATCATCGGTTAACAATTTTGTGCATTTATCCCATTTTCGTTGAAAATCTTGCAATGAAGTGGCAGGTTGGCAAGTTTTTCGCAGTTGAATTTTTATATTAGCACAATATTTTTCGATGGGGCGAAGTTCGGGACAGTTTGGTGGGTTACTCTCCTTAGATACTACCTCAACTGAATTCTCCTCATACCATTCCAAAGTTCGAGATGAATAATGGCAACTTGCTAAATCTGGCCAAAACAATGTTGAGTGTGCTCCTTCATGAATGGTAACAGTCTCTTTTGACATTGGAAATGTCTTTTCGTTCGCTCCAGTGTAGGCTCCAATTTCATGAAAAAGTGCGATCTGCTTATATATCGGAGAGTTCCAAAGATATGATATTCAAAAAAGGTTCAAAATACGCATATTTACAAGAGCTGTAAGGTGCAAAAAGAATTATTCGAGAAAGTAAAAAACGAAAAAAGTTATGGCCGAAATAGTGAAAAAACATTAATTTTTTTCCTAATTTTTGCGCTCGATATTTTGGAAACGAAGAATGATATCAATAATTTGAGAAATACTCCTCTGGACAATTTAGTCAGCTACAATTTGAGCCTTAAACAAAGACGATCGGGTGAAGGGTATGCCCTGTAGCCTAACCTTTTTGAAAAAGACCTACCTTTTCTCGAAGCGCTTCGTCGTTTTTTGAACCCTCATAACTTTGGTTTGGATTAGACTAGAGAAACAAAATTCTCAAAATTATGGCTTGCAATTATCCGCCCAGTTTTGTATCCGGATAGTTCGAATACTTGTTATTTCACTATCCGGTTACCTGGATAAAACGAATAATTCGAATACTTACTATTCATTTAAAAGAACACATTAATTTTATTATAAGTGTAATGTAATCAGATTTTATTAACCGCCTTCAAAAAAAAGGAGTTTCTCAGTTTGAACTATGTTTGTTAGTCCGCGATAATTTCATGTTTGGCTGAACCAATTTTGATGCGGTTTTCAAAAAAGTGTTTGTTACATTCTGGAGAAGGTTAAGATGAAATTTTGTGTGTTATTTCAACGGGTTCCTGGATGGTTTGGAAACACCATTGGACCCGATAGGGGCGCTGCTATCGGTATATTCTTTCTGGAAACACCTTGTGCATATTTTGCAGCAAATGGGCCGCTGCCGATCAAGACTCGAGTGACGATGACGGCGATGTGACTACCACTTATCGAGTTGACTACGGATTTGTGGTGTAATAATTTTCTTACATTCTGCTTATTAATCGAAAAATGAAATGTGTATACTTATGCTATGCTACTTATGTGTATACGCGAGAAGCGCCGGCCGACCATTACATAATAGGACTCGCTCTTATCAGCGAGGCCAGCGTAACTACAAATAAAACTATAAACATGTTAAATAATGAAAAACTTAAACTAGAATTAAGCCAAATAGATTGGAGCCCGGCATTTCGTTGTAGCGACCCGAATGAACTAATTGATCTTATTATTGGCAAATTCCAGACAATTTATAATAACTGTACCTATAAAACTAAAATACATGTTAATAAAAAACAACAAAGTAGCTGGATAACGGATAAATTAGTAAACATGTGTGATAAAAAGAAAGAACTGTTAAAAATATATTTAAAAGACACTACAAATAAACAAAATGAGTTAATATATAAAAAATATAGAAACAGGACGAATAGAGTTATATGTAACGCCAAAAACAATCTTATAAAGAAAGAAATATGTAATAACTTTAAAAACCCAAAAAAAAATGTGGGGAATAATAAACAGATTGATTGGGAGAATTGTTAAAGCTATCGATGATGTGATCCTTAAGTCCTTTAGGTTAAGAGCAAAACAATTATGTAACAAATTTGCTATTGACTTCGATAATAATGTCAACAACATAAAAATAAATTGTGATACGCCGTTACTTGATGAGAAAAATTATATAAATTCTCCATTGGTATCAATGCGACTGGAAAAAATTAATGAACAAGTTTTACATAAAATCATACTACAAATAGATGACAAAAAAAGCCCAGGATATGATAAGATAAGAGCTAAAGACATAAAGTACATCTCCGGACATATTACCCCGGTTCTAACTCATTTAATCAATTTATGCATATCAAAATCTACATATCCCGATAAATTAAAGATGGGAATTGTAAGACCCATACATAAAAAAGGTAGTTACACGGATACTAATAATTATAGACCGATAACAATTTTATCCGTCATAGATAAAATTATAGAAAAATACCTAGGTAACTCAATAAGTACATTCCTATCAAGTAACGGCATTATACACAAAAAGCAATTTGGTTTCCAACGGAATAAAAGCACGTCGCAACTTTTGTCTTTGTTTACTGATGAAATCAATGACTACCTAGATAAAAAACACCATGTACTCGCCATAATGATAGACTTTTCTAAAGCATTTGATACTTTACGTCACAGTACACTATATGAAAAACTAAAACAAAATGGTATACAAGGACCCATGCTGGAACTCATAAAAAATTATCATACTAACAGACACAACGCGGTCAGCATCGCAGGCGAACAAAGCGACCTAATTCCAACCTTATGCGGCACAGCACAAGGCTCAATTTTAGCTCCGACCGAATATTTATTATACGTCAACGATATGTGTCAAATATTCCAACATGGATCTGTATATCAATTCGCAGACGACACATGTATAATTGTAGCTCACGAGGACTTGGAAACTGCGCAGGTCATGATGCAAAACGACTTCGATGCATTGTGCAAATGGGCCCACGATCTAGGTCTATCGCTAAATTATTCTAAAACCAAACTTATGTATATACACTCACCTTATAAAAATGTAACCTTGACGCCTAAGATCGTGGCCCACGAACATAAATGTATGCACATGCCCCGCGCGGACTGTAATTGTGCTAAGCTTGAGACTGTAAAGGAACACACCTACCTTGGACTAAAAATAGACCAGAAGTTCAACTGGAATCCACATATTAATCATGTTTGTAACAAACTTAGAGCTATCTTGTCAAAATTATTTGTACTTAAAAACAAAGTTCCCTACACTACATTAAGACTTTTGTACATGTCAATGGCCGATTCAGTCATAAGTTACGGTTTGGAGAGCTTTGGAAGAACATATAAAACATATCTAAACGACATTTACAACCTACAATTACGTCTACTTAAAACGATTGTACCTACAAAAATCAAATATAAATTCAAAGATAACTATGAAAATCTATTCAAATACTGTAAAGTGCTAACTGTATATGAAAAAGTTGATCTAGCCATTGTAACTCAATACTATAATCATATAACAGAATTAAGAAAAAAAACACGACCTGCGCGATTACGTAACTTAGCCAACCTCCCGACATTTGAAGTTGCAAAAACAAACAATGTATACGGGCAAAGAGTGTGGAAGTGCATGTTACCGAGTATCTTGAATAGATTTCCACAGGAATTATTAAAACTTATAGAAGGACGAACAAGTGGACAAGCTAGAAATATGATTAAAAAATACTTTATTAAAATAAGAGGGCAGTCTACCGAAATCATTTAATTAGATGACCTATGTACCTAAAACTAATAATAATTAAAATGTATAAATATTTCATATAGACTCCTTAACTCAAAAAATCTTTTGAATTTAAGATTAGTAGTTAAGTTTAAGATTACGTAATGTGATTTTTTTTTTTTATTGAAATAAACAGCTGAAATTTTAAAATTTTAAATTTTTTAATGCGCCACGGCCAGCCACAATATTTTGTCGAATACCGTAAATTCATTTCCAATGTGCTCGATAGTCGTGTGAGGCACGACATCTGTGAATTTTTCAAGCATTCATATATAAATGTCGGTGTAAATTGTCCCGGCTAGAGCTAAGAAATAGCTTGCCATTCAAGGTATTTCTTAGCATTTTTTTCTACTGGGATAACCTTTTCCGATTCGTCGTGATTCGAAATGTTACGAGAGGAATAGTACTGGTTACCTGGTAAAGTCTTGAAGTCTGCCTTGACGTAGGTTTCATCGTCAATAATTAGGCAACAATTTTTCTCAATCAACAAGATATACAATAACCTGGAACGTCTAACAGCACGATTATATTGATCCACAGTTCTCTTCGGAGCCTCTCAGCTTCTTATAAGTTGTAATGCCGCATACTTTTTAAATTTTTTGGACATTTGCTTGACTTGTTCCTACTTTTTCGCCACATCCCGGGAAGAGATACTCGGATTCTTATCAAATAGCTTGCAAACCTTTGATTGTAACTTAACACTAGATTTTCTGGTGGGTTGACCCTCACGCGAATTCCTATCTATAGTTTCAGCTTAATTTTTTTTTTTGGGTCCGTTGAACCATTCTTTGCGTAGTACACGTAGTCGCGTAGACAACATTTTGCGAGATCTAAAGTTGATAAATGAGTATTTTTACTAAATTCTTGCATAATTTATTCGCGAACATTTTTTTCGTGTAACGCCATTTTCATGTTTAAATAACAAATTAACGATTTATGGTTGTCAATTATATCACGACCTTTCTAAATATGAAATTTTAAAAGAATATACAATAAAGGTTTGTTGTAATACGCTAGCAAAGTAAAAATGTAGGCGACAATTTAATAGTGTTCACCCTTTATACAACGCCTAAGATTTGTTTGTCCCAACCAGGGGTCGTACAAAAAGTGCGGATGACGTCAAACCACTTATAGGATGATTTGAAATAGTATTTTTGATTTTCATAAACAATTATCATTTATCAACCTCTTTATTAAACGATATCGCCACTTGAAATGAGTAAGTACGTTTTTGACTGACACATTGTCAATCAGATGAACAATAAATTGACTTCGTTATTGTTTAGCTATTGTATCTTCACGATTATATTTAGCTAAAATTTATATTTACTAATGTATAAGAAAACGCTCTAAAATGTCATCTTTACTCGAATATTTAACACTTTTTCATCGAATTAGGAGATTAATCCAAACGTTCAATCCATTTTAACTCCCTTAGGGTTAGGGAATACATTTCTAAACACGCTGACGTCATTATTGTGTGTTTTACGACATTTCAAGTTAACTGTTTATAAAAATTTTCGTTCCTGATGCCAACTTTCAACACTTTTTTGACCAATTCAGAGAATGAATTAAAAAAAAACGGTAAAATTACTTTTCGCCTATTTTAATTTAATGCCCTTTTACCAAGTTTCAAGTTCCTAGCTTACTTTAAAAGGAAAGTTCCTAGCTTATTTTAGTAATGTTATATTAAGTATGCCTTTCTAAAAAGGTTTAAAGCATTATTTGTACTGGATTTAAACTTTCAACCCCTTTTTAACCCTTTTAGAGAATGAATTTTAAAAAAAGCTGAAGTTCGTTGTCTTATATTCTAATAATATGCCTTTAAACAAACATTCAAGTCCCGCAGTAACATAAATGTTTGATCTCCATACAAATACTCGACCCCCTTTTCACCACCTTGGCGGATGGATTTTCATAAATGCTGAAATTAGTTTTCTTGTAAAAAAATCCTTTTAACGAAGTTTCAAGTTCCTAGCTTAAAATAATATTTAAACCCCATACAAACTTTCAGCCCCTTTTAACCCTTTTAGGGGATGAATTTTTAAAAACGCTAACTTTACTTTCCTTGTATTTTAATAACATGTGTTTATGCAAAAATTCAAGCCCCGCAGTCAAAAAAATGTTTGATCGTCATACAAACTTTTTACCATTTTTTCACCACCTTGGGGGATGAATTAAAAAAAACGCTGTAATTTGTTTTGTTCTCTTTTAATAAAATACCTTTTAACCAAATTTCAAGTTCCCAGATTAAAATAAAATGTGAACCCTAAGATAAACTTTCATCCCTTTTTTAACCTCCTTAGGGATTGAATTTTTAATAACGTTCAATATTTTTTTTGGTAATCTTATATATTCTAAGAAGACTTAAAGCATTTGTAATGGAATCTAACTTTCAACCCCTATTTATCACTTAAAGGGGATGATTTTTTAAAAACGATATTACTTTTCCTTTATTCTAATAATATACCCACATACAAAGTTACAAGTCTCTTACTAAAAAAAAATTGATATCCATACAACCTTTCAATCCCTTTTTCACCACTTTTTGAGGGATGAGTTTTTAAAAACGCTGAAGTTACTTTTCTTGTATTCTAATATGTCTTTATATACGAAGATTCAAGCCCCGCACACAAAAAAATGTTTGATCTCCGTACAATATTTCAACCCCATTTTCACCACCTTTGGGAATTAATTTTAAAAAAACACTGAAAACAGGTGTCTTTCAGTTTAATAAAATTCCTTTTTACAAAGTTTCAAGTTCCTAGCTCAAAATAAAACTTGAACCCCATACAAAGTTTCGTCACCCTTTTAACCCCTTTTAGAGGTTGACTTTCCAAAAACGTTGAAATAACTTTTATTTGTAATCGGCTATTATGTCTTTATAAGAAGTTTCAAAGAATTTGTAATGTATTCCAACTTTCAACCCCGTTTTAAGCCTGTTAGGGGATGAATTTTTAAAACGCTGTAATTACTTTTCTTGTGTCTTAATAATATGTCATTGTAAAGAGTTTCAAGTCCCGCACTCAAAAAAATATTTGATCTCCATACAAACTTTAACCCCTTTTTCACCACCTTAGGGGATGAATTTGCAAAAACGCTGAAATCCGTTTTCTTGTATTTTAATAATATATCTTTTTACGAAGTTTCGAATTCCTATCTTAAAATAAAACTTGAACCCCATACAAACTTTCATCCCCTTTTTAACCCCCTTAGGGGTTGAATTTCTCAAAATCGCTTCTTAGCTCTTGCACACTTTATAAATGCAACCTAGTGTGTAAATTTCAACTTTCTAACATTTTTAGGTTCGGCTCTGCGTTGATGAGTCAATCAGTCAGGACACGTGCATTTATATATATTGATAATATGTCTGTTCGTCAGGTGCGTCTTGGCACTGCAAGAGATGCGTGGACCAAAGATACAGGGTAGCCGCCGCCGAGAACCGAGCTCTGAAACGTTCAGATTTGCTTAGATTTAAAGGAGGACAACAGCGGAGACAGCAGCAAGAACTGACACCACCGTGTGATGTATGTTCAATAGTAACTTTTTACAAGATTTCGATTAATCCATGATGACTGTATATTAACCACATTCCAAGCACTGATAAGTTAAATAAGTAGATTAATTTTGTTTTTTAGAGTTCAGTGAAATTTACGAATAAACCCACAGTTATTTGAATTTGACTCAATAATAAGTTTTTTACAGAGCTGTTTTAATTATTTTAATCACACTTTCGCTTAAACTCTCGGACGTCCTGTTGTAGTATTGATGTGTTTCAATCACTTTCCATATCGCAGGTTGTTGACTTAAGCTGAATTCTGTTGCGCTGGACGGTAGAATGTGTTAATGTTAATGTTTTATGTAAATTAACTCCCGGAACTAACTGTATCGGCACGTGTAGAGAAAAATACCTTATTCAGAAAAGTTTAATGTACATTTGTTGACTTTCAAATGGTTTCAGACCGCCTCCACAACTTCGTCGACTGCTTCGGAAGCAGGCAAAGATCAGAGTGAAGTGCATTGCTACTGTGAGGAAAAGAGTG
This sequence comes from Cydia pomonella, assembly GCF_033807575.1. NCBI lineage: Eukaryota > Metazoa > Arthropoda > Insecta > Lepidoptera > Tortricidae > Cydia > Cydia pomonella. Next base: position 39,381,922 of record NC_084703.1, read on the forward strand.
ACTGGCTTGCGCAGGTAATTTATACTATACTGTAAATACAAGAAAACTCGTCATTTGAATTCTTTCATGTTTCTTTCCATTGGTACCTGAAGTTATATTTTTAACAATCTGTTCAAACTCGTTTGAGTCTGGTTTTACTATACAAATGTAGTTATAGTATCTCCATACAATCAATCACACTTTGGAAGCAGTATATTGGGAATGACTTTGATTACCATGTGTTTGAGCAAAGATACATTGATTGAGTAAGATGCGTAAAATGTAAGACAATTTCATGTTTCGAATATGACAGGTAAACGAGATGGCGCTGTACAGCTCCATATATTATGCGGTACAATTCAATGACCGCAAAACATATGGCGCATTACAACGCCATCTGTCTTGGATGTCAAACTGGGCACATTTTTTTTTCTTAGCTCTCTGTTACAATCAATTATCTTTGGTTTGAGCCATGAATATATTCTAGTCTTTATTTATTTCCAAATTAAAATCTTTGCAGTTGTCAACACTACTATTATGTATAGATACAACTACGGACCAACTTTGACTGACAGTTAATTTTTTTCTTGGAAATAACACATTTGTGTTGTGTTATGATTGTTAACCTGATCGTAGTTTCTCTGTTTACGATATTTTAGGTCTGGGGTATGTATGTATGGGCCTCTGGTATTCATAAGTAGTTTTTGTAGTCTATACGGATGTCTCGTTTCAGATGTTGTTTTGTTGCCGCTGTTCTCGTTGGTTTCACCAAAGATGCGTGTCTAGTTTGCAGTATCCATTATACGCTGGTGATAAGTAAGTTAGCTATATGTAAATCGAAAAAAAAATACTAATGAATCATCTTGAATTACAAATTTAAAAAAATAGATATGTTCCTAAACAAATGGTAGGGGCTAATTTAATAAGTGCCTGCTCTTCAACTCGTTTTACAGATTTCACAATATGATTTTTTATTAAAGTACCGACCTTTTTATAATGTCCATCTAAAATGATGTGTACATTTTCAGACTTTACATATTCGCTTGTGCTAACTGCAACGGAGGCGTGGAGTACCTGCGGAGGTTGGAGCTTTGTTGGTTGGACCTGGCGCACCTGGCTCTGTACAATCTTACTGCCTACAATGCTCCCAATTATTTCGATCTGGACACTGTTATCATGCCTTATATCATGGACAACTGGCATGCGTTGCAGTTACCGGAAAAAGTATGTTACAATATGTATGTAGCCTGCGTAGTTTGTTTACTACCGAAATATTATATTTATGGTTTTGTATCCGCCTCAGATGTGGAGGACACCGGTGAATGAGCGGCGCGAGAAAATTTTAACCGCATTAACGTCGTCTCGTAAGAAATTCAAGTGTGGGCGAGAGATGAAGAAGCGAGCCACGATCTGGGGCCTGCGGGACCGGCGCCCGCCGCCGCAGCCCTTCCAGCTGTTCGCGCTCGAGCAGGTCTGTGCCCACTACTGGCGCGATAAACCCTCCAGACTCCGTCACCAACTAAATGCTAAGGCCTGTTTGCAGGTTAAGAAAGGGGAGCCGCTGAGTGACGAAATAGTGAAAGAGTACGCGCCGCGCCTCCGGTTCCTGCCGCGGTCTCCGCCCTCGCCCACCGTGCCCCACGCCGACGACAGGTCTCTACATCACCTTATAACGAATCAACACACTTCTCCATACATCCAACTCACTCCTTTGTTCTGTTTCAGCACGCAACCGTCTAGTAGTAACAGTGAGAAAAGTTCCTATAAAAATAATCACCAGCAAATGATCGTGCCCGTCGACGGACATTGGCTAAACCTGATGATGGGCAAGCGGTTTCACGAGAATCTTAATTCTAATTCAAACTCTGAAAACGACTCCACTAGTTCCTATGAATCAATCAAACAGATTGAAAACGACGAACAGTCCCCATCTCCAGTTAGTACAGCTAGAAAATCCGATGCCAAAGATGACGTCTCCACAGAGAAGTTCCCGAAAGTCGAAGCCGCGGATAATGACGACGACATAGTCAAGCCGGCTTGCGACGACCCTCCCGTGCCATCGCTTAACACGTCGCTAGTTCCTTGCTCGGTTAAGTTAAATAAAATACCCAAAGAAATAATGAGTGAAGTCAACGAAAGCAAAACTGTTTCTAACGTAACAATAAACTCTAATAACACCAGAATAGCAACTATGAACCTAGAAGTGTCCAAGTTATCCACTAAGAACATTATCGAACATTCCAAAATCATGTCACTGCAGCACATGGATAAGATGCCTCCCTACGGCAACTTCAACCACGACATGGAGTCCTCGGGCGACGAGACCTCGAGCAGGGGCACGCTGGATGCCATCATCCCGCCGCTGAAAGACTTCCAGGGGAAAAACAACCCCTTCCTGATGCAGAACACTTCCAAAACGCCCTTTACCTCTTCTATGAATGCACACAACAAACAAAACGGACGACAGAACCACTTCCATGCCCGGTTTTCACTGCCGGTTCAGTTGAATCCAATGACGGGCCCTGTAGGGAGGCCGTTAAAAAGAAAGCTTAGCGAAAAAGATATAGTTATAGGTCCTAATGGGGAGGTGAAGCGTAGAAAATACAGGCGGCCGAGAAAATATCTGCAAAGTCAGGTCAGTTGTGTCATTATATCGCAAACAAGTCTTAAAATTTCCAAACCACTTACCCCCTTATTCATACACGTGTGTAGTAAAGTTACGATGCCGCTGATCATCGTCCCTTTCCATCATACCAATACGTCGGAAAGGGACAAACGATGATCAGCGGTATCGTAACTTTAGTACACGTTTATGAATAAGGGGGTTATTGGTTGGTATCTGGTTGATCTGAAAAATGACATTCATAAAAAAAAAAGCCAGTGATAATGAAATATGATGACATTGAGTTGGCCTGATGATGAAGACCGAAGGTTTTCACAAGAATTCTGTGATAAATGAACCAACCTCATTGATTTCGTTTGTTAGAATCCTATCTTTGTAGTAGATGACTGATTGAAATACAGGTTGTATGGTTGACCGGCTGCAGCTTTCTTCGTCATCTATCTTATAAACTGTTAATCGTATATTTTTATTTATCCAATAAATGGCTTGGAGCCATATAACCTTTTTTAGTAGAAAATCGATTTTTGTGATCTTTGATCTTGAATAACTTCCGGCCCAGACACGATATGTTTTGTGGTTTTTAAGGGCCGATACAGAAGAACAGCAATTTGTAATAAGTTGCAGTCGGGTTGCAGTCCGTCTATACCGGCCCTGAGACACCTTCAGAATAGAATATAATAGATTTTGAGAGTTTCAGCGTATTAACTCTCAATCTGAGATGCAACTCTTTATTTGACTGGGTAGTCCGATTATAAAACACAGTTATACCGTTTGTAATATAAGATACCAATACACATAGCTAAATATTTTATTTTTGCATTCCAGATGAATAAGTCATGCCCACTGCCCGACGATCCCAAGACTGTTCAGAACGAGAGCGGCGAGCCGACGCCGCCCGCGCACTCTAGCGTTAAGTTTCACGGCAGAAGACTGAGACAGCGGCAGGAGAAGAATTACTATGAAAATGCGCGGCGCTGCACAAACACCAACGCTGTTCATAATAGTGTCAAAAGTCTGCAGCTGAGTCCGCACAAGGTGCAAGCGGCGGGCGCGGCGCACACACAGGCGCAGGAGCTGTCCGCGCTGAAGTCCAGCGTGCAGTCGTACTTCCGCGCGGGCCAGCGCTTCCGCGTGCTGGCGCGCAGGGTATCCGCCGCCGCGCCGCCCGCGTACCTCATCGAGTGGGACGCTTCGTAGGCGCGCTCTAGCGGCGCGAGCCGGCGGACGAACTGAGCCCAACTACAGAGGCAAATGGACCACCAACTATTTGGTGACGGCCAAATATGTAGAAATTACTTCAAAATGTCGAGAACTAGCATAAATATATTCTAAATTGCATCACATATATCCGACTGAGATGCCGTGTGAATATATGAATCATGTTGGTTTGCTAAACAAAATCACAAATGTAATAGTTCTCCATTTGCCATTTCCGTTTCTAGATGTAAACAGCGCTCGAGCGCACCCAATCGACTCGCGGTAATAGTTTGTAATATTACAATTATGTACATGGATTATTATATCGGGTGCTGTTCACATTATGCGTCACAGCTAGTAAAATGTACTGTTCTACTACGCTAGAGATGCTTATTAAAAATATTTGTAGCTTATAAGGAAAGAGAACCAAAGCAAACCGGTTAAATATTTCCAAAAAAAAAGTTTATTGTTTTAATCAATCCCGACATATTTATTATACCTACCTACCTATACATAGGTATTTACTGGACATTAAATGGGAATAGTTTATCGATTCGCTACAGAAACTCGCGTTTATCAAATCACATAAAGTCAAACTAAGATAAGTTGGCAGCTTTTTTGAGAACCCAGACGCACGGGTTATTTTAAACGTCAAACTTCTATGAAATAATGACGTTTACTTGACACTGGCACCGTCTGGGCTACCAAAATCGCTGCCAACATATTTTGGTCTGACTCTAGTAAATTTGCTTAACTAGACTAGTAAAATTCATGACAACATTACAAATCTCAAATTCCACCAAGGTGACGAATCGGAAGGAAGACGTACGTTTTATTTAGCCGTGTTGTGGTTATTTTTTATATTATGTTTTAGTAGGAATTGAATGAATTATTTGTTTGAATGAACTGATATTTAATTATTGTTCCATTATGTGACTAATCATGTCAACAGCTCCTTATAGGTTCATTTACATATTTTACTATTACTTAAGTGCTTGTTTGTAGCCTAATTTAGTTGTACAGTAAGATAAAGGAATGTGATATATTATTATTCCAATCTGTAACGGTTATTTTATTTACCACAATTAATTGAACCAAAAACAAGAGGTTGTTGGCTTGTTGCCTTACATCAAATGAGGTAGTTCGTTTTTTTTTAATATATTGGTTCGGGTAACCATAGAACCCTACACTGAGCAGGGCTCGACATGCTCTTGGCTGGTTTTTTTTATATTTGGTCAACAGGTGACTAAGCTTGCTTATTCTAAACAAAAAAAAGAGATATGATGATCAAATACGAAAAAACGACGTTTTCTTAAATCGTCAATTTTTATCTCTGTTAACTTAAACACCCTCTAGCTCCTAAAGTATTGATCGTAGAGTAAAAATAAACATACAAACCCTCAGCACAACCCCCACCCTCGAGGACATTTAGTATGTTTAACTGGAGACCACAAGGTATAACTATGCCAATTTTCGAAACTACACGAAGTATCCTGTAGCTCCTAAAGTATTGATGGTAGAGTAAAAATAAACATACAAACCCTCAGCACAACCCCCACCCTCGACGACATTTAGTATGTTTATCTGGAGACCACAAGGTATAACTATGCCAATTTTCAAAACTACACGAAGTATTTCTCCTGATTTTTTTAATTTTCTCGTACATTTTTTATTGCCGTGAGCTACGAGTTTTAAACTCTATTGCGTTTTAGCGATTGCAGCCTCATCTGAGCTTAATTTTGCGAGTTTCTCTTCATTCTCATTGTACGCCGGTGTTGTGTTAAGACTGCACCTGACGCCAACGACCTCGCGCGTGTTTCACCATAAAAAACGTCCACGTCACTTACGACTTTGTAGGAAGAAAAGAAAAGTGAACAATAATAGCGCTTTCTCTGCTACTCCTACTGAAAGATACATAAGACTATCCCGTTCTGTCAGTCCCCAACTCATGCCCAATCAATACTGATCGGGAAAGTAGCGCGCGTGAACCATAGAGGGCAGCATCTGCTTTAACGTGAGTCGTGAAGTGTCAATGTCAAGTTTTAAGTTTCCAATGTACACCACAAGATGGCATATCTTCCAACGCGCACGTCAGCGTTACGGGAATAGTAAATATTATAGGACATTCATACACAGATGCTTGTGTTATGTGTACTCAGACAACGATATACATATAAAATAAAAATTATTTATTTCAGACCGATAAGATCCATAAATTTTGTTAGTAACAGGAAAATAATTCTTACACCCTACGTTAGTACCAATTAATTTACATACAACTAAATTAAAATTAAATCATCCAGCTCATTTAGCCTTGCCTATCAACACGTCTACCCAGTAGCTCGTGAGATGGCAATCAAGGCGTTCAGCCAACGTCCTTAGGAGGCTGTTGCTACTGCCGCGCACGCGTGTCAGCAGAGACGCTATTCTTTTGCGCCTGATGGCATAAAAGTCATCCGTTCGCGCCTCCGCGAACATACCGGATGCGCTACAGTACCTCGGCAGCTTCAACAGCATCCTCAGGACGTTATTATACTGAACCCTTAGTGTATTATAGGCTCGCTGCGTAAATGTTGCCCACAGACTGCACGTGTAAAAAGTTTGGCAGTATGCTTTAAAAAGTGTTAACTTTACTTGTTTGTTACATCGTGCAAATCTGCGGGCAACCATATTGCCCCTTATAGTCATGGCTCTCCTTTCTCTTTCTAGATCCATATCATCTTTCATATCTCCAGTGAGCACATGCCCCAGATACTTAAAGCTCTCCACCACTTTGAGGGGTACCCCTCCCAGCATGATCCTAGGCATAGTCGAATCTAAATTGTACTTTTGAGCCTTAAAAATGAGTATTTCACTTTTGGTTGCATTATACCTAAGACCATGCTGCTCGGCGTAGCCCTCGCATATGGTGATTAGCTTTTTTATCGAGCTGACTGAGGGGCCCAACAGCGCCATGTCATCCGCGTAGCTTATGTTATTGAAACAAGTTCCTAAAATATGGCATCCAAACGCGCGCTGCTGAGCCTCCCAATCAGTTCATCTACGTAAAGGTTAAACAAGGTGGGAGATGTTAGCCCAACCTGTCTAACCCCGCATTGTAGTCTATACTCGTCTGAGTACTCCCCATACCATCTCACTTGATTGACCTGATTGTTATACCAGTATTTTAACAAGCCTACGCACTCTTTAGGTATTCCGGTTTTAGCCAGCTTGTCCCACAATACAGGGTAAACAACCAGGTCAAATGCCTTTGACAGGTCCAGGAAACACGCGTACACAGGCGTGTTCCTGTCCCTGTAATACCTGACAGCTTGCTTAAGGCACAAAATTGCGGTTTCTGTTGACAGTCCAGGTCTAAACCCGAATTGCGCGTCGTTCAGCTTTATATATGTTTCTGCAAATGTGCATTAAGCAAGCCATCAAACACTTTTGCCATTATAGTTGCAAGTGAGATGGGTCTGTAGTTCCCTAATTCAGACAAGTCACCCGTTTTATTCGTAGCGAGCGGCACTACCACAGTACGCATTAGCTGGTCAGGAAGATAACCATGCCTTACACATAAGGTGTAGAACACTGCCAGAACACGAGGCATGTGTATCCCAGCGTGCCTGAGATGCTCAATACTGAGACCATCATGACCTGGAGATTTCTCCCTCTGCATGCTATTTTTGATGGCCTTAACATCTTTAGCCATAAGCATTACAGTAGTTCCTCCCATGATAGTCTCAGCATCCCATGTGCAGTCGCACTCAGCGGGCTCACTGCAAAAACACTCTTGAAGTTATTGGCAATAGACTTTTTATTGGATTCCCCGCCAACGCTCACAGGTACACTTGGCATATATAATTTGATATAATATACAATTACTTAAATACATAAAATAGAAAACGCCCGTGACTCAGGAACAAATATCATCATACAAATGAATGCCATTACCGGGATTAGAACCCAGGACCATTGGATTAACAGACCAGACCAGGAATGGACCTGGCCAGTCGACGTTTTTAGATAAAACCTATGCTGGCGTCATCTATGCAAATATTTGACAGTTGCCAACCCCATGGCTTCTAATTGTACGGCTAATATGCATATAAAACTAAGACGTTCTTATGCTACTCGACGCTAGCACAGAATAACTAATAGTACTACCGTACAGAAAATGCACTCCTTCACAAAAGTCAGATTTAGGTATAAAATTATACCTATACTCGCCGCCTGCAAGCAAAATTGAAACTTATAACCGCGCACGAACCGTGAATCTTCTTTGCGCGCCGCAGTTTTATGACCCAGCTGTGAGTGCCGGCACAGGGTTGTCACTTGACTAGTTTTTGTACCTATACATACTGATTATTTTTAAGGTAAATAATTATGTAGGTAGGAATTACAAACGTGGATTCTATAAACATAAAATTTTTATCCGGAGAGAGTATGTCTGATTCTCACGGAAGTATATGTCGGTCAGTTCCTAATATTGTTTCTGGGCAACCAATTCAATAAATTAAGGATGTTTATTTTAACTCTTACTAAGTAAGGACTCCGGGAACTAAAGAAGAAATGCGAACCGATCGGGCGCCGCCGCCTTTACGCTTGCTTCCAAGATGACGCGCCATAATCATAGTCTAAGAGCTGGCAACTTAATTATGTTAATTGATAAGTTAGTTTATTGGACCGATGGGCGTTTAACTGGGTATTTGTAACGAAATAAAATACAAATAGGTACAAAAATGAAATGTGTTTATTACAACATTATCTTATAATTGTTTTACTTTTAAGTATTATTTAATTGATTTATCCCCAATTTAAAAGTTCGAATTATTAAATCTCAGAGTCGAAAATATACAATCTTAATAAATAGTCCGCAGGGAAACACGAACATGGCAATTAACTACGTAAATGAATCTCTTGCAGTAATTGAAATATTTCACTTCGAGGATTTCCGTGTAAATAGTACTTAAAATTGTGTGTTAATGCAATCCCTAATTTTTGAACGTACTCATTTATTTCCTGAGTAGGCACTCGGCGGCAAAATTTGTTCAACCTCTCGTGCTTCGAGGCCCTCGCACGCTCAAAATTCCACTATTTGAACCACTCGCTACGCTCGTGGATCAATTTTGAAATCTTTCGCTGCCTCGGGTCTCAATATAATCACAAGAAGTTAAACAACTTTGCCCCCTTGTATAATAAATAACTATTTAACCACACGTATGCGAGGAAACTACAATCTGTTTTCATTGCAACAATTCTTATTACATGTAATAAATATTAATTATATGTAATATTTATTATTCAAAATAATCGTTTAAGTGTTTTATTAGTCTATCCAACAATCTAATAAACGCGTGATCAACAAATCAAAATATAATTATTTTAACTCTCTAGAGGATAAAATGCAACTTTAGTCACTGTTTTTAAAGGGTAAAATCAGCCTTTACGAGCGGATGTGGTGAAAAATATGTTTTGTTGTGTGAATGTCGAAATTGTTGAAAAGAAAGTACGATTCGAGAAAAGGTCACTAGCTCTTAGACTATACGAGGGTTGTTCCGTTAATAGTTAGTCAACGGCGTACTATTAACTGTATTTATTTAATTTTACTGTAGCTTAAAGGCAAATTTCATTACAAACTTTTTGGTATAAATGTCACTGGCCAGTGACAATCAGTAATTTTTTTATGAATTTCAGAAAAAAACATGTCTGTCACTTTTTGTTCGCAAAAATGGAGCTAACGCGGGAAGCATTTCGTGCTATGATATATTATGATTATAAACGAGGGCTAACATACAAGGATTCTCATGAAAATTTAACTAGTGTTTTTGGGACATTATCCCCATCTCTTGCCACTATCAGTTACTGGTTCCGTGAATTTAAGCGTGGGCGGAGCGACATCAAAGATGAGCCTCGACCGGGGCGACCGCCAACGGCAGTTACTCCAGAAAATGTTATCAAGGCGGAGTGGTTAATAAAGGAATCTCGAAACATTACCCACCGAGAGATTCAGGACGAACTGAAGATTGGATCCCGGGCAGTTTCTACCATTTTGCATGACCACCTTCAAGTTCGGAAGGTTTCGTCTCGGTGGATACCACATTTTCTCACACAAGAGCAAAAAGATAGTCGTGTCGATTGGTGCAAATATATGTTTAAGAAATTCGATAATGGCGATTCTCAACAAGTGACCTACATTGTGACATCTGACGAATCTTGGATATATAGTTACGACCCATTTACAAAACAGCAATCAACACAATGGGTCTTTGAAGAAGATGATTTACCTACTAAAGTAGTTCGCGGCCGAAGCGTCAACAAAAAAATGGTTGCTGTTTTTTTTCGACGCAGTGGACCTGTAGCCGTAATTCCACTTGAAGATCGCAAAACAGTTACCAGCCAATGGTACAGTGAAGTTTGCTTGCCACAGGCCTTCCAAGAGCTGAACGTCAGTCGTCCAAGTACTGGAACTCGGGGCATCATTTTTCATCAAGATAATGCTCCGGCTCACACGGCTTCCAGAACCATGGACTTTTTGAGCAAATCAGGTGTGCAACTACTACCACACCCTCCGTACAGTCCTGACCTGGCTCCGTGTGATTTTTTTCTGTTCCCCACCTTAAAAAAAATATTACGTGGACGACGATTTTCGACGGCGGATGAAGCAGTGGACGAATTTAGGCGACTTTTTTTTGACCTTCCGCAAGAACAGTTTTTTTCCTGTTTTGAAAGCTGGTTCAGCCGAATGCATAAGTGCATTAATGTAGCAGGGGAATACTTTGAAAAGTTGTAAATAAAGTTTTATTATATTCCTTATAGTTTTTGTTTAACTAAAAATTTTCAGTACAGCCCTCGTATCTATCATCAACCTACTTGCCGACGTAATTTATAGGTACCTTCTTGTTTAACATTTTGTGATACATTGTTGTTGATATATGTGTGTACCTATAAGTTATTCATAAGGAATAATTTAGTACGTAGGTGCTTAATAAACCTTACCCAGGCTATTGAAAAATTCTTAGAAGTAGGTATTTACCTAGTCTAAGCTTAGGAATGCATAATTCATTTTAATTTGGTCTAAAGCGCTTTAGTTTTATGCAAACAAAACGAATCAAAATGTTATCGAATTTGATTAATGAGATGTTATGGTTAAAAGTTTAAATTCATCAAAATAACTTAACTTTCAATATCGTCCAGAATTTAATAAAATGTTATATCTGCTTCCTTGTTCTTCCGTTTATTCAGACATCAGTAAACAGAACAATATCTTTTATATGGATTAGATCGAGATTTAGGTTTCGAATCCATTGTCTATATTCAAATTTGCTCGAGCGCCACGTGACACGACTATCGTGATCGTGCGAGCCGAGCGGTGGCCCGCTGCTACACGCCTGCCCGGGAGGCGCGCCGGCCAAATATACCTAAACTGCGTAGTGACACCCCCCTGTCCAGAGCACGTACATCCGTCTCGCTTACGCTCAGTGGAAGTAAGAGAAGAACACGAACCTACGGGGCCTTAAACGCGTTGTGTAAATACGAAACACAAAAGCGCAATCTACTTTTAACTTTTTTTATACTCACAGAGCTTACATGGAGCTTACTATGGCCAAAGAGAATTTGAAATTGAGGTGGATTGTCAAAGAAAACTTTGTGGCCACAGTAAATTTACTGCCATCTTTCGACACAAGATTAAACCTTTTAGTACGCCATTTGACTTTTATTTCACTGATATTTGTTAAATATCAAAAAGTGGCGCCATCGTTCTTATCATTTACTTACAAGCTTCACTTGTGGAACGTGTATGACGTATCTTTAATTTTTTTCCTACTCTACTGTTATCTGTCATTTATGCATTCATTAACACGAATATAAGAACATACATAAAAGGTTTCAAGAAAAGTCTATATTGTCTATTCCTCATAACAGCTCTTGTGCTTTTAATCGCTATAACGTTACTGCGATTAATGGCTACCAACCTAACAAAATCAAAACGAATACAGTTTTAAACTAAGTGCATTGCTGCCAACTTACAAAATATTCATTTGGTTGCATAGTAAAAACAATCACTTCATAAGTCAGAAACACGCATGTGACACCCGGAATTTAGCAACACCCATAGACTACGAAGACCGCTTGGCGTTGCTAGGTGGCCAAAATCGAGAAAAAACTGTCCAAAATTTTAATTTAGCTAGAGCAAGTACCAGGGCCTCATGAGTTACGAGGAGGTGTCGCCGGCCGGCCGCGGCCCGGGGCGGGCCGGGCGCGTAACAAGGTATGCTCGCGCGTCTTGGCTATATACTTTTGCTTTGTTTACCTAAATTAAGATTTATTTTTGTTGACTCGTAGGAAAAGTATTGTATGCAACGTTGTATAAGTAGGTCAAAAAATGCTCGTGGCGTATTCCTTTACAATGTTCGCCTACGCCTTCGGCTCCGGCTCACATTGTAACTCACGCCACTCGCCTTTTTTGACCCTTCTTATACAACTGTTGCATAAAATACTATAATAGCATTATGTATGAACATGTTATTTACTTTAAAGCAGTTATACGCGCAATTTACTCAAGTCAGTTATATTTTTTTATTTTGCAACATGTAAATATTTTGGATCGGTGTTCGCGCTTCTCGCTAGAATAGAATAGGCGATAAATGACATCGCATTAGCTTTACTCGTGTGGTGAAGAATTTGCCCATTAGGATCATACCAGGATTGATTGGGATCCCAGCACGTGTTCCCCAACGTGCTAGGCATTCCCGTACCAGCCGGTGATCAGAGCTGCACCACGGAGGTGACAATTTAAACAACAAGTTACAATATGGAATGTATATTTTAGTTCATATCTACAATTGATATGAGTAAACGACAAACTAAATTGCTTATCAATATACAATGCGTTTTGAGTTGGTATTTATTATCATGTTTACTCCTGATACCTTATTTATGAGTAGGTACGCAGAATATTTATTTAGGATATTATTTAGTACAAAAAGTCTAATGGAGAGTCTATCTACAAACATAAAAAGGCATTTCTCAATGTAAAATAAATATATTTCACAAATCAAATGTATGACATTTGATCTGATTTCAAACAATGACAGACTGATAAATTCTACCAACACTAAGAATTATTTTATTGAATACCGAATATGTAACAGAAAATGTAATTTACTAATAAATACACAAAATAATCAATTTATTTTTCATTATATGTTGCTTGAAAGCAATAGATTGTTTTAAGTTTATTTAATTAAAGCGGCAACCACTTCATGCAGTTAGTGGCACAATACACCAACACGTACATGTCAACATATGATAGATACAAGATAAAACATTTCGTAGTTCCATTGACTGCTTACATCATTACTTTTATTTCATTGAAATACTACTATATTAGTATCAACTACAAATCTTTAATTATGGAAGTGTCCCGAGCCTCCAGTTCTGGTTTGAAATGAAGAACCGTTTTTTGGGTATCCCGGATGTTAAAGATTGTGTACACTGTAGGCCACAACGTTTCTTTTCGGATAACACGGTCTTCCCCCAGCCCAGCACTACTAGTCACTTTATCGCACTAAATTACTTCGCTAAAACTATGCCGCTTATACATCTACAGTAAAATTTGGTCCGTTACGTGGATACTCGTCTATTCGATTCTGGCATTTAGGATTTATGTATGATACACATCTTCAATTTCATTGTATTCGTTAAAATAAATAAATTAAAATACCTAATACCACTGTTAATTAGATTACGTTAATCTATGACCGGGCGGCAACAGTAAGTGTTATATACTATATACAAATAAAACTTCTCCTTACTCCTATACATATTTATCTCATCATATACAAGGTATGTAAGTGGCAAACATTGAACTAAGGATTACTTTAGACAGGGTAGGTGTTGTGGTCCTAAGATTGAAGGATAAAGACGATGAAATTAAAGGAGTGACTAGAGAAAGTGACTAGTGGTCTGAGCCGTGCAGTGGACGTATAGGTAGCTGCTCCTCACACTGATTCAGCTAACAGCAAAGGTGGAGATACAATACATCAGTATCGCGCACATCAGACATATAAACAGAGTTCCGGGGAGACAACAGCTTTAATTTCAACCCTTAACAAGAACCTCGTAACAAATGGCTTATAAATGTAAAGAGAGTTTATTTTAATAACTTACAATCAACTTATATATTACACATAATTTTAAAATGCAACCTCCTTGGAGAGGCCCTTAACTCGCGAACACGAAATCTAGATTGATGGTACAACAGTTTAATTTAATATAAGTATCCTATTCACAGCTCTTATACACATGTTAGTCAATGGTTCCACGCACAAATCACTATTTCACTTGGAGTCACATTTCACCGCACACTGATTATGATTGAATATTGTCAGAACGGGAGTTGCGCGGCCGACGGTACGATTCTATAAATCAAAATCGTTTTAGAAGTACGGGTTATTATCCGAATTCTGTCAATATTTTTTCAGCATATAAAACTGAATTGACTGTCAGGGGTTGGCAATTGATTTTGCGTCCCTATACCTAATTAATTATATTTACAAAGTTATGTATAACGATCAAAATGTCATCAACCACAATAGCAAGAACAAATCGTTTAAGGGTCGTACGGTAGTGGTTCGTACATTAACGGTGTGTAACGATTTTGCTTTGTAGAATTAAGTTCACGTATCTATTATTACAAAGATTCTTCAAATGCAGCCATTAGGTCGCTCTGCATGTTCATGTCAATTTGACCAGCCATCTGGAAAAACAAATAAGGTTACATTTTCTGGTAATAAATTGAAATAAAATATCTGTCCCATATCCTTCGTATGTAAATATCAAGTGTGAATAACCTATATCTAAAACCTGCCCAACTTTAGAGTTTAGTGTGAATTGACTGAACTTTTTAGGAAAACTATCTTATTTGTTATACCATGTTGGACTGCCACGATATAGGAATTATTATTTATTATTCGAATAAAGTAATATTCTGATATTCAAGTAACTAATAAATTAATTTCTATATCTAAACCAACAAATTGAATACGTAACCTAAAGACTACTAACAACTGGCTAAGTCAGTAATGCCGATTACACACGTAACTATATATCGTAGCGATTAATCTATGCAAACCGATTTGCGTAGACATATCGATCGTGTGTATGCAAAATCGTTGTAGATTATTCGTTCATCGGTGGCAGTTTCAATTTATATTAAACCTTTGATTTATCTGCACAGTATGAAATCGATACGATATATATAGTTACGTGTGTAGCCGGCATTAGTAACGACTGTGACTAGTTTAACGATAGGCTGTGGTGTAGGGTGCGAGTCATGAGTATACTGACCGCTTCCCGACGACGTCTCTCTTGCTCGCGCTGGCGGAGGCGCTCGCGCTCGGAGGCGGCGGGCTTGTCGCCCGCGGAGGCGGCGGCGCCGCCGGCGGCCGCGGCGGGCGGCGACGCGCGCGCCACCGGCGACACGCTCGGCGACGCCACGTCACCCGTTTCTGATTTGCGGACTCCGCCAAGTGCCCTGGAGACATTAACGTTGTTAAAATTAAGACATCATATAATATAGATAATAACATAATGTTGAATTGAATACCTAACATTCTTTGGTTAAGGAGATAGAGAGAACAAGAAAACGTAATATATCTAATTAAACGGATTTTTTAAAACACGCATATGTTGAAAATGTATGTTGCTTGGAATTTAACAAGCTAGAAACGTAACTGTAGCAAAGCACTAAGCTATATCAACTTTAGCTTTTTGCCCTTCTTCAAAATTAAATTATTGTGGTTTAGTTAGGTTTTAAATTAAAAAACGCATTTATCAATCTTTCAAGACCAATCTGATTTCATAAGTACTCCATAGATAAACAAAGTTTTGTAGGGAGCATTAAAAATGGGTTTTAATGTTTTATTGTTTATAGAAAAATAATGCTGGTGCTTTTTGTATATTGCCAAGTTACCTCATCTTGTCGTCGTCGGGATGTCTCCGTTCCGTTTCCTGGCGCTGTCTCTCTCGCTCCGCCTGCTCCTTTCTCCGGAGCTCCTGCTGCTCGATCAGAGCTCTTTGCCGATTGATTTTCTCCCTTGCTTGCTTCTTGAATTCCTATCAATGAAAACCAATTATGTAGTACTAAGCCAATTGTGTAGTAATTATGTAATTGTGTGTATTAACTCACGATTATTAACATTCCAATTTAGGCCTCGTCAGCACTCGAAGGTGTCTTGTTCAGCGTCTAATTATTAACTAGTCGCATTACGAAAGGGATGCTACGATTCTTGAATGATTGTTACTGCTAACACAGGACACCTAAGTTGTGACGTGCCGTTTCGCAACATAAACCAATACTTACTTGGAAAGTATCCATAACGGGCTTCTGCTTTATTTGGTTGTTAGAGCTCACATTAGGAATGCTCTGCGGGCTTCCAGCTTGAGCCAAGGAGGACCACGAGCTCGCATTCTTCAGGTTTTGCTCCTGTTTTAACTTAAAAGCTTGAGCAAAGTTGTTTTTAGATTCGTCCATTTTCTTATCCATTTCGTATTTGTTTCTATCCATGTTATTGGGGACCATAGGCGGGACCCCGATGAGGTCCTCGATGGGTTTGGGCGTGAGCAGCGGCTTGACATCCTCCTTCTTGACGGGCGCGGCGAGTGGCGCGCCGGGCGCCGCGTGGTGCGCCTGCGCGATCACCGAGAGCGGTGCGGCCGGCGCCGGGTCGAAGATGGACGGCACCGGCGGCACGCCCGTCATCCCGCCCATGCCCGGGTTCATGTCGCCCCGGAGCATCTCGCGCTCTTGTTGCATGCACTTATCGATGAAGCCGTTGTGCGGTGGATACATTTCCGACTTGATCTGATCGGGAACGTGCGACATTTCGGCCAGTCCGCCGAGGTGCGCCATTAAATTTTGGTGCGTCGAATCGCTCAACATCTGCGGCTTGGGCATGGCGAAGTTATCGAGACGCATGGATGATTCGGAAGCGCTGACGCTGACGTCCATGGGAACGTCGGCCTTGAGGGTGCGCTCTAGATTGGCGAGGGTGCGCTCTATTGGATCAATGTAGTGCGAGGAATCGGCTTTGTCAAGTCCGTTGCGGGGCTCGGCTTTGACGGGCGGTTTCTGGTCGACTGGGTCGCGCGCGGGCGCCGCGTGTGACGGGTGCGATGTGTGCGACGTGTGCGACGAGTGTGGCGCGTGTGACGAGTGGGAAGAGTGAGAGGAGTCAGGGGCGGCGGGCGGCGCGGCGGCGGGCGGGATGGCGCGCGCGCTGGGCGCCACGGGCGGTTCCTTGGCGTCCGCGACGGGGGCCAGCTTCACCTCCGCGGGAGGCTTCACTTCCACGAGGGGCTTGGCCTCGGGGTCGCCCGCGCCCGCGCCTGCCGCCGCCCCGGACAAACAACTACCGGCCGTCGGCACCGGTGGAACGATTTTCTGCGGATTTCCAAGCTGACTATAACAAAGTATACTATGATTTTATATAACAAGTAACGAAACGGACATTTAACAGTGACATTGGTGTTTGTCAAGCGAAAAATAAAAAGGATTATTTCGGTATTACGGCAGACAAACACCAAGATCCATTGCACAGTTTCTGTCACAAGAAATTCAAAAAACATGCGGTTACATTGTGTATTAAGGCCTAACGCAGAAACGAATTCAGGTCACTTTGAATTTTGTCTCAAGGAAGAATTAAGGGTAGTTCTACAACTGGTGGGACAGTTTATACCAACTACCTCTGACACATAGCGGAGATGTAAAAATAAGCAGTGCACTGCAAATTATGCAAAATATTAACCAAGTAGGTATTATAATCAATTTAACTTGTATTTGACTAAGTAGTGAAATCAGTTTAGAATCTATATGAAAGATAGAACAAGTAATTTCACGGCTAGGCTAGGCGGCTAGATAAGTCCGATTTTTCAGCACAGAGCGCGCCACAGTGCTCTTATCATTAATTAAAGCCCGCACACATAGCACTGCCTGAATAATATGCATCTAAGCTCAAATTTTTTACTTCGAAACAGTAATTTATACACGTCAATCTTAAAAATCTCACTTAATATCTCGAAAATATTAATCGAGAACTCGACCGAAATGGCACAAATCGAGATTTCCAGCAGACGAAATTGAATCTCAATAATTCGCTGTACATTCCGCAGTTTCGAGATCTCGCGAGATCGAAATTGCATTGCCTAGTCACTGCCAAGTTGTTTATTCTATATAGTTCTTTCAGATTTATTTAATAGAAACTGTCAAATAATAATTTTCTTTTACTTTATGTCGTGCTAGTGTGAAATAATTTATTTTAAATAGAAAGTGGTTTAAGCAATAATCATTAACCTTTTACATTAATCATATAAACTCCATTCTCATTACGGTTTTTTTCATTGCGTATGTTATTATTTTGATCGTTCTACGTGTTAAATTATTACAGACCATTGACTCTATTTAGGTAATATTTTTTCAAATATTTACACTACTAAGGTTGTCGCCACAGGAAGGCAGATCAGGTCAGCATGCGATTTTTAAGGAATAATTGCTGCAACTTCAACTTTATACATTACAATCTCCGCTATGTCTCAACGAATTGGTTCTTAAATTTGTTGACGTAGCCCGTAGCCTTCGACCTCTAGTCACTGACTCGTCGCCATATGCTACGTAAGTAGTGGTTCCGTAAAATAGTGGCAGTGAATTATCTAGAATATTTTTTTGTTTTTTACTAATTATGAAGCAGTTTATTTTTTTCAGTAATCTGTAGATAAAATACTATATAATAACAATAAAGTCATATTGATAAATATCAAATTGTTTGAGTTTTCTCATTTTTATTGCAATGTATTTCGTAACTTTTTGTACAACACAATTTGACAATCTTCACCTGCCGTTTTTCACAATGCCACACTTTAATTTCAATTTTCACAACTAGGTTTATGCTTTTAGGAATACCATCTTACGAGTAAATTATACCAATAAACTGGAGTTTATCTTCGGTAGTCAGGAAGTCTCTCCAATCTAACCTCTGACAGAGGTTTTTCTATGGGAGACAAATTTCTGTAAAAATCGCAAATATACGAATTCTATGTAACTACCTCAAAGTGAAGTCAAATCAAAAAAGTGCAATATCGAACATAAGACAATTTAATAATGTATTAAGTAGCTTGTCATCTTAAAGGAAAAACTATGTTTATGAGAAACACCTCATAAATTCTCTCAGAAGATGCTGTTCAAAAAGTCTTAGGAGACATGTAATATAAAAGGCGAACACTTCTATTCGCCCATTTATTTTAAATACGATTGTATTTCATTGTATAGAATAGTATCTACGGATTACTACAAAAATACGCTACTTCTTCTTATCGTGTAAAGGTGATCCAATTTCCTAAATTATGTTCGTCCAATGTTTAGCCACTTGTATTCCTCGGGGAGTTGCTTTAAGGAGATCAACGGTAGTGCAGGTGACAGGGCATAGAGGGCACATTGTCATGTGCTGTATCGTCTGATATGATCCGCAAGAACATTCGGCGCTTGAATTATCGGGTAAGATTCCCCATTTTATGAGATTTTCCTTTGATCGACCGACTCCCACCCGTAGACGGTTCAAGGCCCGCCAAATTTTCCACGTTTCAGTTCCTCCAGGGGGTAAGCGTTCGTTTGGGGTCATAAAAGCTGGCGAGCAACCGTGCCACTGGTTCCAGGCGGTGATTCTGGCTTCTTTTGGAGTTTGATTGTCGAGTGGCAGGTTGGTAACAAAGCTTTTCCTAGATTTGAGACGTCTCTAAACTGGACTGTGGGTATACAGCAAATGCCGTGCATCGTGAAGCTGTTTTTTTTTTCGTTCTATTGCAGTTGCCACTTCTCTCCTCACTGCCGGTGGAGCTATTCCTGCAAGGCAGTAAAGTTTCTTGATTGGGGTAGGTTTTAAACACCCAGTCACTAGACGACAGGTTTCATTTAAAGCAGTATCTACCTGGTGGGCGTGAGAAGAGTTCTTCCAGGCAGGGCACGCATATTCTGCCGCCGAGTAACAGAGCGCAAGGCCAGTTGTGCGTAGTGTGTGCGGGTGAGCACCCCATGTGCTACCCGTCATTTGTCGTAGGATGTTGTTTCTGGCTGCTAACTTCTGCTTGGTATCCTCGCAGTGCATCTTAAACGTGAGAGCCCGATCAATTGTTACTGCAAGGTACTTGGGTGTAAATGTGTGGCCTAGGCGGTTGCCTTCCCATATGATGTTTAACTCCCTCATTGCGTTCTTGTTTCGGAGATGGAAGGCTTGAAAGGTTTGGTTTTAATTGGTTCTCAGCATAGTAAAGAGAAAGATTTCCTAAAGCTTTAGATAGGTTTTAGCTCCACTCCACTATTTCAAATGATTTACCCCGTGAAGTTAACGCCAGGTCATCTGCAAATAGAAAATGTCGGTGGTCCTCCAGGATAGGTTGGTCATTTGTATAAACATTAAAGAGAATTGGGGCTAAGACACTGCCTTGAGGGAGGCCATTTCTTTGATTACACCATCTGCTTTTATGTCTTTGAAAGGACACGTAAAACCTACGATTCGACATGAGCTCGGATACCATGCTCGACAAACGGTAATCTTTTGTCATGCGGTATAATTTGACCAAGAGTCTTTTGTGATTAACCGTTTCGTAAGCTGCTGTCAGGTCGACGAATACCGCTCCTGTGATCTGGCCTTTTTCGTACCCATCCTCAATATGTTGCGTTAAGTTGAGGAGTTGTGCTGTGCAGGATTTTCCTGGCCTAAAGCCTACTTGCTGTTCTATGAGCTTATTTTCCAGTGTTGGCAGGATGCGTTCCAGTATTAGGCGCTCAAACATCTTTAGGGTGTGGCAAAGGAGTGATATTAGTCTGTAACTCTTTGGATCAGATGGGTTTTTACCTGGTTTTAGCAGAGCAACTACATGTGACTTTCTCCAGATTTTTGGTATGTTCAATTTAGTGATGAACATAGTTAGGATCTATAATTTTGCTACCGGACCGAATTTTTTTGATCTGTTCAACCCTTATGTCGTCCAATCCGGCTGCTTTACCATCTTTCAGTTTTGATAGCGCTTTCTCAAGCTCCGAGTATGAAAATGGAAGCCTCATGTGATCATGTTCCACGGATGGGGTACGCATCATTTTCAGTGGTTCGCGGTTCTTTGGGGTTTTGCTATTTGATCCGCCGTGACGTTTGAGTGGGCAATATCAACATGGGGGTCGTTTTGCAGCTTTCTCACTAGGTTCCAAGCTTTTTTACTGTCATGTCGACGCTTTCCATCAGCTCGCACCACTTTTCCGTCTGGTTTTCGGAAATGGCCTTCAAGAGCTCGTTACCAAGGTCAATGGTTTTCTGTGCAAATGGATCGTCTTCGTAGGCAGCTTGGTACTCATGCATTTGATTTTTTAGGTCATCTGACATACCAGGTATGTATTGTGGCCTGCACCCGCGGGGGATATATCTTCTTGAAGCTTGCTTGACCATTTTGGTGAATACATCGTAGTTTTCCGGTGACAGTGGGAGATTACCAAGACGGAGGTCAAGGTCTAAAGACTCTAAAGTAAAGTTCGCCCTGTCAGCATTCGTAAAATTGTATCTTCTTTTAAAAGGAACGGTGCGTGGCCGAATAGCCGCAGATACTTTGCACATGATTGGCCGGTGTTGTGTTCTGGGGATACCCTGGTAGACGTTTTTCGCGCATTGCTGGGCTATGGCGTCAGAGGCGAATATAAGGTCGGGGTTGTACAGTCAGCGTCAAATACTTTGTGGCAGTCAAAGTGGCCAAATAGTTCGGTACACCATACTAAATATATGGCGTACCGAACTATTTGGCTACTTTGGTTGCTACAAAGTATTTGACGCTGACTGTACCCTCTTTTCCAACGTCCGCTATTGAAGGAAGGTGGGAGCTTGATGGGATCGTGTATGAGGGATATTTGCTGCGAATCCGCCCACTCCTCCACTTTATACCCATTTTCGTCGCCAACTCGGTAGCCCCAGTTTTCGCTATGGCTGTTAAAGTCGCCTAGAATGAATTTTATCGGCTGTGAGTGAAAGTTTTATTTGAATTCAATGCACCGTGCATTGAATTCAAATCCTACCGCTGGTGGTTTGTAAACGGATGTGACAGTGCAGTTTGGAGTCTCCACAGTTATAATCTCGATGTTGTTATTATCTGTTGTGTTGACGGATCGAATGTCCAAGTTTGGTTTGGAGAATATTGCACTACCGTATTTTATGTGCGGGATCTCTGCAATGAGCTTCATTCCCTCGATGACGGGGCGGCAACTGTCCGGCCCTCTATGGGTCTATTGGACGCAGAGGATGTCACATTTAGTTTTCATGCACATTTCAGAGAGTAAACATTGTTTTTCTGCGGATATTCCCTCAATATTGGTGGATATCATTGTCATGGTGGGTCCTGAAAAGGACCTTTTTTCAGACATTTGTGGCATTGGTAATTCGCAAGTAAATAGATCACCTTCGGTGCGCAGGAATCGGTTTCACGGCTTTTGGTATTTCCGCTACTCACGGGGAGGGCCCGAGCAGGATAATTAGCGTGTGTACTGCTCTTCTGGAAGGCTTGCTGCACCCCCCCCCCCCCCCCCTGCGCTACTTAAAAAATATCTCTAAATAAAACGATAAATCCACATGTCCTGCTACTTTTTTTCTGAACCACTCCTTACAGTCACCATCCATCAGATATGTCGGAGCGGTCAAGGCGATCAAAATTTCCGAATACGCCTCTATTATTAAATTATTAAGGCGATAGAGTGCGGGTGCTCTAATATCTAATAGCGACGGTACAGCGTCTTTGTAGAGGAAGCTGGCAACATAATTACTCGTATAGAATGTAACTCTGTATGCAGCCTACAGCGTCAGATACACTGCTCTGTTGATAAGGGCTACACGCATATAATATATGCCGTAGGTAATTAGGTATGTTAATATGATAGCCCAAGAATACGCAAGGTATTTATGCAGCACAGCCGCGGCTGGGCTTTTAGTGAAAATAAAGTAATGAAGTCAATATGGCCCCGCAAGTTGAAGGTTACTCCAAGATTCACACAAAACCATTGCAATCGCACCGCATCGGAGGAAAGTTAAAGTCTGATTCTGATTCTCATGGAATTAATGTAATCAAAGAAAGGTGTGGCCGGTAAATAAAAACTTTTGCAGCATTCGCCGAGATATTTAAAAGTTACACAAATATACAGGGTATTGTTATTACATCCGTTAGTCTGTTCGGAAAGAGAAGAGTCGTGGAATGTATGGAGCTCAATACATTCCACGAGTCTTCTCTTTCCGAACAGACTCTAACTTCGGCGTATGACCGAGTAGGGGAAATTTCATAGAGAAAGTACCATTATTTCGTTAGGCTAGCAAAGCTATTCTACCCTCTTAATTGACACTTCCAAAAAGAATCATCATAATGATTGAAAGTACTAAGGTTTTTGAGAAAAATATACAAAAACCGAAACTACTCCCCGTGTAACAACTCTCTTAAATCCGAGGTAAGTTGTGACAGCTTCCAAGGTAGGTTGTGACACCTCTTAACGTCAAACTGGTGGTAGCCGTAAAGCTGTCACAACTCGCCTAGGTGCAGATAATCGCGAAGCCGTCAGAAATAAAATTCAAAAGTAATTGTTAAACAATGTGCTAACACTAAATAAGTTTTTGGCAAAAATTTCATTTTTGGTACAAGCTTTTATCGGTGACTGTACTTTTTTTCCACAGGCAACTAATACTCATCGACACAATTCTAAAAACCCGTAACACAATTAGGTTGCGTTGGTTTATCACAGAGTTCCTATGGCTATCTCCTGTCTCCATCATCAGAACAGCTTGATGGTACCATAATATTGGATTGTCACCCGAATTACATATGCTTATTAAATTTTCAGCTTCATCGGAAACCGGGAAGTGGGTCAAATTTAACTTGCAAGATTTGTCCCATACATACTAACAGGGCAAGTTAAATAAAAGCTTGTAAAAACAATGTGACCCATGGAAACCTTAAAACAAACATATTAAGTACACAAGTATAAGAAAAAAAAAACGAAAATGTAAATACAATGAGAATTTTGGGGAAACATATTTACATATCGATGACCCATACCCTGAGCCATGTCAATAACTTCTAAAATATACATATTTTTAGTATCTTTGAAATATGGACCTTTTTGTTTGCTTGCAACGCGTGTTTATCTAGAATTTCAGTATATTTACTATATTGCACTAATAGTAAACCAAAATTGAATATTCTAGGCTCTATTTTAATTTAAAAAAAAACGCATTCATAATTTTTTATCGTAATATACCATATAGTAATGGTTGTTAAATAAGTGGATATGTACTTTATTACGTCAAATTATGTTTCGTTTATGTTTAAATCTGAATTTATTCATGATTCACACCCCTCCCTACGTAACTGTTTGTGCATGACCCATATGCTGAGTCGCTGGCCCTGAATGAGTTAACTGATTATTGATTAAAGCCCTCTAATATAATATTTAGACTGTTATTATTATTAGTATTGAGCGCTAACCAAATTTTGGTGGTAACTACTGGGAAAAAAATCCCACCTTTTACCAGTAGTAACTACTGGGAAAAAAATCCCAGTAGTTACCACTGGTAACAACTTGGTGGTAACTAGTGGGAATAATCCATCAAAATAAATAAATTATCATCGTTTCGTATAATGGTTATTGCGTTTTAATATTAATATTTGTTGTCTAGCGTGCACTAACAATGTAGTCACGCTTACCTCTTTTTGCTGGGGAAGTTTGATTCCGACTCTACTTTCATTAAAGATCTTAAATACCATCTATAAATCATCAAACTAACATAAAACAATTGTTTTCAGCTAACGTTGAACCTTATAATATTGTACCTTACGGCACAGTTTGAAATGTAATTTTATGATCTTGATTTATGTGTTCTAAGTTAACTTTTACAAAAGTATGTCACACCTACCCAAATTGACCTTATGTACTTTTAATGTCTGCATACTTCCTATATTGGCCCGACGGCCATTTGTCCGGTACAAGGTGCTAAAGGTTGGTAAAAATATTACTCACTTTTTTTAGTATTCTCATGGCTGATTTTTGTGTGTTTTAGAAAATATTGTTAAAAATTGGTAGTCAACATTGCCAGACTATTTCCGCCAGCGGTAACTTTTACCAGCCGCTTTAAAGCTGTCAAAAAGATATTGTAACTTTACTTATATTCTCACTCTTGATTTTTATATATGAAACTTAGGGAACTATTTACAAACCGAACCATCCCCCAGACCCACATAAAGTTTTACACAGACACACATATAAACTTTATGTGGGTCTGGGGGGTGGTGGGGCCTTTCCAATTCGTGTGGCTACTTACAAAATGTAATTGACCTTAAGAAAGACGTAAGCCCTCCGTCTACTAAAATCTGTTTGTGCATTCAGATCTATCAATGGATTTGAACGGATTTATTGGACACTAGAATCCACAACGTGCTGAAGTGGACTTTTTGTACATTTCGATCCATCAATGGATTTTGAGAAACTCCAATATTTACGCTGATCCATTAATGGATTTTATTGAACACTTGTTATACTCAGACCCATCAATGTAGTATAATAGACTTCAAAACTTACCTGTACCGAACCTACAAAGGTCAATTAACGGTTCCTAAATATTCCCCCGACGCAAAAAAGGGGTGTTATGAGTTTGACCGCTAAGTGTGTCTGTCTATGAGTTTACCTGTGTGTCTGTCCGTGGCACCGTTGCTCCTAAATGGGTGAACCGATTTGGATACGGTTTTGTTTTTAAAACTAGTTTTCCAGTGGTTGGTCTTAGACATATTTCATCAAAATCGGTTCAGCCGTTTTGAAGTTATCGGCTCTTTGACACATGCGTCTGGGAAGTTTTTTGAAATTTTACTTATTACCACACTTACCTACATACATGGATTTTGGTACGACTACCGCGAAAGGTGGCAAATTACTGGCGATTCAACCTGTCAGAATATTTTGTCCGTTTTTATACTAAGAATGATGAATTTTGTTGAATGCTTATATTTATGTGTACGACTGTATTTTGACTTTTTTACTCAATAAAATTCATTATTCGTTTTACATTTTGTTACCTGTGAAATGTCACTTAATTAGTATTGTTCAAATGTCAAAACTCTTTTTTTCACATGCGGATTAAAAGAGATTTTATCAATAGATATAAAATAAACAATAAGGGCTTTCCGAGCTAGTGAGGTGAAAAATTAATTTTATTTATAGTGTTGAAGCACTCGCTACGCTCAGGATTCTATTTTTGAACCGCTCACTACGCTTGTGGTCAATCATAGAATCATTTCGCTAGCTCGTATTTCAAATGAACACTCGCAGGTAAAATACAACTTTCTTCCCTTGTATAACAAATACCTATTGTGCCAGTAATTGAAGATTTACCCTAAATAAAATGAAATATAATTTTGGACAATTCCATTGTTTGATTTCGTGTTTATCTTGTGTTTTACTCTTATGAATATAAACTATGATTACAACAAAACACAAAAGTGTTAAAGATACATTTTATCTGTCTGGCTGTATGCCCAATTTACCTGCGTCTTGAGTTTTTTATCTGTATTTCTCTCTCTTGTTGTTATTATCTGTGGTACCCTTTTGTCCGGGTCTGCCTAAAACGTAGTCTGACTAATTCGCGTTATGACAAAACTTCATTTGAAATTCGCTATTCGTCTAAATCGCTATTGACCCATTACTTATATTACCTATTTCGCAATATGTCCCAAAGCCTAAGTAGCTGTGTGTCCATTTCGCGATACGCCTAATTACCAGTGAGTAGCTCGATCTACGCCCGCAAAGTGTAATGTTTTCAGGAAAGTCACAATTAGTCAGGTTAATAGTTAGATAGGTTAGGTTCGTTAGGTAGCTTCAGATGCCCGCAGGGCAAACTACCCAGAAATAGGAGCCCCGCAAAGCGGGGCTCCGTCTAGTTACGTTTAAGGAAATGATTTTGGAAAAGAAATTATTAGAAAAAATCTATTACAGGAGAAGTAACACTAGAATCGCTTTTGGATACAAACTTAATACATAAGTGTAAGTCTCTCTGTACCAGATTCGCTTTTGGACAATAATGCAAGAGGCCTAAGTCTTCTTGTGCCAGATTCGCATTTGGACAAAAACTCATTAGGCCTAAGTCTCAGCGCGACTATTTCTCGGTTGGTCTAGGCATAACGCGAATTAGTCAGACTACGTTTTAGGCAGACCCGGACAAAAGGTGTGGTACGTTACTTGCAAAAAGTTCAGTTAAAGAAGAAATCTTGTTTATTTGTGAAAAACCCAAATAATTACAATAAAACATTTGTATCAGTCCATGGCAGAAGTGCCCTTATAATATAAGTTTAGTATAAAACTGGGCACTTATGTCTCCATTGTTAATGTTCCAGTACTTTTTTACTTATTCCAATTTCTCCTTTTATACTTGCGTCCCTCGTAAAGTAATAGTAGGCCTCTATAATTTACATATTTTACATTGCTTGAAATATCCGCCATGGTCATTGAACAAAGCGGCAGTGGCAATCAATACTCTTTTATTATCTTGTCATTTTCATAAGTGGAATTCACGTTCAATATTACCTATTGCTCTGAGTGGCCAGTATGTTAAGAAGTGTACAAAGAGTTATGATAATAATTATATGTCAGTAGGATGTACTGAGTTGTTACATTTAAAATTTGAATTATCCGCGGAGACCTGCATACATCCGCGAAGAAATGCAACGGTGTAAGTGAAGTCCCCAACCTGCTTTGGGCCGTGGTACGTTATATAGGCTGATGATGTGTGTATAAAATAATGATAATGAGTGTTTATAACCGTTTATAAGTTAATAGTTTACAGCCTATTTATTAAAAATGTACATGACTCAATTGATGGATTATATTCGAAATCAAAGTTTACTAAAATCCATCTAAGGATCGCTGGTTGTAAATAGTTTACATGAATCCATTGATGGATTTTAGGAAACTTTTTGGTTCAACATAATTTATTTGGATCCTAGTCCTCAATAAAGTCTACTCAAATCCATTGATAGATCTGAATGCACAAAACGTCCACTTGGATCCGTAATGGATCCTACCAAACGGATTTTAGTGGACGGAGGGTGGGCACTTTGACAGTGTCGTAAGGTTGTTTGCATACATTCCGGGAGATTTAGAATCAGACTATAGTCCCGTTACAATTAAGGAAATTGAAACGTCGATTATATAATTTATATAGGTATATAGTACTTATCCAACAAAGGGGCAGGCGAGTATTTTACCACTGAACCACCGAGGGTAAAAAGCAAAACGTGTTATTTTATTTGACGAGGTTTCGGGAATTTATGAGAGTTTACTCCTTAAGAATCGATTTTTATATATAAGGCTGGGGTATGAAAACGTATGCGGAGTAAAATCAGACGTTACGTTACGTTATGTTTCGTGCGCATTACCTATCGTTCGTTTTGTTTGGATTAGAAAGTAGGTAAGCGATCTTGTCGTGTCTCTTTATTAAAAAAAAAAAACACTTTGAAAAATAAGTCACAGCAAATATGTAATAAATATAAATCATAAACAATTATTTACATTCTTTTCCTTTCATTATGCGAACTAATTTTTTAAAAGAGTTTTTCAATTATTTTAAATAAAAAGTCACGGCAAGATTGTTTGCCTTTATTTTAATGCAAAAAAATAGAGCTATGTATTATTATAATCGTTCGTAAGGAATTGATAAAATCAAGTATCGTAGTCGAAAAAATGATTTTAGGCCTATAACAATGCAACGAAAAGAAATAAACACATATTTAGGTAAAGCCTATTAAAAACGCGACATTATTCTTTAGTATAGGTACCCTCATTATATATAGAAATTATATTACCATATTAAGGTATAAGTTCGAAAAGTCACCCCAGTTTATTGTTAATTTCCTTAAGTATCCGTTTTTGCTTTGTTTTTTACCCTTAGGTCGCATGGTCCGACTGACTAGTCCGATCAATCGGAATACGAATATATTTTTTTCCCGCTGGCTCGATTGATCGGAATATAAGGACTTCTCTAATTCTCGTAGTCCTACTATCGGAGTAACGGGATTTTAAAAGTTCGTCTAGTTCGATCGATCGAACCACGAGACCTTGAAAAATCCTCTTAATCCGATCACACAACTTTTATTTTTCCTGTTAGTCCGACCGATATTTTTTGGTTAATTTTGTACTCTACCAACATCTGGTTTTTAACACTTTTCTGGTAACAAAAGTGTTTTCTTACTTTCGACGTGATCCTGGGTAGGAATGGAGTCGATTGGCATCAAAAACAACAACAAAATGACCTTTTTCTCGTACCCTGTATGTTTTACCGGAAATCTGTTACCGCCAATTTTCATCAATTTGAAATCGAGGGATGGTCTCTTAAGGCCATTTTTACCTAGCAGCACGGGATCTGGTAGCTACCCTTACTGACCCAAAATCTAATTCCACCCTGTAGGTATATTCTTAACCCAAATTTTATTTTAATTTAAAATCTTACATATTTATCAGAGAAAATATAGAAAACTTATCAATTGCCAGTGTCTAATAGTGAGTTAAGATGAGATAACGTTTATGCGTCATTAGCCGGACTTAGCAATAATATCAAGTCTACAGTTATGTCCGATCAATCGATCCAACAGGAAGAAAACACGACCTCGTGGTTCGGTCGATCGAACTAGACGAACTTTTAAAATCCCGTTACTCCGATAGTAGGACTACGAGAATTAGAGAAGTCCTTATACTCCGATCAATCGAGCCAGCGGGAAAAAAATATATTCGTATTCCGATTGATCGGACTAGCCAGTCGGACCATGCGACCTAAGGGGTTTTTTACTAGGTTACGTAGTTTTTCACACACTTAGGGTCGGTTGCACCAAACCGTTTGTCACCGTCAAAGGGATTGCTAAATTTTATTGTATGGGAAGTGTCACAGACATGCTGCGTGACGTTGATCAGCCTGTTAACTGTGAATGGTGCAACTGACTCTTAATTACTTGTAATTAACGAACGCGTTATGCACTGCGTCCACATCGGACTAAAATAGCGGCCACAAAACTCCGGCTAGCTCTGCAACCTCACTAAGTGGCTGGCGCATACTCGTTGATGTTTTCGTACATTTAGCATTTGCGGGCCGTTATTTAGCTCAGTGCGGACGTCCAATATGAGTATGAGACTCGCACTTAGGTCAACATGATACTCACCGCAGGTAGCGCAGGATGTGGTTGCTTCTTCATCTTCTTCTTCGGCGGTTTCGTGCCGGCACCTGAAATGTATGGCAAACAATTCGGCCTAATCAACACATGTTCAGCAACAATATACTACTATTCAATGACAACGCTAAACTGACAATCAGACCCTATAGTTCAAATAGGTTTCTTATTATCAAATAGGTTTTGTTTAACTGAAGGGGGAACTGAACTTTTTGATGGCCTCCTAAGATGGTTACCAAGCCCCGACAAGCTCAGCTACCTATATATACAGGGCGTCCCAAGACTATGGGACATCAAGGGAAAGAACTTAAATATAAGACATAGGATATTTTGAATTAAAAGGAGACTTTATTTTGTTTTCAAAACTGAGTAATACTGCATTCAAAGATCAAAAAAAAAATAAGTTACTTTGTCTGGAAATTGAACTGACTCAAATGTGAAAAAAAAACATCCTGTATTTTTATGATACCAATCGAAAGAATGCATAAAAAATAAGTCATCTCAGAAATATGATATCGCAAAAGAAATGAATAGAGTAACATTTTTGATTAAAATTACAAGATTCGGTTTAATTCCCAGAAAAAGTAAACAATTTTCAATTTTTTTTTGAAATTCTTTGAATACAATATTACTTACATATAAAAATAAAATAAAGTCTTCTTTTAGCAAAATATCCTATCTACGATATTTAAGGTACTTTCCCTTGATGTCCCATAGTCTCGGGACGCCCTGTATATTATTTCAATCCAACGCATAGCCGGGTTCTGTAGACTTAGCAAACATTTTAACCAGACACGACGGGTTATTCCCACTAGTTACCACCAAGTTGTTACCAGTGGTAACTACTGGGAATTTTTTTCCCATCTTTTACCACTGGTAACTACTGGGAAAAAAATCCCACTAGTTACCACCAAACCAAGTTGGTGGTAACTAGTGGGATTTTTTTCCCAGTAGTTACCACCAAAATTTGATTAGCGTTCATATAATAAAAATAGTATAAATATAGTGCTTTAATCAATAATTAATTAAAAGTCGAATTAATTATAAGTTAATTCATTACTTGTTTAATTATAAGTCGATTACAGTTTCAGTAAACTGCATTAAGTGTTAAAAAAATCGGTCTTTGACTGATTTGTTTATTCGTTCGTATAATTGTGACGTTATTTATTGAAAGAGACTTTATTGGCGATGGCGCTTACGCCATTATCAACGATGCTCCTATATAAATACAACGCTGCGCTACGCAGTGTGGCGTAAGCAGAGATGGGCATTAATCGATTAAATTTTGAATCGACTAATTAATCGATTAAAATGAAGTAAATCGTCGAATAATATAATCGCGATTAATTTAGTCGCCATAACATACGATTGAAATTGAATTAATCGGAATATTATTCTATTAAATTTGACGATTAAGTCCCGATTGAAAGTTGACAGGATAACGACATATGAGTATGAAGGAGTAACTACCTTTTGCCCGCGACTTCACCTGCGTGGAAATAGTAATTTGGGTTATTGCCTATTGGTAGGTGCCGACTATCGGTAGATGTCGACTATTCGTAGGTTTGGACTTTTGGTAGGTGTCAAATATAGGTAGGTATCAACTGTTGGTAGGTGTCGACTATTGGCTGGTGTCGGCTATTGGTACTTGCCAATTAGTGCTATTATATTTTATTATTTATGGATTCATCAATTATATTAGTATGGATACATTCAAATTTTAGTATTTAATAAGTATTTATTGAAGACAATGGGACCAACTCTAAAACATACCTTTTATAACAATATTAAAATTGGAAGTCGGTCTAATGGTCTCCGAGTGAAGAGCCACTGGTATTTTTATAGGTATATTATATAGAAATAGTGTGTGAGCTGTCTCTGTGAGTTGTAGACCTCACGTGAAGCTTAAAAAATTAAAAATACTTACTTCGTTGATTCATTACTACAGCGAACTCACATTGGTTTTAAGTGCCAGAGACCCTACTGGCGTTTAAGTCATTTATGCCAATTTCCACCTTTTAGAATTTTTCCTATAAATGAAACGACAGAAAAATTATATTTAGCTACCGAACCTAATCAGAAAATTTCACGAGATTTGTTTGAGAATTGCGACCTGTCTAGAAGAACATCCGGACACACATAAGCATACTGCCCGAGTTAAAAACGGAGACCTTCGCCCTTCGCTAACGATTCGATCAACAATAAACGATTCCGACTAATTTAAATCCTCGGTTATAAAGAGCAAATTTGGTTCTAAAATTAATCGATTAAAAATGTTAATCGCTGGTAATTAATCAACGATTAATTTAATCGCGACTAATGTTAATCGCAACTCGTCAACTAAAAATAATTAGTTGTCATTTTTAATCGTCGCTCGCGATTACATTTTGTCCATCTCTGGGCGTAAGCGCCCTTAACAAAAGATCCAGTTTTCATTGATAACATCACAATTAATTCAATTTACAATTAATAAGATAAATGCTCTCATGTTCTCGAGGTTGATGGCAAAAAGGAAAAAAACTTATAATAATTTATATAATGTAATAATTCCAAATAAAACAAAGCAAAATCTTATACTTTTAAACGAGCAATTCTTGTATATATATATTTCTGTGATCTCGGAAACGGCTCTAACGATTTCGCTGAAATTTGGTATATGGGGGTATACAATCTATCTAGATTAGTCTTATGTTTGGGAAAACGCGTGTTTTCGAGTTTTCATGCGTTTTTCTTTCGTCGCAGAATATGGTCGCTAATTTCGTATTGCCTGCCACTGTCCGTCTGGTCCAGCGGGTTAAGACGCGGACTGCTAAACGAGTGTTACGGGTTCGAATCTTGCCCGGTGACTAATATTTTATTTTTATTTATATGTTCAAGTTTATAAAAAAAAAATTAATTTTTATTGTTTTAGACAAGTTTAATTTAGTAAAAAAAATTCCTATGTAATAAGAGAAATTGACAATAAATGGCGTTACTCTGTGACAAGTGCTGTAAGGTTAAAATCGATTGTAAATAATAATAATTGTCATTTCACATTTTACTTTTTAAGTTTATGTAGATTATCACCTATACACCACCATATTACAATAAATAGTTATAACCGAGCAAAGCTCGGTCGCCCAGGTACTATTTATTATACGTAAAAATATTTTTTTTACAAACTACATTGATTGTATTGCTATCGGCGCGTAAGATAAAAATTATCACGTAACATTACCCCATGTATGTTGTAGGACTGTCATCGCCAACTGCTGGGCGAGATCGATGGACGTGTTGACCGCTCAGACCAACCAATATAAACGCATATCTCAACGCCCGCTGACTTCATTTATGTCTCGGTCACGTTACGCTGGTCTGCGTGACAGCCCGGTCCGCCCGCGCTCGCGCGATGACAATTTTATTGCACTGACTTACGAGTTGCCAATTCACACAGTACGTATACGTATCCACTTTTTCTTAGAGAAATAAATAAGTTTTTAGAATACATTTTATGCTATTCGTGCACTATGTAAATAATATGTATTATGATTGCTTGTATTTCACTATGTTAGTGAATTGTAATATTCTGTTTGAGAAATAAATTCTAATTTAAAGTATAATTTTATCTAAACGTTAATTTCTCTCTAATCTATTTATTCCACTTGCCCGGTTTTAATATTTTTGATCACTTTTAAGGCAGTTTACTGAAACAGTAATCGACTTATAATTAAATTAATAACGACTTAACTTATAATTAATTCGACTTTTAGTTAATTATTGATTAAATCACTCTATATTTATAATATTTTTATTAGTATTGAACGCTAACCAAATTTTGGTGGTAACTACTGGGAAAAAAAATCCAACAACTTGGTTTGGTGGTAACTAGTGGGTTTTTTTCCCGGTAGTTACCAGTGGTAAAAGGTGGGAAAAAAATCCCAGTAGTTACCACTGGTAACAACTTGGTGGTAACTAGTGGGAATTTACCCGACACGACAGGTGACAGGCTGGTTTAGTGCCGCGCTGACAGGCCAATATGTATGATGTTCAGGGAGCGTTTTAGAGTATAGCCGACAGTTAAACGCTGATGCATACGCGGTCGTAGACGCTGCGCATCGGCAGCGTCGCTAAGCGGTCAGCGCTTCCCGCTGCTCGTGCGCCTCTGCCTGCAGTCAGTGTTTACTCGTAGGTTGTCCAGCCGAAATTTCGATTTTGGTTATTCCACAAAAATTGTTTTTAATGATTTTAACACGTGTATAAGAGTTTCGATTTTGGCAAAAAATCACATCATGCTTTCTGGGAACCCTACATTGCGTTTTGGCATTTTTTAAATTATTTATATGAGGATTTAGTACACAATTGGTACTTAATTTATTCATATTATTAACCGGGCAAATAAAATATTAAACGGGAACTTTCATTGGCCATATAATAATATAATTTGAGTGTGTATTAATATTTTAGCGTCCAGAAAATTATATTAGCCCCAAATATAAGCATCGTATTACTAAATACCCGGCAGAAAATTAAAGCCACCAAAATATATATAAATAAGGAACTTGAAATAATAGTCTGGCGTCTAAAATAATAAATTGGCACCTAAAATTGTAAAGCGTATGATTTTTAATATTTGTGGTCACTATAGTTGATAACATGTAGGGGCATAGCTATGGTTAATATGCGCAAATATTATAAAAATATTTTCTATAATATCTATATCCATAGAGGATAATAGGGACTACGTTGGTATGGAGAAGGGGCCGTCCCCTTTACTCTTAAGTTTTCTACCCATAGATTCAACGTTTATACGACCACAATGACTTTTTAGACTTTTATGTGTATTAAAATACGATATACAATTTTTTTATTTCTCATGCTCTGAAAATGGGTCGTTGTTGTTCTAAAAAGTGTGCAGAAAAATAATATGTTTCTGCTCTAGAGCACTGAACTTTCTAAGTACGTTTTTATTTCTCTTTTTACGGCAAGTCAAGTAATAATTTATTTGTTATTGTAGTTTTTAACTGAATAATAATTTGTAGCCTTATATTTACTTGAAACTTTTGTACTTAAATATATAAAATTTTGTACTTTAGCGTGTAGTTGCGCTCTCTCGGAAAGGTTTCCACGGAAGACCAGCGTCGAGATCCTTAGGTGGTATCTTGACATTAAGCTGAGTGGAGACCTTTTCAGTGACGCTTAATAATAAATTGGTTCTGTCGTCTCATACCTACCTAAACCATCTCGTCATACCTAAACTTAAGCGTTGTCTGAATAAATTTCTTCTATTCTAAACAAAGAGTCTCCAGTATAATAATTCAGTTGCCAAATAAATAATTAGTACTTGTCTTAAAATAAACATAAGCTGTAACAGCATTAAAATAATGCTCATATTGAAATATTTTAAGGCTCTGCTTTTGTCGCCACACTATTAATTTTAGTACCTATTTCTATTTTTTTAGCTACCGAAAATTATTTTTTTTGTTGACCGGTTAAATACGTGCCCTCAATTCATACTTACTTTGTAATTTGTAAAATTGTACCTCTTTGTGGGGTTGCCAGACAGCATGACGTGATAACATCGGTTTCGGATGGCACTTAGTTTTAGTATTGAGCTAAAAACTACTCACGCCTACTATCGGCGCTGATCAGCCACGCTGAGCTCTCGATGCCGTTGATCAGTGTATCCCTAAATTTATTAGGGACCAGACCGCCCTTTCAACGGCAAGGCTTGGACGTCTCTTTAAGATGGACAGCGAAAAACGAAATGGTTTTAACTGTAACCCATTTCATTGTTTTTCACCACACCACCTCGTATGGGCTCTCTTTATTCTTTAAGCTCTGGCTGATGCATAAAGTCATATTTAATGGTAACAACAATCTGTGAAAACATTGGTATTAAATTATAGTAGTTTATTTATTATTCAATTATTTAAAAACCTGTACTGTAATATTATGACATTTTACGGAATTAAGTAAATAATTTTAAAAACTGCTTTGAGAACGTGGCGTGAGATTAAAGGCAAAAAATAATGATTTGGTGGATATTTACAATAAAACGATAATTAACTTAGCAAATCGAAACCTTCAATTCAATTTTAATTTTTTGTCATGTCTCACGAAAACAATAACTGTTTTAGTATAAAAGTGGTTACACTGAAAGCTATAAACACACTCAGCGGTGGAATCATGGTTCCATTTTTATCACTTGTCACTATGCCCGTCACTTTCGCACTTACATACTTGTTAGAACGTGACAGGCATGGTGACAAATGATAAGGAGCCGACCATCTTAGCCCTACAGATGTTTATTCACTCCACTAAGTGATAAATTTAGAGATATAACTAAATGCAAATACTGAACTCGAAATGAGTGTTTTTTGTTATATAGTTATTACAACTTTTTGCCGCTTAGTTTTCGTACATTATTGTCTTGCGGAAATTAATTACTATATTAAAAGTACTTATTAAAAGATTATCTTATATATTTTAAACTCAAATTATTAATTATTATAATTGAAACTTTAATCTAGCGTTAAACGACTTGTCAAGAAACGGTTTACGGCTTGTGCTGCACTCTGGCGGCAAAACATTGCAGTAATACTCCATATTGCGATTAGAAAAATCCGCGCAGCTATAGATACCTGCGATCAAATGTCACGCTCGAAACGAAAAAAAAAAAGTAAATTTTGTAATGTTTCTTCGTGCATGACTGTGGCGCCGCCCTAGTGGGTGTGAGACATAACGCTTATTTGACAGTTGGCAGCTGCGAAATAGTATGAGAAGATCTTCCCACGAAGGTTCTTTTTTTACCACGTCGCGCGTTGGCGTCGCTAGTATTTCCCCCGCCACCAACTGCGCACATAGCCGATAAATTCTGATTTTTCCCCACTGTAGGTATGTAATGTGTGTATTAGTAACCTTGAAGTTATGAGTAGACGTAAAGAAGCCAGCTATGGGTCGCCTTCTACTGTTAATTACATAAAATGAAACTATTTTATATGTGTCTATGGTCTAAATCTGCAAGTGTCTGCGGTATATACGCCTATAGACACATGTGTTCAAGGTACAAGATAACTAGTAGTATAACTTTTCGACGATTTTTTGTACAGTGTCTTCCTAGCGGTTTTAACCCTTTTCCAGCAATAGTACGATTTATCGACCACATACGCGCTAATAGAACTTTTAGGGAAATGTGACTTACCTTCAAACGAATCATCAAACCTGGAT
This sequence comes from Cydia pomonella, assembly GCF_033807575.1. Lineage (NCBI taxonomy): Eukaryota > Metazoa > Arthropoda > Insecta > Lepidoptera > Tortricidae > Cydia > Cydia pomonella. Next base: position 39,419,186 of record NC_084703.1, read on the forward strand.
TAATTAGTATATATAGATTTTTAGGGAAAACTGTAGATTGGTGCGGCTAGGAAAAGGGTAAACTAAGTAGTTACCTATGGATAAAAAACTAAACATACCTTTTACATGTTCCAGTGGTTAAACATGTAGTTTTTTCTTTTCATTAGGTGTAACATATCGTGAATAGAGAGAGTATAACTTGTGTATTTTTTAGTAACGTATATTCTGGTGATTACGAATACTTCATAATGTCGCCAATGTCGGGTAATACGAGGGCGGTTTGAGAAGTCAGTGACTTTATATAAAACAAAAATCATTTTAACATATAAACTTTTTAATTACAATTCTGATTCTCCTTGGTAGCTGGCAGTTTTTTTTTAAAGGCGGGGCAATAAAAAAGTTATTGCGGCATATGTCAAATACGATCGGAAAATTGTTGGAAAATGGAGAAAAGCTAATTTCGTGTGTTAATTAAACATTACTTTTTACGTGCAAAAACTATTAAAGAGACTGAAAACTGTTTAAAAAAATATTATGGGGAATCTGGTCCTTCTCATGGAATGGTACATAAGTGGTTTACAGAATTTCGTTCTGGACGTACCACTACCAATGACGCAGAACGCTCTGGAAGGCCGATTGAAGTGACCACTGATTATGTCGTAAATAAAGTTCACGATATTGTTTTGGATGACCGTCGAGTAAAGATTCGTGCGATAGCTGAGACTGTACACATTTCATGTGAACGAGTTTTTCTTATTTTGCATAATATTTTGAATATGAAAAAGCTTTCCGCAAGATGGGTGCCGCGTGCTGACAGCCGATCAAAAACGACTTCGTGAAACAACTTCCGTGCAATGCTTAGCCAAATTCAAGCGTAATCCTAATGAATTTATACGTTGATTTGTGACGGTAGATTAAACGTGGATCCACCATTATACGCCAGAAACGAAAAATCAGTCAAAACAGTGGACTTCTTGCTAACGAACGGGCCCCAAAGAAAGCGAAAACCGTTAATTCGGCAGGAAAGGTAATGGCTACTGTTTTTTGGGACAGCCAAGGGGTTATTTATATAGATTATTTAGAGAAAGGTAAAACAATAAATGGCCCTCATTATGCTACTTTGTGGGAAAAATTTAACGCAGAAGTTGTGAAAAAACGGCCACATCTGGCAAAGAAGAAAATCCTTTTTTGCGCCACGACAATGCCCCTGCACACTCGTCAGCAGTCGCAACAGCCAAATTAGTAGAATTGCGTTACGAAATACTGCCCCACCCACCTTATTCTCCAGATTTGGCCCCATGTGATTTTTTTTTAATTCCCAAACATGAAGAAATGGCTCGGTGGGAAAAGATTTTCATAAAATGAGGAAGTCATCGCTGAAACTGAAGCATATTTTGCAGAGTTTGACAAAAAATATTTTTTGGAGGGGTTGAAAAAACTGGAACATCGTTGGATGAAGTGTATGGAGTTGAAAGGTGAAAAAGTTTTTTTTTTTTTTACTAAAGTCACTGGCTCAAACCACCCTCGTAGGTACCGATATGACCCAACATTTTCCATCATATTAGAGTTGATTTCGGAATTTGGAGTTACCCGAATACACCTTAGTATTACTGTATTCTAATCGCATAAATAAAGGCCGAAACGTTTGAGGTTTTTAACTGCCAGGTTAACATACAATCTATTATACATTACAATGACTGTGATATCTGTGGATTAACTATATAAAAAAATATCTAATTGAAATTAATAGTTTTGTCGCAGACTAAAATGTACACTTTCGCATTAGAATACATGTATCACATTTAAAAATTAGAACAATGTATTTTTAGGAAATTAATGTAATCTAAGTCAACGGAATCTAAATAAACAATCTGTAGAGTATGTACCTAGACATATATGTGTACATTCCATAATATGGAGGCACCCGGCTGTGTCAATTTCGTTTAATATTATGGAATCCATGTGTATGTACGAAATCAAATTTCCACAACCGGCTAGCTCCTTTCAAATGGTGGTTTACCCGTATGAGATATAACTAGTTGTAAGCCCTTCCGAATCTGATAGCGCATTTTGGCCCAGCCGGTAGATGAAAGCCGTACTAAAACACCTAGTATTCATTCCTTCAAAATGAAACAATCTGATAATACCGAGGTATCCACGTCTTATTTATACCTACCGTCACGTCATGTCCTCGCGCCGTTATGGACCAATTTAATGACATACCCGAGTACATTTCGTTATATAGGTACTCGACATGCGGACACCCTTTATAATATTTTCTTATTGGTTTAACTTCAGATCTCAGGATTATCAAAATAAAATGCATCATAAATTACTTAAAAGATTTACTTATATTTTAGTTATATATATTGAAATATATACAATGTTTTCCACTCATGCTTAGTGTCTAGTGATTTTTAGGGTAATTTCGATGGATAAATAAAAACCTTATATAAATTTTACCACAGTGCTCCAGTAAGCACACTGCCGAGTTTCTACATCAATGTTACATCTAGATGTTGCGTTCAAGTAACTAATTGTACCACTTACTGAAAACCATATCACTGTCTTAACACAATGCTGACCCCCTCAACACGAGAACCGATTGCAGCACTCATAGTCGTCAACATTATAAATGTAGCACACTTTACAGTCATAATAATTTAATGGCAAATACTAAACCATACAATGCGCTAGAATTTGTTCAGGCCCTCCCACTGCCGATTTGGCGAAGAAGGAACTTTAAAAGAAAAATATCACTAACATCTAACTTACAGTAGGATCTCGAAGCAATCAGCAAATTGTACTTGCCCCTAAAAATTCTTACAAAAATGCAAAAAGCATTTACAGATTTTACATTTAAAAACTCTTCGGGAATGTAAAAGAATCTGCCGAGTTTCGATTAGCGATTACTTAATAAAAATTGATAGCTTAAATCCAATACAGTCGAACAATTTAACTAGTTTGATACAAAAATACAAAAGCGAGGCAAGTAACCAAGGAGCACGCGGTGCGAGAACCAGACCGCGAGTAATACAACTGAACGGATACACTGTTACCGATCCTGTAAGAGCACACATATTTCAACGTCTTAATAATTAGCTACCTAAATTGGACTAGTTTGGCAGTGATGATGTCCAAAAATGTGCGCAAACAACTCATCCAATTTACGTCACAAGCGTCATAGCAATTTGGTATCGCATGACAAAGTGCGCCCGCGATCGTACGCGGCACCTTGGTTCCTTCGACCCCTAGCAGAAGAGAAACAACATTGTAAACACACAAATAGGTCATACACATTTTATAGTACGGTTAACTCGTTCGCGTCTTTCCTGTAAACATAGCAAAGTTAAGGAAATCTAAAGCTAATGTTTACGCTACACCCTTACAGGAGGGATACATTATTTCAGTACTTGAGACTCAAAAAGTAAAACGGTATAATATTAGCCACAGAAGTGACGTTTTTCTAAAATGTGTTTGACCCATACAATCACCAGCAGCTTAATTGTTTTGTTTCTTATTTCGTGATGTTTCCATTTTTTTACAATAATTTAAAATTATCAACTTTTAGGCCATATATATAAACAATATATCTGTTACAACACAAATAATTAATAATTACAACATTCCAGTGTTATTATGAATACTGCTTGAAAATCTAAAAGACAAATTTAAAGTAACTCAAAACTATTAACATTATGCTATAGGTACCTATAAATAGTATGTTTCGTATGTTATCGACTGTATTTTCAAAAACTCTACTACACATATATTATACTGTAATCACAACTACGAAATTAAACTAGTTCAAATCATATTAAAATAATCTGTATCAGTGTTATGATTCGTCACTGTATCAAAGTTGTAGAAAGTTAAGACAATAAATTATCAACAAGTCTGTTTTAATCACAACTATGCATTTGATGTATATTTAGAGTTCAGTAGTCCAGCCGTCTGAAGAAATATACATATTTTATTTAGTCTGTTTGTAAAATTATATTATAGTCGACATGTAATCAATACATAGGTAAATAATCATACGGCTAAATCTATAATATCCAATAGTTAACACGTATGCAAACAATTTGTGAAGGAAAGAGGCCAGCTTTCGGTGCTAGTCGTTCTACTTTGAAGATAGTCAACGAAGCTCACTCGCCAATTCAGAATGTATAAGAGAGCAAGCATCAAATGTATGTATCAAGCACTAAACCAATAAAACATACCTTTTCAGTGTTAAAATTTTTAACTAGAACATGTCACAAAGTTGGATCCTCGTCGTCCATAAAAATAAAAATTCAACAAGGCAGGGCAAGGCAAGGCAAGTGATGGCAGGGTGTGTTTGTACTGTTTGTCTGTTTGCTTGCTAGCTGCTTGGTATCCGTCCTTACACAATTGTTTGCATTGGCTACGTAGCTGCGGCCGCCGCGCCGCGCGCCGCGCCGGGTCGCTCCTCTTCGCTCGCGGGCTCGTGTGTGGACGTACCCGCGCGCTATCAACTGTATCACTATTCCCTCCAACAACTATTATTGCTTAAGTATCCCTCCTAAGTGCGCGTCGCTATTCATTTAAATTTCACACTCGAAAGCAATTAGTACCATGAGATCTGAAGTTTCCAATAAGAATTTATAATAACGAGAGATCGATATTTAAACGATGCAAATGAAAGAACGTCGCATTTGAGGACATGACATAGTTAAAAATATTAATGTGAAAAGGTATTTCCTATTGGTTTATGAAAGCCAACCAAAGAAAAATCGTTTCTTACCGGCACGTGACAAAGTACGAGCGAACACCAAAGCTGGCTTCTCCTCCTCATAACAACTGTTTTGTTCTTTGACAGGGCAGACTTCGGATTGATCGTTCACATTGAATCAAAACTTTAGGTGGTATCCCCTCTACGTTATCACAGTAAACAAAGTTATTTACGACACTCTCAATACTCACACTCACTCTTTTCCCACAAATATACGAAAGATTTATTAAAGGGCAATCGATCCATAGATCCACGACAAATATTGCCATAGACCTAAACCACATCACTCGTATATTCAACACTGGCGACATGACGTATTCGCCTCGCCTTGTTGTAGCCCAATCAATATCATTTGTTCAAATGTATTTTGGCCGCTCATACACCATTAGGGTTTGAGTAAATTCATTCACACATTCCAACCCAATGGCATGCATCCCAAAAGTCAGTTACAAGCCATCAGACGCAGAGTCAGACAAATTGGCCTCATTCATTCAAATCAGTCATTCATTTTAATGGACGCATAATTATTCTATCAACTGAACCATACACAATCACAAATTGATACAAAACCATAACATACGTTATGTTCTTCTTCAGTCGGGTAAAAAAATAAAAATTGCCACAAAAAAATAAACCATAATAAATTACGAGATAATCTTACTGTCAAATCTTAAATAAATAAATCTTATAAAATGTAAAGAACTTTCTTAAAGATTCAAATAATAAAGCGCCCTAAAGACTAGTACATCTGGCTGCACAACCCCCTGTCAGACGATGCGCGGCACCTGTCTCTTTCTATCCCACAGCGGATTTAGGTGCGCGGGCCAGAAGTGGCGCGCCATTCTATACTAGTCCTTATATGTATATATTATATTTGAATATAATGACAAGTGTGTAATGTATCTCATTCAGACTATGGGCGACACAGTTGTCTCCATGACATTCATTCTGTCACTGACATCAATACAGAGACTAGAAAACATATTGGATTATAAGTGCCACATCTCACATTAAAAAATCTATTTTGGATAGAACAGTCGTTCGCACTACAGAATACTGGCATAGGTAATAACCATGTCACCGAATTATGTTGTTAAAACAAAATTTCATGTTAGGCATAAAGATGTCGAGCATTACGAAGAATCCTTACGTATTGAAATATTTTTCTTAATTAAATGCAAGTATCATTACAATCTAACAATAAAACTGTAAATTTACATCATGTGGTACGAAATAGTATCACTCTATTGCATTGATAAAATCTTATGAGTTTTATCATAGACGACGACCGTCGTGAACGTCGACGTCGGACAGTGAATTTATAATGAATCGATTGCCGCAACGTTGTGACACGCGCCGACGAGCACGAGCGTCTTACGACTCTTACGTCAACGTACAGCGCTGTTGCGCGCGCCGGGTGCCGGCGCCGCCACGCGCAGAGGGGCGCGACGACTGCTTCCTTCGGCGCGTGTCGCATGCGTTTAGTTTTATAATCGACGCCGTGCACTGCGGTTATTCCTTTGACCCAATACATCCCAGTTCCGTAATTAAAATTTACGTTATTAATCAAAATAAAATTATAACATTAGGTACTTTGTTTAAGATCAAGAAAAATATTTGATGATATCGGATGAACATGAGATTTAAGGGCCAAGATGATGTCGCCATGATTATGAAAAAAAAAAGTTAAATATATGTAAACACTACACCATGCAAGCACATGAATTAACCATATAACTTGCGTAACTTGACGAGATCCTCCACGAACGTTTCGTATACTGTTTGATGAGTTAGTAAGTCGGAGCGTCTACTTCTATAACTGGTATACCGGGTCAACGGGGAAGTGTGGGCGCGGCGCCGCCACGAAATCTAACCTGCTTCGCTGTCGCTGGTGTCGGAGGAGCTGGTGTCGGTGCTGGACGACGAGTTGGACGAGTCGGACGAGCTGGACGAGGAAGACATGCCGCCGCCGCCGCCGCCGGCCAGTGCTTCCTTTGAGCCTTCTGGACACGAACCAGTCAAATGTACACATTAACGACGTAGACAGCCAAATTGGGACAAGTGAAATTTCGATACAAATCCAAATTAGAGTTTATTAACATTTGTTCCTACAGATTCCATTAATTATTTATTAGGCTAAACTGCTGGCAATACGAGGGGAGATCCAGTAACGAAAATCAAACACTTTTAGTGGGTGACAACAACAAAGAGATATTATTTTTTAAAGCCGTTCTTGGAAAGTTCATTGAAAAAATTGTGTACTAAAGATATACACATCGAATTGGTGAAGACGTTGGGGGACTCTGTCCTCCGAATTCTACAGTTGCACGCGGGTACAAGGAGTTTAACCTGGGTAGAACACCAACTAAAGACGATCTCGTGTTTACAGATAGAAAGATGCCTATCAGGCAGACGAGAATCTCGTGTGGTAGTATTCAAAGTCAATGTATTCTTTATTCAAATTGGCCTAGCAACAAGCACTTTTAAATCGAATCGATTAAAAAAATCTTAACGAATAAATTACTCATGAAAAATGTCTCCGCTCGTTGGGTGCCTAGAATGTTAACGGCCGAACAAAAGACCCACCTGCAAGGTTGATGTTGCAGTGGCTGCCATACTTCATGTAAGGTTCAAAATTGCCAGAACACCCCCCTCCATATTCGGCAGATCTAGCCCCCAGCGTATTTTATCCTTTTCCACGGCTGAAGGAAGATCTTGGAAACAACAAATTTTTGGAAGATATCGAGGTAATTAACCGCTTCGAAGGCATTTGTTAAGGGTCAACAAAAACTTTTTTAATGAACAGAAGAAACTATGGTCTATGTCAGTAAACTTACTACGAGACTTGGATCACCCCTCGTATAATGTTGTCTGATATTTTATTTTGGGTGCACATCAATCTAGTAAATGTACCTTAAACGGATGTTTTTCAAGACAAAAAGGACGAAATTTGTACTGTGGGGTGTGCGTTTATTAAAAGATGATTATTAACAGACATAGGAATCCGTGGGGCAAAATTGTTTGACAAGTAGGGAGTT